>NC_134612.1:11295172-11595172 GCF_046129695.1 Lonchura striata
CCCTAGGCACAACCTTTTTCCATTTTCCCTGGGAAAGAAAACTCAGCAGTCCAGGTTCCTGATGTCAGTTTTTAGGGCTCCCTTGGGTGTATCAGGGCAGCACAAGTTTGAGGTGGGGACAACTTCGGTGTCGGGTCCATCCTTCGATATAAGGATTTTTTGCAGTCAGGGCCAGGGGCCCCTGGGCACATCCTTTTTCCATTTTCCCTGGGAAAGAAAACTCAGCAGTCCAGGTTCCTGATGTCAGTTTGTAGGGCTCCCTTGGGTCTATCAGGGCAGCACAAGTTTGAGGTGGGGACAACTTCAGTGTGGGGTCCATCCTTCGATATAAGGATTTTTTGCAGTCAGAGCCAGAGGCCCCTGGGCACATCCTTTTTCCATTTTCCCTGGGAAAGAAAACTCAGCAGTCCAGGTTCCTGATGTCAGTTTGTAGGGTTCCCTTGGGTCTATCAGGGCAGCACAAGTGTGAGGTGGGGACAACTTCGGTGTGGGGTCCATCCTTCGATATAAGGATTTTTTGTAGTGAGGCCCCAGCCCACGGCCAGAGGCCCCTGGGCACATCCTTTTTCCATTTTCCCTGGGAAAGAAAACTCAGCAGTCCAGGTTCCTGATGTCAGTTTGTAGGGCTCCCTTGGGTCTATCAGGGCAGCACAAGTTTGAGGTGGGGACAACTTCGGTGTGGGGTCCATCCTTCGATATAAGGACTTTTGCAGTCAGGGCCAGGGGCCCCTGGGCACATCCTTTTTCCATTTTCCCTGGGAAAGAAAACTCAGCAGTCCAGGTTCCTGATGTCAGTTTGTAGGGCTCCCTTGGGTCTATCAGGGCAGCACAAGTTTGAGGTGTGGAGAACTTCGGTGTGGGGTCCATCCTTCGACATAAGGATTCTTTGCAGTGAGGCCCCAGCCCAGGTCCAGGGGCCCCTGGGCACATCCTTTTTCCATTTTCCCTGGGAAAGAAACTCAGCAGTCCAGGTTCCTGATGTCAGTTTGTAGGGCTCCCTTGGGTGTATCAGGGCAGCCCAAGTTTGAGGTGGGGACAAATTCGGTGTGGGGTCCATCCTTCGATATAAGGATTTTTTGCAGTCAGGGCCAGGGGCCCCTGGGCACATCCTTTTTCCATTTTCCCTGGGAAAGAAAACTCAGCAGTCCAGGTTCCTGATGTCAGTTTGTAGGGCTCCCTTGGGTCTATCAGGGCAGCACAAGTTTGAGTTGGGGACAACTTCGGTGTTGGGTCCATCCTTCGATATAAGGATTCTTTGCAGTGAGGTCCCAGCCCAGGGCCAGGGGCCTCTGGGCACATCCTTTTTCCATTTTCCCTGGGAAAGAAAACTCAGCAGTCCAGGTTCCTGATGTCAGTTTGTAGGGTTCCCTTGGGTCTATCAGGGCAGCACAAGTTTGAGGTGGGGACAACTTCGGTGTGGGATCCATCCTTCGATATAAGGATTTTTTGCAGTCAGGGCCAGGGGCCCCTGGGCACATCCTTTTTCCATTTTCCCTGGGAAAGAAAACTCAGCAGTCCAGGTTCCTGATGTCAGTTTGTAGGGCTCCCTTGGGTGTATCAGGGCAGCCCAAGTTTGAGGTGGGGACAAATTCGGTGTGGGGTCCATCCTTCGATATAAGGATTTTTTGCAGTCAGGGCCAGGGGCCCCTGGGCACATCCTTTTTCCATTTTCCCTGGGAAAGAAAACTCAGCAGTCCAGGTTCCTGATGTCAGTTTGTAGGGTTCCCTTGGGTCTATCAGGGCAGCACAAGTGTGAGGTGGGGACAACTTCGGTGTGGGGTCCATCCTTCGATATAAGGATTTTTTGTAGTGAGGCCCCAGCCCACGGCCAGAGGCCCCTGGGCACATCCTTTTTCCATTTTCCCTGGGAAAGAAAACTCAGCAGTCCAGGTTCCTGATGTCAGTTTGTAGGGCTCCCTTGGGTCTATCAGGGCAGCACAAGTTTGAGGTGGGGACAACTTCGGTGTGGGGTCCATCCTTCGATATAAGGACTTTTGCAGTCAGGGCCAGGGGCCCCTGGGCACATCCTTTTTCCATTTTCCCTGGGAAAGAAAACTCAGCAGTCCAGGTTCCTGATGTCAGTTTGTAGGGCTCCCTTGGGTCTATCAGGGCAGCACAAGTTTGAGGTGTGGAGAACTTCGGTGTGGGGTCCATCCTTCGACATAAGGATTCTTTGCAGTGAGGCCCCAGCCCAGGTCCAGGGGCCCCTGGGCACATCCTTTTTCCATTTTCCCTGGGAAAGAAACTCAGCAGTCCAGGTTCCTGATGTCAGTTTGTAGGGCTCCCTTGGGTGTATCAGGGCAGCCCAAGTTTGAGGTGGGGACAAATTCGGTGTGGGGTCCATCCTTCGATATAAGGATTTTTTGCAGTCAGGGCCAGGGGCCCCTGGGCACATCCTTTTTCCATTTTCCCTGGGAAAGAAAACTCAGCAGTCCAGGTTCCTGATGTCAGTTTGTAGGGCTCCCTTGGGTCTATCAGGGCAGCACAAGTTTGAGTTGGGGACAACTTCGGTGTTGGGTCCATCCTTCGATATAAGGATTCTTTGCAGTGAGGTCCCAGCCCAGGGCCAGGGGCCTCTGGGCACATCCTTTTTCCATTTTCCCTGGGAAAGAAAACTCAGCAGTCCAGGTTCCTGATGTCAGTTTGTAGGGTTCCCTTGGGTCTATCAGGGCAGCACAAGTTTGAGGTGGGGACAACTTCGGTGTGGGATCCATCCTTCGATATAAGGATTTTTTGCAGTCAGGGCCAGGGGCCCCTGGGCACATCCTTTTTCCATTTTCCCTGGGAAAGAAAACTCAGCAGTCCAGGTTCCTGATGTCAGTTTGTAGGGCTCCCTTGGGTGTATCAGGGCAGCCCAAGTTTGAGGTGGGGACAAATTCGGTGTGGGGTCCATCCTTCGATATAAGGATTTTTTGCAGTCAGGGCCAGGGGCCCCTGGGCACATCCTTTTTCCATTTTCCCTGGGAAAGAAAACTCAGCAGTCCAGGTTCCTGATGTCAGTTTGTAGGGCTCCCTTGCGTCTATCAGGGCAGCACAAGTTTGAGGTGGGGACAACTTCGGTGTGGGGTCCATCCTTCCATATAAGGATTTTTTGCAGTCAGGGCCAGGGGCCCCTGGGCACATCCTTTTTCCATTTTCCCTGGGAAAGAAAACTCAGCAGTCCAGGTTCCTGATGTCAGTTTGTAGGGTTCCCTTGGGTCTATCAGGGCAGCACAAGTTTGAGGTGGGGACAACTTCGGTGTGGGGTCCATCCTTCGATATAAGGATTTTTTGCAGTCAGGACCAGGGGCCCCTGGGCACAACCTTTTTCCATTTTCCCTGGGAAAGAAAACTCAGCAGTCCAGGTTCCTGATGTCAGTTTTTAGGGCTCCCTTGGGTGTATCAGGGCAGCACAAGTTTGAGGTGGGGACAACTTCGGTGTGGGGTCCATCCTTCGATATAAGGATTCTTTGCAGTCAGGGCCAGGGGCCCCTGGGCACATCCTTTTTCCATTTTCCCTGGGAAAGAAAACTCAGCAGTCCAGGTTCCTGATGTCAGTTTGTAGGGTTCCGTTGGGTCTATCAGGGCAGCACAAGTTTGAGGTGGGGACAACTTCGGTGTGGGTTCCATCCTTCCATATAAGGATTTTTTGCAGTAAGGGCCAGGGGCCCCTGGGCACATCCTTTTTCCATTTTCCCTGGGAAAGAAAACTCAGCAGTCCAGGTTCCTGATGTCAGTTTGTAGGGTTCCCTTGGGTGTATCAGGGCAGCACAAGTTCGAGGTGGGGACAACTTCGGTGTGGGGTCCATCCTTCGATATAAGGATTTTTTGCAATCAGGACCCCAGGGGCCCCTGGGCACACCCTTTTATCATTTCCCCAGGGAAAGAAAACTCAGCAGTCCAGGTTCCTGATGTCAGTTTGTAGGGCTCCCTTGGGTCTATCAGGGCAGCACAAGTTTGAGGTGGGGACAACTTCGGTGTGGGGTCCATCCTTCGATATAAGGATTTTTTGCAGTACGGGACAGGGGCCCCTGGTCACATCCTTTTTCCATTTTCCCTGGGAAAGAAAACTCAGCAGTCCAGGTTCCTGATGTCAGTTTGTAGGGCTCCCTTGGGTCTATCAGGGCAGCACAAGTTTGAGGTGGGGACAACTTCGGTGTGGGGTCCATCCTTCGATATAAGGATTTTTTGCTGTCAGGGCCAGGGGCCCAGGGCCAGGGGCCCCTGGGCACATCCTTTTTCCATTTTCCCTGGGAAAGAAAACTCAGCAGTCCAGGTTCCTGATGTCAGTTTGTAGGGCTCCCTTGGGTCTATCAGGGCAGCACAAGTTTGAGGTGGGGACAACTTCGGTGTGGGGTCCATCCTTCGATATAAGGATTTTTTGCAGTCAGGGACAGGGGCCCCTGGGCACATCCTTTTTCCATTTTCCCTGGGAAAGAAAACTCAGCAGTCCAGGTTCCTGATGTCAGTTTGTAGGGTTCCCTTGGGTCTATCAGGGCAGCACAAGTTTGAGGTGGGGACAACTTCGGTGTGGGGTCCATCCTTCGATATAAGGATTTTTTGCTGTCAGGGCCAGGGGCCCCTGGGCACATCCTTTTTCCATTTTCCCTGGGAAAGAAAACTCAGCAGTCCAGGTTCCTGATGTCAGTTTGTAGGGCTCCCTTGGGTCTATCAGGGCAGCACAAGTTTGAGGTGTGGAGAACTTCGGTGTGGGGTCCATCCTTCGATATAAGGATTCTTTGCAGTGAGGCCCCAGCCCAGGGCCAGGGGCCCCTGGGCTCATCCTTTTTCCATTTTCCCTGGGAAAGAAACTCAGCAGTCCAGGTTCCTGATGTCAGTTTGTAGGGCTCCCTTGGGTCTATCAGGGCAGCACAAGTTTGAGGTGGGGACAAATTCGGTGTGGGGTCCATCCTTCGATATAAGGATTTTTTGCAGTCAGGGCCAGGGGCCCCTGGGCACATCCTTTTTCCATTTTCCCTGGGAAAGAAAACTCAGCAGTCCAGGTTCCTGATGTCAGTTTGTAGGGCTCCCTTGGGTCTATCAGGGCAGCACAAGTTTGAGGTGGGGACAACTTCGGTGTGGGGTCCATCCTTCGATATAAGGATTTTTTGCAGTCAGGGCCAGGGGCCCCTGGGCACATCCTTTTTCCATTTTCCCTGGGAAAGAAAACTCAGCAGTCCAGGTTCCTGATGTCAGTTTGTAGGGCTCCCTTGGGTCTATCAGGGCAGCACAAGTTTGAGGTGGGGACAACTTCGGTGTGGGGTCCATCCTTCGATATAAGGATTTTTTGCAATCAGGGCCAGGGGCCCCTGGGCACACCCTTTTATCATTTTCCCTGGGAAAGAAAACTCAGCAGTCCAGGTTCCTGATGTCAGTTTGTAGGGCTCCCTTGGGTCTATCAGTGCAGCACAAGTTTGAGGTGGGGACAAATTCGGTGTGGTGTCCATCCTTCGATATAAGGATTCTTTGCAGAGAGGCTCCAGCCATGGGCCAGGGGCCCCTGGGCACATCCTTTTTCCATTTTCCCTGGGAAAGAAACTCAGCAGTCCAGGTTCCTGATGTCAGTTTGTAGGGCTCCCTTGGGTGTATCAGGGCAGCACAAGTTTGAGGTGGGGACATCTTCGGTGTGGTGTCCATCCTTCGATATAAGGATTCTTTGCAGAGAGGCTCCAGCCAAGGGCCAGGGGACCCTGGGCACATCCTTTTTCCATTTTCCCTGGGAAAGAAAACTCAGCAGTCCAGGTTCCTGATGTCAGTTTGTAGGGCTCCCTTCTGTGTATCAGGGCAGTACAAGTTTGAGGTGGGGACAACTTCGGTGTGGGGTCCATCCTTCGATATAAGGATTTTTTGCTGTCAGGGCCAGGGGCCCAGGGCCAGGGGCCCCTGGGCACGGCCTTTTTCCATTTTCCCTGGGAAAGAAAACTCAGCAGTCCAGGTTCCTGATGTCAGTTTGTAGGGTTCGCTTGGGTCTATCAGGGCAGTACAAGTTTGAGGTGGGGACAACTTCGGTGTGGGGTCCATCCTTCGATATAAGGATTTTTTGCTGTCAGGGCCAGGGGCCCAGGGCCAGGGGCCCCTGGGCACGTCCTTTATCCATTTTCCCTGGGAAAGAAAACTCAGCAGTCCAGGTTCCTGATGTCAGTTTGTAGGGCTCCCTTGGGTCTATCAGGGCAGCACAAGTTTGAGGTGGGGACAATTTTGGTCTGGGGTCCATCCTTCCATATAAGGATTTTTTGCTGTCAGGGCCAGGGGCCGAGGGCCAGGGGCCCCTGGGCACATCCTTTTTCCATTTTCCCTGGGAAAGAAAACTCAGCAGTCCAGGTTCCTGATGTCAGTTTGTAGGGCTCCCTTGGGTCTATCAGGGCAGCACAAGTTTGAGGTGGGGACAACTTCGGTGTGGGGTCCATCCTTCGATATAAAGATTCTTTGCAGTGAGGCCCCAGCCCAGGGCCAGGGGCCCCTGGGCACATCCTTTTTCCATTTTCCCTGGGAAAGAAAACTCAGCAGTCCAGGTTCCTGATGTCAGTTTGTAGGGCTCCCTTGGGTCTATCAGGGCAGCACAAGTTTGAGGTGGGGACAACTTCGGTGTGGGCTCCATCCTTCGATATAAGGATTTTTTGCAGTCAGGGCCAGGGGCCCCTGGGCACATCCTTTTTCCATTTTCCCTGGGAAAGAAAACTCAGCAATCCAGGTTCCTGATGTCAGTTTGTAGGGTTCCCTTGGGTCTATCAGGGCAGCACAAGTTTGAGGTGGGGACAACTTCGGTGTGGGGTCCATCCTTCGATATAAGGATTTTTTGCAGTCAGGGCCAGGGGCCCCTGGGCACATCCTTTTTCCATTTTCCCTGGGAAAGAAAACTCAGCAGTCCAGGTTCCTGATGTCAGTTTGTAGGGCTCCCTTGGGTCTATCAGGGCAGCACAAGTTTGAGGTGGGGACAACTTCGGTGTGGGGTCCATCCTTCGATATAAGGATTTTTTGCAGTCAGGGCCAGGGGCCCCTGGGCACATCCTTTTTCCATTTTCCCTGGGAAAGAAAACTCAGCAGTCCAGGTTCCTGATGTCAGTTTGTAGGGCTCCCTTGGGTGTATCAGGGCAGCCCAAGTTTGAGGTGGGGACAAATTCGGTGTGGGGTCCATCCTTTGATATATGGATTTTTTGCAGTCAGGGCCAGGGGCCCATGGGCACATCCTTTTTCCATTTTCCCTGGGAAAGAAAACTCAGCAGTCCAGGTTGCTGATGTCAGTTTGTAGGGCTCCCTTGGGTCTATCAGGGCAGCACAAGTTTGACGTGGGGACAACTTCGGTGTGGGGTCCATCCTTCGATATAAGGATTTTTTGCTGTCAGGGCCAGGGGCCCAGGGCCAGGGGGCCCCTGGGCACATCCTTTTTCCATTTTCCCTGGGAAAGAAAACTCAGCAGTCCAGGTTCCTGATGTCAGTTTGTAGGGCTCCCTCGGGTCTATCAGGGCAGCACAAGTTTGAGGTGGGGACAACTTCGGTGTGGGGTCCATCCTTCGATATAAGGATTTTATGCAGTCAGGGCCATGGGCCCCTGGGCACTTCCTTTTTCCATTTTCCCTGGGAAAGAAAACTCAGCAGTCCAGGTTCCTGATGTCAGTTTGTAGGGCTCCCTTGCGTCTATCAGGGCAGCACAAGTTTGAGTTGGGGACAACTTCGGTGTTGGGTCCATCCTTCGATATAAGGATTCTTTGCAGTGAGGTCCCAGCCCAGGGCCAGGGGCCTCTGGGCACATCCTTTTTCCATTTTCCCTGGGAAAGAAAACTCAGCAGTCCAGGTTCCTGATGTCAGTTTGTAGGGTTCCCTTGGGTCTATCAGGGCAGCACAAGTTTGAGGTGGGGACAACTTCGGTGTGGGGTCCATCCTTCGATATAAGGATTTTTTGCAGTCAGGGCCAGGGGCCCCTGGGCACATCCTTTTTCCATTTTCCCTGGGAAAGAAAACTCAGCAGTCCAGGTTCCTGATGTCAGTTTGTAGGGCTCCCTTGGGTGTATCAGGGCAGCACAAGTTTGAGGTGGGGACAACTTCGGTGTGGGGTCCATCCTTCGATATAAGGATTTTTTGCAGTCAGGGCCAGGGGCCCCTGGGCACATCCTTTTTCCATTTTCCCTGGGAAAGAAAACTCAGCAGTCCAGGTTCCTGATGTCAGTTTGTAGGGCTCCCTTGCGTCTATCAGGGCAGCACAAGTTTGAGGTGGGGACAACTTCGGTGTGGGGTCCATCCTTCCATATAAGGATTTTTTGCAATCAGGGCCAGGGGCCCCTGGGCACACCCTTTTATCATTTCCCCAGGGAAAGAAAACTCAGCAGTCCAGGTTCCTGATGTCAGTTTGTAGGGCTCCCTTGGGTCTATCAGGGCAGCACAAGTTTGAGGTGGGGACAACTTCGGTGTGGGGTCCATCCTTCGATATAAGGATTTTTTGCAGTACGGGACAGGGGCCCCTGGGCACATCCTTTTTCCATTTTCCCTGGGAAAGAAAACTCAGCAGTCCAGGTTCCTGATGTCAGTTTGTAGGGCTCCCTTGGGTCTATCAGGGCAGCACAAGTTTGAGGTGGGGACAACTTCGGTGTGGGGTCCATCCTTCGATATAAGGATTTTTTGCTGTCAGGGCCAGGGGCCCAGGGCCAGGGGCCCCTGGGCACATCCTTTTTCCATTTTCCCTGGGAAAGAAAACTCAGCAGTCCAGGTTCCTGATGTCAGTTTGTAGGGCTCCCTTGGGTCTCTCAGGGCAGCACAAGTTTGAGGTGGGGACAACTTCGGTGTGGGGTCCATCCTTCGATATAAGGATTTTTTTGCAGTCAGGGCCAGGGGCCCCTGGGCACATCCTTTTTCCATTTTCCCTGGGAAAGAAAACTCAGCAGTCCAGGTTCCTGATGTCAGTTTGTAGGGTTCCCTTGGGTCTATCAGGGCAGCACAAGTTTGAGGTGGGGACAACTTCGGTGTGGGGTCCATCCTTCGATATAAGGATTTTTTGCAGTCAGGGCCAGGGTCCCCTGGGCACATCCTTTTTCCATTTTCCCTGGGAAAGAAAACTCAGCAGTCCAGGTTCCTGATGTCAGTTTGTAGGGCTCCCTTGGGTCTATCAGGGCAGCACAAGTTTGAGGTGTGGAGAACTTCGGTGTGGGGTCCATCCTTCGATATAAGGATTCTTTGCAGTGAGGCCCCAGCCCAGGGCCAGGGGCCCCTGGGCACATCCTTTTTCCATTTTCCCTGGGAAAGAAACTCAGCAGTCCAGGTTCCTGATGTCAGTTTGTAGGGCTCCCTTGGGTCTATCAGGGCAGCACAAGTTTGAGGTGGGGACAAATTCGGTGTGGGGTCCATCCTTCGATATAAGGATTTTTTGCAGTCAGGGCCAGGGGCCCCTGGGCACATCCTTTTTCCATTTTCCCTGGGAAAGAACACTCCGCAGTCCAGGTTGCTGATGTCAGTTTGTAGGGCTCCCTTGGGTCTATCAGGGCAGCACAAGTTTGAGGTGGGGACAACTTCGGTGTTGGGTCCATCCTTCGATATAAGGATTCTTTGCAGTGAGGCCCCAGCCCCGGGGCCAGGGGCCTCTGGGCACATCCTTTTTCCATTTTCCCTGGGAAAGAAAACTCAGCAGTCCAGGTTCCTGATGTCAGTTTGTAGGGTTCCCTTGGGTCTATCAGGGCAATGCAAGTTTGAGGTGGGGACATCTTCGGTGTGGGCTCCATCCTTCGATATAAGGATTCTTTGCAGTCCGGGCCAGGGGCCCCTGGGCACATCCTTTTTCCATTTTCCCTGGGAAAGAAAACTCAGCAGTCCAGGTTCCTGATGTCAGTTTGTAGGGCTCCCTTGGGTCTATCAGGGCAGCACAAGTTTGAGGTGGGGACAACTTCGGTGTGGGGTCCATCCTTCGATATAAGGATTTTTTGCAGTCAGGGACAGGGGCCCCTGGGCACATCCTTTTTCCATTTTCCCTGGGAAAGAAAACTCAGCAGTCCAGGTTCCTGATGTCAGTTTGTAGGGCTCCCTTGGGTCTATCAGGGCAGCACAAGTTTGAGGTGGGGACAACTTCGGTGTGGGGTCCATCCTTCGATATAAGGATTTTTTGCAGTCAGGGCCAGGGGCCCCTGGGCACATCCTTTTTCCATTTTCCCTGGGAAAGAAAACTCAGCAGTCCAGGTTCCTGATGTCAGTTTTTAGGGCTCCCTTGGGTGTATCAGGGCAGCACAAGTTTGAGGTGGGGACAACTTCGGTGTGGGGTCCATCCTTCGATATAAGGATTTTTTGCAATCAGGGCCAGGGGCTCCTGGGCACACCCTTTTATCATTTTCCCTGGGAAAGAAAACTCAGCAGTCCAGGTTCCTGATGTCAGTTTGTAGGGCTCCCTTGGGTCTATCAGGGCAGCACAAGTTTGAGGTGGGGACAAATTCGGTGTGGTGTCCATCCTTCGATATAAGGATTCTTTGCAGAGAGGCTCCAGCCATGGGCCAGGGGCCCCTGGGCACATCCTTTTTCCATTTTCCCTGGGAAAGAAACTCAGCAGTCCAGGTTCCTGATGTCAGTTTGTAGGGCTCCCTTGGGTGTATCAGGGCAGCACAAGTTTGAGGTGGGGACATCTTCGGTGTGGTGTCCATCCTTCGATATAAGGATTCTTTGCAGAGAGGCTCCAGCCAAGGGCCAGGGGACCCTGGGCACATCCTTTTTCCATTTTCCCTGGGAAAGAAACTCAGCAGTCCAGGTTCCTGATGTCAGTTTGTAGGGCTCCCTTGGGTCTATCAGGGCAGCACAAGTTTGAGGTGGGGACAAATTCGGTGTGGGGCCCATCCTTCGATATAAGGATTTTTTGCAGTCAGGGCCAGGGGCCCCTGGGCACATCCTTTGGCCATTTTCCCTGGGAAAGAAAACTCAGCAGTCCAGGTTCCTGATGTCAGTTTGTAGGGCTCCCTTGGGTCTATCAGGGCAGCACAAGTTTGAGGTGGGGACAACTTCGGTGTGGGGTCCATCCTTCGATATAAGGATTTTTTGCAGTCAGGGACAGGGGCCCCTGGGCACATTCTTTTTCCATTTTCCCTCGGAAAGAAAACTCAGCAGTCCAGGTTCCTGATGTCAGTTTGTAGGGCTCCCTTCTGTGTATCAGGGCAGTACAAGTTTGAGGTGGGGACAACTTCGGTGTGGGGTCCATCCTTCGATATAAGGATTTTTTGCTGTCAGGGCCAGGGGCCCAGGGCCAGGGGCCCCTGGGCACGGCCTTTTTCCATTTTCCCTGGGAAAGAAAACTCAGCAGTCCAGGTTCCTGATGTCAGTTTGTAGGGTTCGCTTGGGTCTATCAGGGCAGCACAAGTTTGAGGTGGGGACAACTTCGGTGTGGGGTCCATCCTTCGATATAAGGATTTTTTGCTGTCAGGGCCAGGGGCCCAGGGCCAGAGGCCCATGGGCACGTCCTTTATCCATTTTCCCTGGGAAAGAAAACTCAGCAGTCCAGGTTCCTGATGTCAGTTTGTAGGGCTCCCTTGGGTCTATCAGGGCAGCACAAGTTTGAGGTAGGGACAATTTTGGTCTGGGGTCCATCCTTCGATATAAGGATTTTTTGCTGTCAGGGCCAGGGGCCGAGGGCCAGGGGCCCCTGGGCACATCCTTTTTCCATTTTCCCTGGGAAAGAAAACTCAGCAGTCCAGGTTCCTGATGTCAGTTTGTAGGGTTCCGTTGGGTCTATCAGGGCAGCACAAGTTTGAGGTGGGGACAGCTTCGGTGTGGGTTCCATCCTTCCATATAAGGATTTTTTGCAGCCAGGGCCAGGGGCCCCTGGGCACATCCTTTTTCCATTTTCCCTGGGAAAGAAAACTCAGCAGTCCAGGTTCCTGATGTCAGTTTGTAGGGTTCCCTTGGGTGTATCAGGGCAGCACAAGTTTGAGGTGGGGACAACTTCGGTGTGGGGTCCATCCTTCGATATAAGGATTTTTTGCAATCAGGGCCAGGGGCCCCTGGGCACACCCTTTTATCATTTCCCCAGGGAAAGAAAACTCAGCAGTCCAGGTTCCTGATGTCAGTTTGTAGGGCTCCCTTGGGTCTATCAGGGCAGCACAAGTTTGAGGTGGGGACAACTTCGGTGTGGGGTCCATCCTTCGATATAAGGATTTTTTGCAGTCAGGGACAGGGGCCCCTGGGCACATCCTTTTTCCATTTTCCCTGGGAAAGAAAACTCAGCAGTCCAGGTTCCTGATGTCAGTTTGTAGGGTTCCCTTGGGTCTATCAGGGCAGCACAAGTTTGAGGTGGGGACAACTTCGGTGTGGGGTCCATCCTTCGATATAAGGATTTTTTGCAGTCAGGGCCAGGGGCCCCTGGGCACATCCTTTTTCCATTTTCCCTGGGAAAGAAAACTCAGCAGTCCAGGTTCCTGATGTCAGTTTGTAGGGCTCCCTTGGGTCTATCAGGGCAGCACAAGTTTGAGGTGTGGAGAACTTCGGTGTGGGGTCCATCCTTCGATATAAGGATTCTTTGCAGTGAGGCCCCAGCCCAGGGCCAGGGGCCCCTGGGCACATCCTTTTTCCATTTTCCCTGGGAAAGAAACTCAGCAGTCCAGGTTCCTGATGTCAGTTTGTAGGGCTCCCTTGGGTGTATCAGGGCAGCACAAGTTTGAGGTGGGGACAACTTCGGTGTGGGGTCCATCCTTCGATATAAGGATTTTTTGCAGTCAGGGCCAGGGGCCCCTGGGCACATCCTTTTTCCATTTTCCCTGGGAAAGAACACTCCGCAGTCCAGGTTGCTGATGTCAGTTTGTAGGGCTCCCTTGGGTCTATCAGGGCAGCACAAGTTTGAGGTGGGGACCACTTCGTGTGGGGTCCATCCTTCGATATAAGGATATTTTGCAGTCAGGGCCAGGGGCCCAGGGCCAGGGGGCCCCTGGGCACATCCTTTTTCCATTTTCCCTGGGAAAGAAAACTCAGCAGTCCAGGTTCCTGATGTCAGTTTGTAGGGCTCCCTTGGGTCTATCAGGGCAGCACAAGTTTGAGGTGGGGACAACTTCGGTGTGGGGTCCATCCTTCGATATAAGGATTTTATGCAGTCAGGGCCAGGGGCCCCTGGGCACATCCTTTTTCCATTTTCCCTGGGAAAGAAAACTCAGCAGTCCAGGTTCCTGATGTCAGTTTGTAGGGCTCCCTTGCGTCTATCAGGGCAGCACAAGTTTGAGGTGGGGACAACTTCGGTGTTGGGTCCATCCTTCGATATAAGGATTCTTTGCAGTGAGGCCCCAGCCCCGGGGCCAGGGGCCTCTGGGCACATCCTTTTTCCATTTTCCCTGGGAAAGAAAACTCAGCAGTCCAGGTTCCTGATGTCAGTTTGTAGGGCTCCCTTCTGTGTATCAGGGCAGTACAAGTTTGAGGTGGGGACAACTTCGGTGTGGGGTCCATCCTTCGATATAAGGATTTTTTGCTGTCAGGGCCAGGGGCCCAGGGCCAGGGGCCCCTGGGCACGGCCTTTTTCCATTTTCCCTGGGAAAGAAAACTCAGCAGTCCAGGTTCCTGATGTCAGTTTGTAGGGTTCGCTTGGGTCTATCAGGGCAGCACAAGTTTGAGGTGGGGACAACTTCGGTGTGGGGTCCATCCTTCGATATAAGGATTTTTTGCTGTCAGGGCCAGGGGCCCAGGGCCAGAGGCCCATGGGCACGTCCTTTATCCATTTTCCCTGGGAAAGAAAACTCAGCAGTCCAGGTTCCTGATGTCAGTTTGTAGGGCTCCCTTGGGTCTATCAGGGCAGCACAAGTTTGAGGTAGGGACAATTTTGGTCTGGGGTCCATCCTTCGATATAAGGATTTTTTGCTGTCAGGGCCAGGGGCCGAGGGCCAGGGGCCCCTGGGCACATCCTTTTTCCATTTTCCCTGGGAAAGAAAACTCAGCAGTCCAGGTTCCTGATGTCAGTTTGTAGGGTTCCGTTGGGTCTATCAGGGCAGCACAAGTTTGAGGTGGGGACAGCTTCGGTGTGGGTTCCATCCTTCCATATAAGGATTTTTTGCAGCCAGGGCCAGGGGCCCCTGGGCACATCCTTTTTCCATTTTCCCTGGGAAAGAAAACTCAGCAGTCCAGGTTCCTGATGTCAGTGTGTAGGGTTCCCTTGGGTGTATCAGGGCAGCACAAGTTTGAGGTGGGGACAACTTCGGTGTGGGGTCCATCCTTCGATATAAGGATTTTTTGCAATCAGGGCCAGGGGCCCCTGGGCACACCCTTTTATCATTTCCCCAGGGAAAGAAAACTCAGCAGTCCAGGTTCCTGATGTCAGTTTGTAGGGCTCCCTTGGGTCTATCAGGGCAGCACAAGTTTGAGGTGGGGACAACTTCGGTGTGGGGTCCATCCTTCGATATAAGGATTTTTTGCAGTCAGGGACAGGGGCCCCTGGGCACATCCTTTTTCCATTTTCCCTGGGAAAGAAAACTCAGCAGTCCAGGTTCCTGATGTCAGTTTGTAGGGTTCCCTTGGGTCTATCAGGGCAGCACAAGTTTGAGGTGGGGACAACTTCGGTGTGGGGTCCATCCTTCGATATAAGGATTTTTTGCAGTCAGGGCCAGGGGCCCCTGGGCACATCCTTTTTCCATTTTCCCTGGGAAAGAAAACTCAGCAGTCCAGGTTCCTGATGTCAGTTTGTAGGGCTCCCTTGGGTCTATCAGGGCAGCACAAGTTTGAGGTGTGGAGAACTTCGGTGTGGGGTCCATCCTTCGATATAAGGATTCTTTGCAGTGAGGCCCCAGCCCAGGGCCAGGGGCCCCTGGGCACATCCTTTTTCCATTTTCCCTGGGAAAGAAACTCAGCAGTCCAGGTTCCTGATGTCAGTTTGTAGGGCTCCCTTGGGTGTATCAGGGCAGCACAAGTTTGAGGTGGGGACAACTTCGGTGTGGGGTCCATCCTTCGATATAAGGATTTTTTGCAGTCAGGGCCAGGGGCCCCTGGGCACATCCTTTTTCCATTTTCCCTGGGAAAGAACACTCCGCAGTCCAGGTTGCTGATGTCAGTTTGTAGGGCTCCCTTGGGTCTATCAGGGCAGCACAAGTTTGAGGTGGGGACCACTTCGTGTGGGGTCCATCCTTCGATATAAGGATATTTTGCAGTCAGGGCCAGGGGCCCAGGGCCAGGGGGCCCCTGGGCACATCCTTTTTCCATTTTCCCTGGGAAAGAAAACTCAGCAGTCCAGGTTCCTGATGTCAGTTTGTAGGGCTCCCTTGGGTCTATCAGGGCAGCACAAGTTTGAGGTGGGGACAACTTCGGTGTGGGGTCCATCCTTCGATATAAGGATTTTATGCAGTCAGGGCCAGGGGCCCCTGGGCACATCCTTTTTCCATTTTCCCTGGGAAAGAAAACTCAGCAGTCCAGGTTCCTGATGTCAGTTTGTAGGGCTCCCTTGCGTCTATCAGGGCAGCACAAGTTTGAGGTGGGGACAACTTCGGTGTTGGGTCCATCCTTCGATATAAGGATTCTTTGCAGTGAGGCCCCAGCCCCGGGGCCAGGGGCCTCTGGGCACATCCTTTTTCCATTTTCCCTGGGAAAGAAAACTCAGCAGTCCAGGTTCCTGATGTCAGTTTGTAGGGCTCCCTTGGATCTATCAGGGCAGCACAAGTTTGAGGTGGGGACAACTTCGGTGTGGGGTCCATCCTTCGATATAAGGATTTTTTGCAATCAGGGCCAGGGGCCCCTGGGCACACCCTTTTTCCATTTTCCCTGGGAAAGAAACTCAGCAGTCCAGGTTCCTGATGTCAGTTTGTAGGGCTCCCTTGGGTCTATCAGGGCAGCACAAGTTTGAGGTGGGGACAACTTCGGTGTGGGGTCCATCCTTCGATATAAGGATTTTTTGCAGTCAGGGACAGGGGCCCCTGGGCACATTCTTTTTCCATTTTCCCTCGGAAAGAAAACTCAGCAGTCCAGGTTCCTGATGTCAGTTTGTAGGGCTCCCTTCTGTGTATCAGGGCAGTACAAGTTTGAGGTGGGGACAACTTCGGTGTGGGGTCCATCCTTCGATATAAGGATTTTTTGCTGTCAGGGCCAGGGGCCCAGGGCCAGGGGCCCCTGGGCACGGCCTTTTTCCATTTTCCCTGGGAAAGAAAACTCAGCAGTCCAGGTTCCTGATGTCAGTTTGTAGGGTTCGCTTGGGTCTATCAGGGCAGCACAAGTTTGAGGTGGGGACAACTTCGGTGTGGGGTCCATCCTTCGATATAAGGATTTTTTGCTGTCAGGGCCAGGGGCCCAGGGCCAGAGGCCCATGGGCACGTCCTTTATCCATTTTCCCTGGGAAAGAAAACTCAGCAGTCCAGGTTCCTGATGTCAGTTTGTAGGGCTCCCTTGGGTCTATCAGGGCAGCACAAGTTTGAGGTAGGGACAATTTTGGTCTGGGGTCCATCCTTCGATATAAGGATTTTTTGCTGTCAGGGCCAGGGGCCGAGGGCCAGGGGCCCCTGGGCACATCCTTTTTCCATTTTCCCTGGGAAAGAAAACTCAGCAGTCCAGGTTCCTGATGTCAGTTTGTAGGGTTCCGTTGGGTCTATCAGGGCAGCACAAGTTTGAGGTGGGGACAGCTTCGGTGTGGGTTCCATCCTTCCATATAAGGATTTTTTGCAGCCAGGGCCAGGGGCCCCTGGGCACATCCTTTTTCCATTTTCCCTGGGAAAGAAAACTCAGCAGTCCAGGTTCCTGATGTCAGTGTGTAGGGTTCCCTTGGGTGTATCAGGGCAGCACAAGTTTGAGGTGGGGACAACTTCGGTGTGGGGTCCATCCTTCGATATAAGGATTTTTTGCAATCAGGGCCAGGGGCCCCTGGGCACACCCTTTTATCATTTCCCCAGGGAAAGAAAACTCAGCAGTCCAGGTTCCTGATGTCAGTTTGTAGGGCTCCCTTGGGTCTATCAGGGCAGCACAAGTTTGAGGTGGGGACAACTTCGGTGTGGGGTCCATCCTTCGATATAAGGATTTTTTGCAGTCAGGGACAGGGGCCCCTGGGCACATCCTTTTTCCATTTTCCCTGGGAAAGAAAACTCAGCAGTCCAGGTTCCTGATGTCAGTTTGTAGGGTTCCCTTGGGTCTATCAGGGCAGCACAAGTTTGAGGTGGGGACAACTTCGGTGTGGGGTCCATCCTTCGATATAAGGATTTTTTGCAGTCAGGGCCAGGGGCCCCTGGGCACATCCTTTTTCCATTTTCCCTGGGAAAGAAAACTCAGCAGTCCAGGTTCCTGATGTCAGTTTGTAGGGCTCCCTTGGGTCTATCAGGGCAGCACAAGTTTGAGGTGTGGAGAACTTCGGTGTGGGGTCCATCCTTCGATATAAGGATTCTTTGCAGTGAGGCCCCAGCCCAGGGCCAGGGGCCCCTGGGCACATCCTTTTTCCATTTTCCCTGGGAAAGAAACTCAGCAGTCCAGGTTCCTGATGTCAGTTTGTAGGGCTCCCTTGGGTGTATCAGGGCAGCACAAGTTTGAGGTGGGGACAACTTCGGTGTGGGGTCCATCCTTCGATATAAGGATTTTTTGCAGTCAGGGCCAGGGGCCCCTGGGCACATCCTTTTTCCATTTTCCCTGGGAAAGAACACTCCGCAGTCCAGGTTGCTGATGTCAGTTTGTAGGGCTCCCTTGGGTCTATCAGGGCAGCACAAGTTTGAGGTGGGGACCACTTCGTGTGGGGTCCATCCTTCGATATAAGGATATTTTGCAGTCAGGGCCAGGGGCCCAGGGCCAGGGGGCCCCTGGGCACATCCTTTTTCCATTTTCCCTGGGAAAGAAAACTCAGCAGTCCAGGTTCCTGATGTCAGTTTGTAGGGCTCCCTTGGGTCTATCAGGGCAGCACAAGTTTGAGGTGGGGACAACTTCGGTGTGGGGTCCATCCTTCGATATAAGGATTTTATGCAGTCAGGGCCAGGGGCCCCTGGGCACATCCTTTTTCCATTTTCCCTGGGAAAGAAAACTCAGCAGTCCAGGTTCCTGATGTCAGTTTGTAGGGCTCCCTTGCGTCTATCAGGGCAGCACAAGTTTGAGGTGGGGACAACTTCGGTGTTGGGTCCATCCTTCGATATAAGGATTCTTTGCAGTGAGGCCCCAGCCCCGGGGCCAGGGGCCTCTGGGCACATCCTTTTTCCATTTTCCCTGGGAAAGAAAACTCAGCAGTCCAGGTTCCTGATGTCAGTTTGTAGGGCTCCCTTCTGTGTATCAGGGCAGTACAAGTTTGAGGTGGGGACAACTTCGGTGTGGGGTCCATCCTTCGATATAAGGATTTTTTGCTGTCAGGGCCAGGGGCCCAGGGCCAGGGGCCCCTGGGCACGGCCTTTTTCCATTTTCCCTGGGAAAGAAAACTCAGCAGTCCAGGTTCCTGATGTCAGTTTGTAGGGTTCGCTTGGGTCTATCAGGGCAGCACAAGTTTGAGGTGGGGACAACTTCGGTGTGGGGTCCATCCTTCGATATAAGGATTTTTTGCTGTCAGGGCCAGGGGCCCAGGGCCAGAGGCCCATGGGCACGTCCTTTATCCATTTTCCCTGGGAAAGAAAACTCAGCAGTCCAGGTTCCTGATGTCAGTTTGTAGGGCTCCCTTGGGTCTATCAGGGCAGCACAAGTTTGAGGTAGGGACAATTTTGGTCTGGGGTCCATCCTTCGATATAAGGATTTTTTGCTGTCAGGGCCAGGGGCCGAGGGCCAGGGGCCCCTGGGCACATCCTTTTTCCATTTTCCCTGGGAAAGAAAACTCAGCAGTCCAGGTTCCTGATGTCAGTTTGTAGGGTTCCGTTGGGTGTATCAGGGCAGCACAAGTTTGAGGTGGGGACAGCTTCGGTGTGGGTTCCATCCTTCCATATAAGGATTTTTTGCAGCCAGGGCCAGGGGCCCCTGGGCACATCCTTTTTCCATTTTCCCTGGGAAAGAAAACTCAGCAGTCCAGGTTCCTGATGTCAGTGTGTAGGGTTCCCTTGGGTGTATCAGGGCAGCACAAGTTTGAGGTGGGGACAACTTCGGTGTGGGGTCCATCCTTCGATATAAGGATTTTTTGCAATCAGGGCCAGGGGCCCCTGGGCACACCCTTTTATCATTTCCCCAGGGAAAGAAAACTCAGCAGTCCAGGTTCCTGATGTCAGTTTGTAGGGCTCCCTTGGGTCTATCAGGGCAGCACAAGTTTGAGGTGGGGACAACTTCGGTGTGGGGTCCATCCTTCGATATAAGGATTTTTTGCAGTCAGGGACAGGGGCCCCTGGGCACATCCTTTTTCCATTTTCCCTGGGAAAGAAAACTCAGCAGTCCAGGTTCCTGATGTCAGTTTGTAGGGTTCCCTTGGGTCTATCAGGGCAGCACAAGTTTGAGGTGGGGACAACTTCGGTGTGGGGTCCATCCTTCGATATAAGGATTTTTTGCAGTCAGGGCCAGGGGCCCCTGGGCACATCCTTTTTCCATTTTCCCTGGGAAAGAAAACTCAGCAGTCCAGGTTCCTGATGTCAGTTTGTAGGGCTCCCTTGGGTCTATCAGGGCAGCACAAGTTTGAGGTGTGGAGAACTTCGGTGTGGGGTCCATCCTTCGATATAAGGATTCTTTGCAGTGAGGCCCCAGCCCAGGGCCAGGGGCCCCTGGGCACATCCTTTTTCCATTTTCCCTGGGAAAGAAACTCAGCAGTCCAGGTTCCTGATGTCAGTTTGTAGGGCTCCCTTGGGTGTATCAGGGCAGCACAAGTTTGAGGTGGGGACAACTTCGGTGTGGGGTCCATCCTTCGATATAAGGATTTTTTGCAGTCAGGGCCAGGGGCCCCTGGGCACATCCTTTTTCCATTTTCCCTGGGAAAGAACACTCCGCAGTCCAGGTTGCTGATGTCAGTTTGTAGGGCTCCCTTGGGTCTATCAGGGCAGCACAAGTTTGAGGTGGGGACCACTTCGTGTGGGGTCCATCCTTCGATATAAGGATATTTTGCAGTCAGGGCCAGGGGCCCAGGGCCAGGGGGCCCCTGGGCACATCCTTTTTCCATTTTCCCTGGGAAAGAAAACTCAGCAGTCCAGGTTCCTGATGTCAGTTTGTAGGGCTCCCTTGGGTCTATCAGAGCAGCACAAGTTTGAGGTGGGGACAACTTCGGTGTGGGGTCCATCCTTCGATATAAGGATTTTATGCAGTCAGGGCCAGGGGCCCCTGGGCACATCCTTTTTCCATTTTCCCTGGGAAAGAAAACTCAGCAGTCCAGGTTCCTGATGTCAGTTTGTAGGGCTCCCTTGCGTCTATCAGGGCAGCACAAGTTTGAGGTGGGGACAACTTCGGTGTTGGGTCCATCCTTCGATATAAGGATTCTTTGCAGTGAGGCCCCAGCCCCGGGGCCAGGGGCCTCTGGGCACATCCTTTTTCCATTTTCCCTGGGAAAGAAAACTCAGCAGTCCAGGTTCCTGATGTCAGTTTGTAGGGCTCCCTTGGATCTATCAGGGCAGCACAAGTTTGAGGTGGGGACAACTTCGGTGTGGGGTCCATCCTTCGATATAAGGATTTTTTGCAATCAGGGCCAGGGGCCCCTGGGCACACCCTTTTTCCATTTTCCCTGGGAAAGAAACTCAGCAGTCCAGGTTCCTGATGTCAGTTTGTAGGGCTCCCTTGGGTGTATCAGGGCAGCACAAGTTTGAGGTGGGGACAAATTCGGTGTGGGGCCCATCCTTCGATATAAGGATTTTTTGCAGTCAGGGCCAGGGGCCCCTGGGCACATCCTTTGGCCATTTTCCCTGGGAAAGAAAACTCAGCAGTCCAAGTTCCTGATGTCAGTTTGTAGGGCTCCCTTCTGTGTATCAGGGCAGTACAAGTTTGAGGTGGGGACAACTTCGGTGTGGGGTCCATCCTTCGATATAAGGATTTTTTGCTGTCAGGGCCAGGGGCCCAGGGCCAGGGGCCCCTGGGCACGGCCTTTTTCCATTTTCCCTGGGAAAGAAAACTCAGCAGTCCAGGTTCCTGATGTCAGTTTGTAGGGTTCGCTTGGGTCTATCAGGGCAGCACAAGTTTGAGGTGGGGACAACTTCGGTGTGGGGTCCATCCTTCGATATGAGGATTTTTTGCTGTCAGGGCCAGGGGCCCAGGGCCAGGGGCCCCTGGGCACGTCCTTTATCCATTTTCCCTGGGAAAGAAAACTCAGCAGTCCAGGTTCCTGATGTCAGTTTGTAGGGCTCCCTTGGGTCTATCAGGGCAGCACAAGTTTGAGGTGGGGACAATTTTGGTCTGGGGTCCATCCTTCGATATAAGGATTTTTTGCTGTCAGGGCCAGGGGCCGAGGGCCAGGGGCCCCTGGGCACATCCTTTTTCCATTTTCCCTGGGAAAGAAAACTCAGCAGTCCAGGTTCCTGATGTCAGTTTGTAGGGCTCCCTTGGGTCTATCAGGGCAGCACAAGTTTGAGGTGGGGACAACTTCGGTGTGGGGTCCATCCTTCGATATAAAGATTCTTTGCAGTGAGGCCCCAGCCCAGGGCCAGGGACCCCTGGGCACATCCTTTTTCCATTTTCCCTGGGAAAGAAAACTCAGCAGTCCAGGTTCCTGATGTCAGTTTGTAGGGCTCCCTTGGGTCTATCAGGGCAGCACAAGTTTGAGGTGGGGACAACTTCGGTGTGGGGTCCATCCTTCGATATAAGGATTTTTTGCAGTCAGGGCCAGGGGCCCCTGGGCACATCCTTTTTCCATTTTCCCTGGGAAAGAAAACTCAGCAGTCCAGGTTCCTGATGTCAGTTTGTAGGGCTCCCTTGGGTCTATCAGGGCAGCACAAGTTTGAGGTGGGGACAAATTCGGTGTGGTGTCCATCCTTCGATATAAGGATTCTTTGCAGAGAGGCTCCAGCCATGGGCCAGGGGCCCTTGGGCACATCCTTTTTCCATTTTCCCTGGGAAAGAAACTCAGCAGTCCAGGTTCCTGATGTCAGTTTGTAGGGCTCCCTTGGGTGTATCAGGGCAGCACAAGTTTGAGGTGCGGACAACTTCGGTGTGGGGTCCATCCTTCGATATAAGGATTTTTTGCTGTCAGGGCCAGGGGCCCCTGGGCACATCCTTTTTCCATTTTCCCTGGGAAAGAAAACTCAGCAGTCCAGGTTCCTGATGTCAGTTTGTAGGGCTCCCTTGGGTGTATCAGGGCAGCACAAGTTTGAGGTGGGGACAACTTCGGTGTGGGGTCCATCCTTCGATATAAGGATTTTTTGCAGTCAGGGCCAGGGGCCCCTGGGCACATCCTTTTTCCATTTTCCCTGGGAAAGAAAACTCAGCAGTCCAGGTTCCTGATGTCAGTTTGTAGGGCTCCCTTGGGTGTATCAGGGCAGCACAAGTTTGAGGTGGGGACAACTTCGGTGTGGGGTCCATCCTTCGATATAAGGATTTTTTGCAGTCAGGGCCAGGGGCCCCTGGGCACATCCTTTTTCCATTTTCCCTGGGAAAGAAAACTCAGCAGTCCAGGTTCCTGATGTCAGTTTGTAGGGCTCCCTTGGGTCTATCAGGGCAGCACAAGTTTGAGGTGGGGACAACTTCGGTGTGGGGTCCATCCTTCGATATAAAGATTCTTTGCAGTGAGGCCCCAGCCCAGGGCCAGGGGCCCCTGGGCACATCCTTTTTCCATTTTCCCTGGGAAAGAAAACTCAGCAGTCCAGGTTCCTGATGTCAGTTTGTAGGGCTCCCTTGGGTCTATCAGGGCAGCACAAGTTTGAGGTGGGGACAACTTCGGTGTGGGGTCCATCCTTCGATATAAGGATTTTTTGCAGTCAGGGCCAGGGGCCCCTGGGCACATCCTTTTTCCATTTTCCCTGGGAAAGAAAACTCAGCAGTCCAGGTTCCTGATGTCAGTTTGTAGGGCTCCCTTGGGTCTATCAGGGCAGCACAAGTTTGAGGTGGGGACAACTTCGGTGTGGGGTCCATCCTTCGATATAAGGATTTTTTGCAATCAGGGCCAGGGGCCCCTGGGCACACCCTTTTATCATTTTCCCTGGGAAAGAAAACTCAGCAATCCAGGTTCCTGATGTCAGTTTGTAGGGCTCCCTTGGGTCTATCAGGGCAGCACAAGTTTGAGGTGGGGACAAATTCGGTGTGGTGTCCATCCTTCGATATAAGGATTCTTTGCAGAGAGGCTCCAGCCATGGGCCAGGGGCCCTTGGGCACATCCTTTTTCCATTTTCCCTGGGAAAGAAACTCAGCAGTCCAGGTTCCTGATGTCAGTTTGTAGGGCTCCCTTGGGTGTATCAGGGCAGCACAAGTTTGAGGTGCGGACAACTTCGGTGTGGGGTCCATCCTTCGATATAAGGATTTTTTGCAGTCAGGGCCAGGGGCCCCTGGGCACATCCTTTTTCCATTTTCCCTGGGAAAGAAAACTCAGCAGTCCAGGTTCCTGATGTCAGTTTGTAGGGCTCCCTTGGGTGTATCAGGGCAGCACAAGTTTGAGGTGGGGACAACTTCGGTGTGGGGTCCATCCTTCGATATAAGGATTTTTTGCAGTCAGGGCCAGGGGCCCCTGGGCACATCCTTTTTCCATTTTCCCTGGGAAAGAAAACTCAGCAGTCCAGGTTCCTGATGTCAGTTTGTAGGGCTCCCTTGGGTCTATCAGGGCAGCACAAGTTTGAGGTGGGGACAACTTCGGTGTGGGGTCCATCCTTCGATATAAGGATTTTTTGCAGTCAGGGCCAGGGGCCCCTGGGCACATCCTTTTTCCATTTTCCCTGGGAAAGAAAACTCAGCAGTCCAGGTTCCTGATGTCAGTTTGTAGGGCTCCCTTGGGTCTATCAGGGCAGCACAAGTTTGAGGTGGGGACAACTTCGGTGTGGGGTCCATCCTTCGATATAAAGATTCTTTGCAGTGAGGCCCCAGCCCAGGGCCAGGGGCCCCTGGGCACATCCTTTTTCCATTTTCCCTGGGAAAGAAAACTCAGCAGTCCAGGTTCCTGATGTCAGTTTGTAGGGCTCCCTTGGGTCTATCAGGGCAGCACAAGTTTGAGGTGGGGACAACTTCGGTGTGGGGTCCATCCTTCGATATAAGGATTTTTTGCAGTCAGGGCCAGGGGCCCCTGGGCACATCCTTTTTCCATTTTCCCTGGGAAAGAAAACTCAGCAGTCCAGGTTCCTGATGTCAGTTTGTAGGGCTCCCTTGGGTCTATCAGGGCAGCACAAGTTTGAGGTGGGGACAACTTCGGTGTGGGGTCCATCCTTCGATATAAGGATTTTTTGCAATCAGGGCCAGGGGCCCCTGGGCACACCCTTTTATCATTTTCCCTGGGAAAGAAAACTCAGCAATCCAGGTTCCTGATGTCAGTTTGTAGGGCTCCCTTGGGTCTATCAGGGCAGCACAAGTTTGAGGTGGGGACAAATTCGGTGTGGTGTCCATCCTTCGATATAAGGATTCTTTGCAGAGAGGCTCCAGCCATGGGCCAGGGGCCCCTGGGCACATCCTTTTTCCATTTTCCCTGGGAAAGAAACTCAGCAGTCCAGGTTCCTGATGTCAGTTTGTAGGGCTCCCTTGGGTCTATCAGGGCAGCACAAGTTTGAGGTGGGGACAACTTCGGTGTGGGGTCCATCCTTCGATATAAGGATTTTTTGCAGTCAGGGCCAGGGGCCCCTGGGCACATCCTTTTTCCATTTTCCCTGGGAAAGAAAACTCAGCAGTCCAGGTTCCTGATGTCAGTTTGTAGGGCTCCCTTGGGTCTATCAGGGCAGCACAAGTTTGAGGTGGGGACAACTTCGGTGTGGGGTCCATCCTTCGATATAAAGATTCTTTGCAGTGAGGCCCCAGCCCAGGGCCAGGGGCCCCTGGGCACATCCTTTTTCCATTTTCCCTGGGAAAGAAAACTCAGCAGTCCAGGTTCCTGATGTCAGTTTGTAGGGCTCCCTTGGGTCTATCAGGGCAGCACAAGTTTGAGGTGGGGACAACTTCGGTGTGGGGTCCATCCTTCGATATAAGGATTTTTTGCAGTCAGGGCCAGGGGCCCCTGGGCACATCCTTTTTCCATTTTCCCTGGGAAAGAAAACTCAGCAGTCCAGGTTCCTGATGTCAGTTTGTAGGGCTCCCTTGGGTCTATCAGGGCAGCACAAGTTTGAGGTGGGGACAACTTCGGTGTGGGGTCCATCCTTCGATATAAGGATTTTTTGCAATCAGGGCCAGGGGCCCCTGGGCACACCCTTTTATCATTTTCCCTGGGAAAGAAAACTCAGCAATCCAGGTTCCTGATGTCAGTTTGTAGGGCTCCCTTGGGTCTATCAGGGCAGCACAAGTTTGAGGTGGGGACAAATTCGGTGTGGTGTCCATCCTTCGATATAAGGATTCTTTGCAGAGAGGCTCCAGCCATGGGCCAGGGGCCCCTGGGCACATCCTTTTTCCATTTTCCCTGGGAAAGAAACTCAGCAGTCCAGGTTCCTGATGTCAGTTTGTAGGGCTCCCTTGGGTGTATCAGGGCAGCACAAGTTTGAGGTGGGGACAAATTCGGTGTGGGGTCCATCCTTCGATATAAGGATTTTTTGCAGTCAGGGCCAGGGGCCCCTGGGCACAACCTTTTTCCATTTTCCCTGGGAAAGAAAACTCAGCAGTCCAGGTTCCTGATGTCAGTTTGTAGGGCTCCCTTGGGTGTATCAGGGCAGCACAAGTTTGAGGTGGGGACAACTTCGGTGTGGGGTCCATCCTTCGATATAAGGATTTTTTGCTGTCAGGGCCAGGGGCCCAGGGCCAGGGGCCCCTGGGCACGGCCTTTTTCCATTTTCCCTGGGAAAGAAAACTCAGCAGTCCAGGTTCCTGATGTCAGTTTGTAGGGCTCCCTTGGGTCTATCAGGGCAGCACAAGTTTGAGGTGGGGACAATTTTGGTCTGGGGTCCATCCTTCGATATAAGGATTTTTTGCTGTCAGGGCCAGGGGCCGAGGGTCAGGGGCCCCTGGGCACATCCTTTTTCCATTTTCCCTGGGAAAGAAAACTCAGCAGTCCAGGTTCCTGATGTCAGTTTGTAGGGCTCCCTTGGGTCTATCAGGGCAGCACAAGTTTGAGGTGGGGACAACTTCGGTGTGGGGTCCATCCTTCGATATAAAGATTCTTTGCAGTGAGGCCCCAGCCCAGGGCCAGGGGCCCCTGGGCACATCCTTTTTCCATTTTCCCTGGGAAAGAAAACTCAGCAGTCCAGGTTCCTGATGTCAGTTTGTAGGGCTCCCTTGGGTCTATCAGGGCAGCACAAGTTTGAGGTGGGGACAACTTCGGTGTGGGGTCCATCCTTCGATATAAAGATTCTTTGCAGTGAGGCCCCAGCCCAGGGCCAGGGACCCCTGGGCACATCCTTTTTCCATTTTCCCTGGGAAAGAAAACTCAGCAGTCCAGGTTCCTGATGTCAGTTTGTAGGGCTCCCTTGGGTCTATCAGGGCAGCACAAGTTTGAGGTGGGGACAACTTCGGTGTGGGGTCCATCCTTCGATATAAGGATTTTTTGCAGTCAGGGCCAGGGGCCCCTGGGCACATCCTTTTTCCATTTTCCCTGGGAAAGAAAACTCAGCAGTCCAGGTTCCTGATGTCAGTTTGTAGGGCTCCCTTGGGTCTATCAGGGCAGCACAAGTTTGAGGTGGGGACAAATTCGGTGTGGTGTCCATCCTTCGATATAAGGATTCTTTGCAGAGAGGCTCCAGCCATGGGCCAGGGGCCCTTGGGCACATCCTTTTTCCATTTTCCCTGGGAAAGAAACTCAGCAGTCCAGGTTCCTGATGTCAGTTTGTAGGGCTCCCTTGGGTGTATCAGGGCAGCACAAGTTTGAGGTGCGGACAACTTCGGTGTGGGGTCCATCCTTCGATATAAGGATTTTTTGCTGTCAGGGCCAGGGGCCCCTGGGCACATCCTTTTTCCATTTTCCCTGGGAAAGAAAACTCAGCAGTCCAGGTTCCTGATGTCAGTTTGTAGGGCTCCCTTGGGTGTATCAGGGCAGCACAAGTTTGAGGTGGGGACAACTTCGGTGTGGGGTCCATCCTTCGATATAAGGATTTTTTGCAGTCAGGGCCAGGGGCCCCTGGGCACATCCTTTTTCCATTTTCCCTGGGAAAGAAAACTCAGCAGTCCAGGTTCCTGATGTCAGTTTGTAGGGCTCCCTTGGGTGTATCAGGGCAGCACAAGTTTGAGGTGGGGACAACTTCGGTGTGGGGTCCATCCTTCGATATAAGGATTTTTTGCAGTCAGGGCCAGGGGCCCCTGGGCACATCCTTTTTCCATTTTCCCTGGGAAAGAAAACTCAGCAGTCCAGGTTCCTGATGTCAGTTTGTAGGGCTCCCTTGGGTCTATCAGGGCAGCACAAGTTTGAGGTGGGGACAACTTCGGTGTGGGGTCCATCCTTCGATATAAAGATTCTTTGCAGTGAGGCCCCAGCCCAGGGCCAGGGGCCCCTGGGCACATCCTTTTTCCATTTTCCCTGGGAAAGAAAACTCAGCAGTCCAGGTTCCTGATGTCAGTTTGTAGGGCTCCCTTGGGTCTATCAGGGCAGCACAAGTTTGAGGTGGGGACAACTTCGGTGTGGGGTCCATCCTTCGATATAAGGATTTTTTGCTGTCAGGGCCAGGGGCCCAGTGCCAGGGGCCCCTGGGCACGGCCTTTTTCCATTTTCCCTGGGAAAGAAAACTCAGCAGTCCAGGTTCCTGATGTCAGTTTGTAGGGTTCGCTTGGGTCTATCAGGGCAGTACAAGTTTGAGGTGGGGACAACTTCGGTGTGGGGTCCATCCTTCGATATGAGGATTTTTTGCTGTCAGGGCCAGGGGCCCAGGGCCAGGGGCCCCTGGGCACGTCCTTTATCCATTTTCCCTGGGAAAGAAAACTCAGCAGTCCAGGTTCCTGATGTCAGTTTGTAGGGCTCCCTTGGGTCTATCAGGGCAGCACAAGTTTGAGGTGGGGACAATTTTGGTCTGGGGTCCATCCTTCGATATAAGGATTTTTTGCTGTCAGGGCCAGGGGCCGAGGGCCAGGGGCCCCTGGGCACATCCTTTTTCCATTTTCCCTGGGAAAGAAAACTCAGCAGTCCAGGTTCCTGATGTCAGTTTGTAGGGCTCCCTTGGGTCTATCAGGGCAGCACAAGTTTGAGGTGGGGACAACTTCGGTGTGGGGTCCATCCTTCGATATAAAGATTCTTTGCAGTGAGGCCCCAGCCCAGGGCCAGGGGCCCCTGGGCACATCCTTTTTCCATTTTCCCTGGGAAAGAAAACTCAGCAGTCCAGGTTCCTGATGTCAGTTTGTAGGGCTCCCTTGGGTCTATCAGGGCAGCACAAGTTTGAGGTGGGGACAACTTCGGTGTGGGGTCCATCCTTCGATATAAGGATTTTTTGCAGTCAGGGCCAGGGGCCCCTGGGCACATCCTTTTTCCATTTTCCCTGGGAAAGAAAACTCAGCAGTCCAGGTTCCTGATGTCAGTTTGTAGGGCTCCCTTGGGTCTATCAGGGCAGCACAAGTTTGAGGTGGGGACAACTTCGGTGTGGGGTCCATCCTTCGATATAAGGATTTTTTGCAATCAGGGCCAGGGGCCCCTGGGCACACCCTTTTATCATTTTCCCTGGGAAAGAAAACTCAGCAATCCAGGTTCCTGATGTCAGTTTGTAGGGCTCCCTTGGGTCTATCAGGGCAGCACAAGTTTGAGGTGGGGACAAATTCGGTGTGGTGTCCATCCTTCGATATAAGGATTCTTTGCAGAGAGGCTCCAGCCATGGGCCAGGGGCCCTTGGGCACATCCTTTTTCCATTTTCCCTGGGAAAGAAACTCAGCAGTCCAGGTTCCTGATGTCAGTTTGTAGGGCTCCCTTGGGTGTATCAGGGCAGCACAAGTTTGAGGTGCGGACAACTTCGGTGTGGGGTCCATCCTTCGATATAAGGATTTTTTGCAGTCAGGGCCAGGGGCCCCTGGGCACATCCTTTTTCCATTTTCCCTGGGAAAGAAAACTCAGCAGTCCAGGTTCCTGATGTCAGTTTGTAGGGCTCCCTTGGGTGTATCAGGGCAGCACAAGTTTGAGGTGGGGACAACTTCGGTGTGGGGTCCATCCTTCGATATAAGGATTTTTTGCAGTCAGGGCCAGGGGCCCCTGGGCACATCCTTTTTCCATTTTCCCTGGGAAAGAAAACTCAGCAGTCCAGGTTCCTGATGTCAGTTTGTAGGGCTCCCTTGGGTCTATCAGGGCAGCACAAGTTTGAGGTGGGGACAACTTCGGTGTGGGGTCCATCCTTCGATATAAGGATTTTTTGCAGTCAGGGCCAGGGGCCCCTGGGCACATCCTTTTTCCATTTTCCCTGGGAAAGAAAACTCAGCAGTCCAGGTTCCTGATGTCAGTTTGTAGGGCTCCCTTGGGTCTATCAGGGCAGCACAAGTTTGAGGTGGGGACAACTTCGGTGTGGGGTCCATCCTTCGATATAAAGATTCTTTGCAGTGAGGCCCCAGCCCAGGTCCAGGGGCCCCTGGGCACATCCTTTTTCCATTTTCCCTGGGAAAGAAAACTCAGCAGTCCAGGTTCCTGATGTCAGTTTGTAGGGCTCCCTTGGGTGTATCAGGGCAGCACAAGTTTGAGGTGGGGACAACTTCGGTGTGGGGTCCATCCTTCGATATAAGGATTTTTTGCAGTCAGGGCCAGGGGCCCCTGGGCACATCCTTTTTCCATTTTCCCTGGGAAAGAAAACTCAGCAGTCCAGGTTCCTGATGTCAGTTTGTAGGGCTCCCTTGGGTCTATCAGGGCAGCACAAGTTTGAGGTGGGGACAACTTCGGTGTGGGGTCCATCCTTCGATATAAGGATTTTTTGCAATCAGGGCCAGGGGCCCCTGGGCACACCCTTTTATCATTTTCCCTGGGAAAGAAAACTCAGCAATCCAGGTTCCTGATGTCAGTTTGTAGGGCTCCCTTGGGTCTATCAGGGCAGCACAAGTTTGAGGTGGGGACAAATTCGGTGTGGTGTCCATCCTTCGATATAAGGATTCTTTGCAGAGAGGCTCCAGCCATGGGCCAGGGGCCCCTGGGCACATCCTTTTTCCATTTTCCCTGGGAAAGAAACTCAGCAGTCCAGGTTCCTGATGTCAGTTTGTAGGGCTCCCTTGGGTGTATCAGGGCAGCACAAGTTTGAGGTGGGGACAACTTCGGTGTGGGGTCCATCCTTCGATATAAGGATTTTTTGCAGTCAGGGCCAGGGGCCCCTGGGCACAACCTTTTTCCATTTTCCCTGGGAAAGAAAACTCAGCAGTCCAGGTTCCTGATGTCAGTTTGTAGGGCTCCCTTGGGTGTATCAGGGCAGCACAAGTTTGAGGTGGGGACAACTTCGGTGTGGGATCCATCCTTCGATATAAGGATTTTTTGCAGTCAGGGCCAGGGGCCCCTGGGCACATCCTTTGGCCATTTTCCCTGGGAAAGAAAACTCAGCAGTCCAGGTTCCTGATGTCAGTTTGTAGGGCTCCCTTCTGTGTATCAGGGCAGTACAAGTTTGAGGTGGGGACAACTTCGGTGTGGGGTCCATCCTTCGATATAAGGATTTTTTGCTGTCAGGGCCAGGGGCCCAGGGCCAGGGGCCCCTGGGCACGGCCTTTTTCCATTTTCCCTGGGAAAGAAAACTCAGCAGTCCAGGTTCCTGATGTCAGTTTGTAGGGTTCGCTTGGGTCTATCAGGGCAGTACAAGTTTGAGGTGGGGACAACTTCGGTGTGGGGTCCATCCTTCGATATGAGGATTTTTTGCTGTCAGGGCCAGGGGCCCAGGGCCCCGGGGCCCCTGGGCACGTCCTTTATCCATTTTCCCTGGGAAAGAAAACTCAGCAGTCCAGGTTCCTGATGTCAGTTTGTAGGGCTCCCTTGGGTCTATCAGGGCAGCACAAGTTTGAGGTGGGGACAATTTTGGTCTGGGGTCCATCCTTCGATATAAGGATTTTTTGCTGTCAGGGCCAGGGGCCGAGGGTCAGGGGCCCCTGGGCACATCCTTTTTCCATTTTCCCTGGGAAAGAAAACTCAGCAGTCCAGGTTCCTGATGTCAGTTTGTAGGGCTCCCTTGGGTCTATCAGGGCAGCACAAGTTTGAGGTGGGGACAACTTCGGTGTGGGGTCCATCCTTCGATATAAAGATTCTTTGCAGTGAGGCCCCAGCCCAGGGCCAGGGGCCCCTGGGCACATCCTTTTTCCATTTTCCCTGGGAAAGAAAACTCAGCAGTCCAGGTTCCTGATGTCAGTTTGTAGGGCTCCCTTGGGTCTATCAGGGCAGCACAAGTTTGAGGTGGGGACAACTTCGGTGTGGGGTCCATCCTTCGATATAAGGATTTTTTGCAGTCAGGGCCAGGGGCCCCTGGGCACATCCTTTTTCCATTTTCCCTGGGAAAGAAAACTCAGCAGTCCAGGTTCCTGATGTCAGTTTGTAGGGCTCCCTTGGGTCTATCAGGGCAGCACAAGTTTGAGGTGGGGACAACTTCGGTGTGGGGTCCATCCTTCGATATAAGGATTTTTTGCAATCAGGGCCAGGGGCCCCTGGGCACACCCTTTTATCATTTTCCCTGGGAAAGAAAACTCAGCAATCCAGGTTCCTGATGTCAGTTTGTAGGGCTCCCTTGGGTCTATCAGGGCAGCACAAGTTTGAGGTGGGGACAAATTCGGTGTGGTGTCCATCCTTTGATATAAGGATTCTTTGCAGAGAGGCTCCAGCCATGGGCCAGGGGCCCTTGGGCACATCCTTTTTCCATTTTCCCTGGGAAAGAAACTCAGCAGTCCAGGTTCCTGATGTCAGTTTGTAGGGCTCCCTTGGGTGTATCAGGGCAGCACAAGTTTGAGGTGCGGACAACTTCGGTGTGGGGTCCATCCTTCGATATAAGGATTTTTTGCAGTCAGGGCCAGGGGCCCCTGGGCACATCCTTTTTCCATTTTCCCTGGGAAAGAAAACTCAGCAGTCCAGGTTCCTGATGTCAGTTTGTAGGGCTCCCTTGGGTGTATCAGGGCAGCACAAGTTTGAGGTGGGGACAACTTCGGTGTGGGATCCATCCTTCGATATAAGGATTTTTTGCAGTCAGGGCCAGGGGCCCCTGGGCACATCCTTTTTCCATTTTCCCTGGGAAAGAAAACTCAGCAGTCCAGGTTCCTGATGTCAGTTTGTAGGGCTCCCTTGGGTGTATCAGGGCAGCACAAGTTTGAGGTGGGGACAACTTCGGTGTGGGGTCCATCCTTCGATATAAGGATTTTTTGCAGTCAGGGCCAGGGGCCCCTGGGCACATCCTTTTTCCATTTTCCCTGGGAAAGAAAACTCAGCAGTCCAGGTTCCTGATGTCAGTTTGTAGGGCTCCCTTGGGTCTATCAGGGCAGCACAAGTTTGAGGTGGGGACAACTTCGGTGTGGGGTCCATCCTTCGATATAAAGATTCTTTGCAGTGAGGCCCCAGCCCAGGGCCAGGGGCCCCTGGGCACATCCTTTTTCCATTTTCCCTGGGAAAGAAAACTCAGCAGTCCAGGTTCCTGATGTCAGTTTGTAGGGCTCCCTTGGGTCTATCAGGGCAGCACAAGTTTGAGGTGGGGACAACTTCGGTGTGGGGTCCATCCTTCGATATAAGGATTTTTTGCAGTCAGGGCCAGGGGCACCTGGGCACATCCTTTTTCCATTTTCCCTGGGAAAGAAAACTCAGCAGTCCAGGTTCCTGATGTCAGTTTGTAGGGCTCCCTTGGGTCTATCAGGGCAGCACAAGTTTGAGGTGGGGACAACTTCGGTGTGGGGTCCATCCTTCGATATAAGGATTTTTTGCAATCAGGGCCAGGGGCCCCTGGGCACACCCTTTTATCATTTTCCCTGGGAAAGAAAACTCAGCAATCCAGGTTCCTGATGTCAGTTTGTAGGGCTCCCTTGGGTCTATCAGGGCAGCACAAGTTTGAGGTGGGGACAAATTCGGTGTGGTGTCCATCCTTCGATATAAGGATTCTTTGCAGAGAGGCTCCAGCCATGGGCCAGGGGCCCCTGGGCACATCCTTTTTCCATTTTCCCTGGGAAAGAAACTCAGCAGTCCAGGTTCCTGATGTCAGTTTGTAGGGCTCCCTTGGGTGTATCAGGGCAGCACAAGTTTGAGGTGGGGACAACTTCGGTGTGGGGTCCATCCTTCGATATAAGGATTTTTTGCAGTCAGGGCCAGGGGCCCCTGGGCACAACCTTTTTCCATTTTCCCTGGGAAAGAAAACTCAGCAGTCCAGGTTCCTGATGTCAGTTTGTAGGGCTCCCTTGGGTGTATCAGGGCAGCACAAGTTTGAGGTGGGGACAACTTCGGTGTGGGATCCATCCTTCGATATAAGGATTTTTTGCAGTCAGGGCCAGGGGCCCCTGGGCACATCCTTTTTCCATTTTCCCTGGGAAAGAAAACTCAGCAGTCCAGGTTCCTGATGTCAGTTTGTAGGGCTCCCTTGGGTGTATTAGGGCAGCACAAGTTTGAGGTGGGGACAACTTCGGTGTGGGTTCCATCCTTCGATATAAGGATTTTTTGCAGTCAGGGCCAGGGGCCCCTGGGCACATCCTTTTTCCATTTTCCCTGGGAAAGAAAACTCAGCAGTCCAGGTTCCTGATGTCAGTTTGTAGGGCTCCCTTGGGTCTATCAGGGCAGCACAAGTTTGAGGTGGGGACAACTTCGGTGTGGGGTCCATCCTTCGATATAAAGATTTTTTGCAGTCAGGGCCAGGGGCCCCTGGGCACATCCTATGGCCATTTTCCCTGGGAAAGAAAACTCAGCAGTCCAAGTTCCTGATGTCAGTTTGTAGGGCTCCCTTGGGTGTATCAGGGCAGCCCAAGTTTGAGGTGGGGACATCTTCGGTGTGGTGTCCATCCTTCGATATAAGGATTCTTTGCAGAGAGGCTCCAGCCAAGGGCCAGGGGACCCTGGGCACATCCTTTTTCCATTTTCCCTGGGAAAGAAACTCAGCAGTCCAGGTTCCTGATGTCAGTTTGTAGGGCTCCCTTGGGTGTATCAGGGCAGCACAAGTTTGAGGTGGGGACAAATTCGGTGTGGGGCCCATCCTTCGATATATGGATTTTTTGCAGTCAGGGCCAGGGGCCCCTGGGCACAACCTTTTTCCATTTTCCCTGGGAAGGAAAACTCAGCAGTCCAGGTTACTGATGTCATTTTGTATGGCTCCCTTGGGTCTATCAGGGCAGCACAAGTTTGAGGTGGGGACAATTTGGTTGTGGGGTCCATCCTTCGATATAAGGATTTTTTGCTGTCAGGGCCAGGGGCCCAGGGCCATGGGGCCCCTGGGAACATCCTTTTTCCATTTTCCCTGGGAAAGAAAACTCAGCAGTCCAGGTTCCTGATGTCAGTTTGTAGGGCTCCCTTGGGTCTATCAGGGCAGCACAAGTTTGAGGTGGGGACAACTTCGGTGTTGGGTCCATCCTTCGATATAAGGATTCTTTGCAGTGAGGCCCCAGCCCAGGACAAGGGGCCTCTGGGCACATCCTTTTTCCATTTTCCCTGGGAAAGAAAACTCAGCAGTCCAGGTTCCTGATGTCAGTTTGTAGGGTTCCCTTGGGTCTATCAGGGCAGCACAAGTTTGAGGTGGGGACAACTTCGGTGTGGGGTCCATCCTTCGATATAAGGATTTTTTGCAGTCAGGGCCAGGGGCCCCTGGGCACATCCTTTTTCCATTTTCCCTGGGAAAGAAAACTCAGCAATCCAGGTTCCTGATGTCAGTTTGTAGGGCTCCCTTGGGTGTATCAGGGCAGCACAAGTGTGAGGTGGGGAAAACTTCGGTGTGGGGTCCATACTTATATATAAGGATTTTTTGTAGTGAGGCCCCAGCCCAGGGCCAGAGGCCCCTGGGCACATCCTTTTTCCATTTTCCCTGGGAAAGAAAACTCAGCAGTCCAGGTTCCTGATGTCAGTTTGTAGGGCTCCCTTGCGTCTATCAGGGCAGCACAAGTTAGAGGTGGGGACATCTTCGGTGTGGTGTCCATCCTTCGATATAAGGATTCTTTGTAGAGAGGCTCCAGCCAAGGGCCAGGGGACCCTGGGCACATCCTTTTTCCATTTTCCCTGGGAAAGAAACTCAGCAGTCCAGGTTCCTGATGTCAGTTTGTAGGGCTCCCTTGGGTGTATCAGGGCAGCACAAATTTGAGGTGGGGACAACTTCGGTGTGGGGCCCATCATTCGATATAAGCATTTTTTGCAGTCAGGGCCAGGGGCCCCTGGGCACATCCTTTTTCCATTTTCCCTGGGAAAGAAAACTCAGCAGTCCAGGTTCCTGATGTCAGTTTGTAGGGCTCCCTTGGGTCTATCAGGGCAGCACAAGTGTGAGGTGGGGACAACTTCGGTGTGGGGTCCATCCTTCGATATAAGGATTTTTTGCAGTCAGGGACAGGGGCCCCTGGGCACATCCTTTTTCCATTTTCCCTGGGAAAGAAAACTCAGCAGTCCAGGTTCCTGATGTCAGTTTGTAGGGCTCCCTTGGGTGTATCAGGGCAGCACAAGTTTGAGGTGGGGACAAATTCGGTGTGGGCTCCATCCTTCGATATAAGGATTTTTTGCAGTCAGGGCCAGGGGCCCCTGGGCACATCCTTTTTCCATTTTCCCTGGGAAAGAAAACTCAGCAATCCAGGTTCCTGATGTCAGTTTGTAGGGTTCCCTTGGGTCAATCAGAGCAGCACAACTTTGAGGTGGGGACAACTTCGGTGTGGGGTCCATCCTTCGATATAAGGATTTTTTGCAGTCAGGGCCAGGGGCCCCTGGGCACATCCTTTTTCCATTTTCCCTGGGAAAGAAAACTCAGCAGTCCAGGTTCCTGATGTCAGTTTGTAGGGCTCCCTTGGGTCTATCAGGGCAGCACAAGTTTGAGGTGGGGACAACTTCGGTGTGGGGTCCATCCTTCGATATAAGGATTTTTTGCTGTCAGGGCCAGGGGCCCCTGGGCACATCCTTTTTCCATTTTCCCTGGGAAAGAAAACTCAGCAGTCCAGGTTCCTGATGTCAGTTTGTAGGGCTCCCTTGGGTGTATCAGGGCAGCACAAGTTTGAGGTGGGGACAACTTCGGTGTGGGGTCCATCCTTCGATATAAGGATTTTTTGCAATCAGGGCCAGGGGCCCCTGGGCACACACTTTTATCATTTTCCCTGGGAAAGAAAACTCAGCAGTCCAGGTTCCTGATGTCAGTTTGTAGGGCTCCCTTGGGTGTATCAGGGCAGCACAAGTTTGAGGTGGGGACAAATTCGGTGTGGTGTCCATCCTTCGATATAAGGATTCTTTGCAGAGAGGCTCCAGCCATGGGCCAGGGGCCCCTGGGCACATCCTTTCTCCATTTTCCCTGGGAAAGAAACTCAGCAATCCAGGTTCCTGATGTCAGTTTGTAGGGCTCCCTTGGGTGTATCAGGGCAGCACAAGTTTGAGGTGGGGACAACTTCGGTGTGGGGTCCATCCTTCGATATAAGGATTTTTTGCAGTCAGGGCCAGGGGCCCCTGGGCACATCCTTTTTCCATTTTCCCTGGGAAAGAAAACTCAGCAGTCCAGGTTCCTGATGTCAGTTTGTAGGGCTCCCTTGGGTGTATCAGGGCAGCACAAGTTTGAGGTGGGGACAACTTCGGTGTGGGGTCCATCCTTCGATATAAGGATTTTTTGCAGTCAGGGCCAGGGGCCCCTGGGCACATCCTTTTTCCATTTTCCCTGGGAAAGAAAACTCAGCAGTCCAGGTTCCTGATGTCAGTTTGTAGGGCTCCCTTGGGTCTATCAGGGCAGCACAAGTTTGAGGTGGGGACAACTTCGGTGTGGGGTCCATCCTTCGATATAAAGATTTTTTGCAGTCAGTGCCAGGGGCCCCTGGGCACATCCTATGGCCATTTTCCCTGGGAAAGAAAACTCAGCAGTCCAAGTTCCTGATGTCAGTTTGTAGGGCTCCCTTGGGTGTATCAGGGCAGCACAAGTTAGAGGTGGGGACATCTTCGGTGTGGTGTCCATCCTTCGATATAAGGATTCTTTGCAGAGAGGCTCCAGACAAGGGCCAGGGGACCCTGGGCACATCCTTTTTCCATTTTCCCTGGGAAAGAAACTCAGCAGTCCAGGTTCCTGATGTCAGTTTGTAGGGCTCCCTTGGGTGTATCAGGGCAGCACAAGTTTGAGGTGGGGACAAATTCGGTGTGGGGCCCATCCTTCGATATATGGATTTTTTGCAGTCAGGGCCAGGGGCCCCTGGGCACAACCTTTTTCCATTTTCCCTGGGAAGGAAAACTCAGCAGTCCAGGTTCCTGATGTCAGTTTGTAGGGCTCCCTTGGGTCTATCAGGGCAGCACAAGTTTGAGGTGGGGACAATTTCGGTGTGGGGTCCATCCTTCGATATAAGGATTTTTTGCTGTCAGGGCCAGGGGCCCAGGGCCAGGGGGCCCCTGGGAACATCCTTTTTCCATTTTCCCTGGGAAAGAAAACTCAGCAGTCCAGGTTCCTGATGTCAGTTTGTAGGGCTCCCTTGGGTCTATCAGGGCAGCACAAGTTTGAGGTGGGGACAACTTCGGTGTTGGGTCCATCCTTCGATATAAGGATTCTTTGCAGTGAGGCCCCAGCCCAGGACCAGGGGCCTCTGGGCACATCCTTTTTCCATTTTCCCTGGGAAAGAAAACTCAGCAGTCCAGGTTCCTGATGTCAGTTTGTAGGGTTCCCTTGGGTCTATCAGGGCAGCACAAGTTTGAGGTGGGGACAACTTCGGTGTGGGGTCCATCCTTCGATATAAGGATTTTTTGCAGTCAGGGCCAGGGGCCCCTGGGCACATCCTTTTTCCATTTTCCCTGGGAAAGAAAACTCAGCAGTCCAGGTTCCTGATGTCAGTTTGTATGGCTCCCTTGGGTGTATCAGGGCAGCACAAGTGTGAGGTGCGGAAAACTTCGGTGTGGGGTCCATACTTATATATAAGGATTTTTTGTAGTGAGGCCCCAGCCCAGGGCCAGAGGCCCCTGGGCACATCCTTTTTCCATTTTCCCTGGGAAAGAAAACTCAGCAGTCCAGGTTCCTGATGTCAGTTTGTAGGGCTCCCTTGCGTCTATCAGGGCAGCACAAGTTAGAGGTGGGGACATCTTCGGTGTGGTGTCCATCCTTCGATATAAGGATTCTTTGCAGAGAGGCTCCAGCCAAGGGCCAGGGGACCCTGGGCACATCCTTTTTCCATTTTCCCTGGGAAAGAAACTCAGCAGTCCAGGTTCCTGATGTCAGTTTGTAGGGCTCCCTTGGGTGTATCAGGGCAGCACAAGTGTGAGGTGGGGACAACTTTGGTGTGGGGTCCATCCTTCGATATAAGGATTTTTTGCAGTCAGGGCCAGGGGCCCCTGGGCACATCCTTTTTCCATTTTCCCTGGGAAAGAAAACTCAGCAGTCCAGGTTCCTGATGTCAGTTTGTAGGGCTCCCTTGGGTCTATCAGGGCAGCACAAGTGTGAGGTGGGGACAACTTCGGTGTGGGGTCCATCCTTCGATATAAGGATTTTTTGCAGTCAGGGTCAGGGGCCCCTGGGCACAATCTTTTTCCATTTTCCCTGGGAAAGAAAACTCAGCAATCCAGGTTCCTGATGTCAGTTTGTAGGGCTCCCTTGGGTCTATCAGGGCAGCACAAGTTTGAAGTGGGGACAACTTCGGTGTGGGGTCCATCCTTCGATATAAGGATTTTTTGCTGTCAGGGCCAGGGGCCCAGGGCCAGGGGCCCCTGGGCACATCCTTTTTCCATTTTCCCTGGGAAAGAAAACTCAGCAGTCCAGGTTCCTGATGTCAGTTTGTAGGGCTCCCTTGGGTGTATCAGGGCAGCACAAGTTTGAGGTGGGGACAACTTCGGTGTGGGGTCCATCCTTCGATATAAGGATTTTTTGCAGTCAGGGCCAGGGGCCCCTGGGCACATCCTTTTTCCATTTTCCCTGGGAAAGAAAACTCAGCAGTCCAGGTTCCTGATGTCAGTTTGTAGGGCTCCCTTGGGTCTATCAGGGCAGCACAAGTTTGAGGTGGGGACAACTTCGGTGTGGGGTCCATCCTTCGATATAAAGATTTTTTGCAGTCAGGGCCAGGGGCCCCTGGGCACATCCTTTTTCCATTTTCCCTGGGAAAGAAAACTCAGCAGTCCAGGTTCCTGATGTCAGTTTGTAGGGCTCCCTTGGGTGTATCAGGGCAGCACAAGTTTGAGGTGGGGACAACTTCGGTGTGGGGTCCATCCTTCGATATAAGGATTTTTTGCAGTCAGGGCCAGGGGCCCCTGGGCACAACCTTTTTCCATTTTCCCTGGGAAAGAAAACTCAGCAGTCCAGGTTCCTGATGTCAGTTTGTAGGGCTCCCTTGGGTGTATCATGGCAGCACAAGTTTGAGGTGGGGACAACTTCGGTGTGGGATCCATCCTTCGATATAAGGATTTTTTGCAGTCAGGGCCAGGGGCCCCTGGGCACATCCTTTTTCCATTTTCCCTGGGAAAGAAAACTCAGCAGTCCAGGTTCCTGATGTCAGTTTGTAGGGCTCCCTTGGGTGTATCAGGGCAGCACAAGTTTGAGGTGGGGACAACTTCGGTGTGGGGTCCATCCTTCGATATAAGGATTTTTTGCAGTCAGGGCCAGGGGCCCCTGGGCACATCCTTTTTCCATTTTCCCTGGGAAAGAAAACTCAGCAGTCCAGGTTCCTGATGTCAGTTTGTAGGGCTCCCTTGGGTCTATCAGGGCAGCACAAGTTTGAGGTGGGGACAACTTCGGTGTGGGGTCCATCCTTCGATATAAAGATTTTTTGCAGTCAGGGCCAGGGGCCCCTGGGCACATCCTATGGCCATTTTCCCTGGGAAAGAAAACTCAGCAGTCCAAGTTCCTGATGTCAGTTTGTAGGGCTCCCTTGGGTGTATCAGGGCAGCACAAGTTAGAGGTGGGGACATCTTCGGTGTGGTGTCCATCGTTCGATATAAGGATTCTTTGCAGAGAGGCTCCAGCCAAGGGCCAGGGGACCCTGGGCACATCCTTTTTCCATTTTCCCTGGGAAAGAAACTCAGCAGTCCAGGTTCCTGATGTCAGTTTGTAGGGCTCCCTTGGGTGTATCAGGGCAGCACAAGTTTGAGGTGGGGACAAATTCGGTGTGGGGCCCATCCTTCGATATATGGATTTTTTGCAGTCAGGGCCAGGGGCCCCTGGGGACAACCTTTTTCCATTTTCCCTGGGAAGGAAAACTCAGCAGTCCAGGTTACTGATGTCATTTTGTATGGCTCCCTTGGGTCTATCAGGGCAGCACAAGTTTGAGGTGGGGACAATTTGGTTGTGGGGTCCATCCTTCGATATAAGGATTTTTTGCTGTCAGGGCCAGGGGCCCAGGGCCATGGGGCCCCTGGGAACATCCTTTTTCCATTTTCCCTGGGAAAGAAAACTCAGCAGTCCAGGTTCCTGATGTCAGTTTGTAGGGTTCCCTTGGGTCTATCAGGGCAGCACAAGTTTGAGGTGGGGACAACTTCGGTGTGGGGTCCATCCTTCGATATAAGGATTTTTTGCAGTCAGGGCCAGGGGCCCCTGGGCACATCCTTTTTCCATTTTCCCTGGGAAAGAAAACTCAGCAATCCAGGTTCCTGATGTCAGTTTGTAGGGCTCCCTTGGGTGTATCAGGGCAGCACAAGTGTGAGGTGGGGAAAACTTCGGTGTGGGGTCCATACTTATATATAAGGATTTTTTGTAGTGAGGCCCCAGCCCAGGGCCAGAGGCCCCTGGGCACATCCTTTTTCCATTTTCCCTGGGAAAGAAAACTCAGCAGTCCAGGTTCCTGATGTCAGTTTGTAGGGCTCCCTTGCGTCTATCAGGGCAGCACAAGTTTGAGGTGGGGACATCTTCGGTGTGGTGTCCATCCTTCGATATAAGGATTCTTTGCAGAGAGGCTCCAGCCAAGGGCCAGGGGACCCTGGGCACATCCTTTTTCCATTTTCCCTGGGAAAGAAACTCAGCAGTCCAGGTTCCTGATGTCAGTTTGTAGGGCTCCCTTGGGTGTATCAGGGCAGCACAAGTTTGAGGTGGGGACAACTTCGGTGTGGGGCCCATCATTCGATATAAGGATTTTTTGCAGTCAGGGCCAGGGGCCCCTGGGCACATCCTTTTTCCATTTTCCCTGGGAAAGAAAACTCAGCAGTCCAGGTTCCTGATGTCAGTTTGTAGGGCTCCCTTGGGTGTATCAGGGCAGCACAAGTTTGAGGTGGGGACAACTTCGGTGTGGGGTCCATCCTTCGATATAAGGATTTTTTGCAGTCAGGGCCAGGGGCCCCTGGGCACACACTTTTATCATTTTCCCTGGGAAAGAAAACTCAGCAGTCCAGGTTCCTGATGTCAGTTTGTAGGGCTCCCTTGGGTGTATCAGGGCAGCACAAGTTTGAGGTGGGTACAAATTCGGTGTGGTGTCCATCCTTCGATATAAGGATTCTTTGCAGAGAGGCTCCAGCCATGGGCCAGGGGCCCCTGGGCACATCCTTTTTCCATTTTCCCTGGGAAAGAAACTCAGCAATCCAGGTTCCTGATGTCAGTTTGTAGGGCTCCCTTGGGTGTATCAGGGCAGCACAAGTTTGAGGTGGGGACAACTTCGGTGTGTGGTCCATCCTTCGATATAAGGATTTTTTGCAGTCAGGGCCAGGGGCCCCTGGGCACATCCTTTTTCCATTTTCCCTGGGAAAGAAAACTCAGCAGTCCAGGTTCCTGATGTCAGTTTGTAGGGCTCCCTTGGGTGTATCAGGGCAGCACAAGTTTGAGGTGGGGACAACTTCGGTGTGGGGTCCATCCTTCGATATAAGGATTCTTTGCAGTCAGGGCCAGGGGCCCCTGGGCACATCCTTTTTCCATTTTCCCTGGGAAAGAAAACTCAGCAGTCCAGGTTCCTGATGTCAGTTTGTAGGGCTCCCTTGGGTCTATCAGGGCAGCACAAGTTTGAGGTGGGGACAACTTCGGTGTGGGGTCCATCCTTCGATATAAAGATTTTTTGCAGTCAGGGCCAGGGGCCCCTGGGCACATCCTTTTTCCATTTTCCCTGGGAAAGAAAACTCAGCAGTCCAGGTTCCTGATGTCAGTTTGTAGGGCTCCCTTGGGTGTATCAGGGCAGCACAAGTTAGAGGTGGGGACATCTTCGGTGTGGTGTCCATCCTTCGATATAAGGATTCTTTGCAGAGAGGCTCCAGCCAAGGGCCAGGGGACCCTGGGCACATCCTTTTTCCATTTTCCCTGGGAAAGAAACTCAGCAGTCCAGGTTCCTGATGTCAGTTTGTAGGGCTCCCTTGGGTGTATCAGGGCAGCACAAGTTTGAGGTGGGGACAAATTCGGTGTGGGGCCCATCCTTCGATATAAGGATTTTTTGCAGTCAGGGCCAGGGGCCCCTGGGCACAACCTTTTTCCATTTTCCCTGGGAAGGAAAACTCAGCAGTCCAGGTTCCTGATGTCAGTTTGTAGGGCTCCCTTGGGTCTATCAGGGCAGCAGAAGTTTGAGGTGGGGACAATTTCGGTGTGGGGTCCATCCTTCGATATAAGGATTTTTTGCTGTCAGGGCCAGGGGCCCAGGGCCAGGGGGCCCCTGGGAACATCCTTTTTCCATTTTCCCTGGGAAAGAAAACTCAGCAGTCCAGGTTCCTGATGTCAGTTTGTAGGGCTCCCTTGGGTCTATCAGGGCAGCACAAGTTTGAGGTGGGGAGAACTTCGGTGTTGGGTCCATCCTTCGATATAAGGATTCTTTGCAGTGAGGCCCCAGCCCAGGGCCAGGGGCCTCTGGGCACATCCTTTTTCCATTTTCCCTGGGAAAGAAAACTCAGCAGTCCAGGTTCCTGATGTCAGTTTGTAGGGTTCCCTTGGGTCTATCAGGGCAGCACAAGTTTGAGGTGGGGACAACTTCGGTGTGGGGTCCATCCTTCGATATAAGGATTTTTTGCAGTCAGGGCCAGGGGCCCCTGGGCACATCCTTTTTCCATTTTCCCTGGGAAAGAAAACTCAGCAGTCCAGGTTCCTGATGTCAGTTTGTAGGGCTCCCTTGGGTGTATCAGGGCAGCACAAGTGTGAGGTGGGGAAAACTTCGGTGTGGGGTCCATACTTATATATAATGATTTTTTGTAGTGAGGCCCCAGCCCAGGGCCAGAGGCCCCTGGGCACATCCTTTTTCCATTTTCCCTGGGAAAGAAAACTCAGCAGTCCAGGTTCCTGATGTCAGTTTATAGGGCTCCCTTGCGTCTATCAGGGCAGCACAAGTTAGAGGTGGGGACATCTTCGGTGTGGTGTCCATCCTTCGATATAAGGATTCTTTGCAGAGAGGCTCTAGCCAAGGGCCAGGGGACCCTGGGCACATCCTTTTTCCATTTTCCCTGGGAAAGAAACTCAGCAGTCCAGGTTCCTGATGTCAGTTTGTAGGGCTCCCTTGGGTGTATCAGGGCAGCACAAGTTTGAGGTGGGGACAACTTCGGTGTGGGGCCCATCCTTCGATATAAGGATTTTTTGCAGTCAGGGCCAGGGGCCCCTGGGCACATCCTTTTTCCATTTTCCCTGGGAAAGAAAACTCAGCAGTCCAGGTTCCTGATGTCAGTTTGTAGGGCTCCCTTGGGTGTATCAGGGCAGCACAAGTGTGAGGTGGGGACAACTTCGGTGTGGGGTCCATCCTTCGATATAAGGATTTTTTGCAGTCAGGGCCAGGGGCCCCTGGGCACATTCTTTTTCCATTTTCCCTGGGAAAGAAAACTCAGCAGTCCAGGTTCCTGATGTCAGTTTCTAGGGCTCCCTTGGGTCTATCAGGGCAGCACAAGTGTGAGGTGGGGACAAATTCGGTGTGGGGTCCATCCTTCGATATAAAGATTCTTTGCAGTGAGGCCCCAGCCCAGGGCCAGGGGCCCCTGGGCACATCCTTTTTCCATTTTCCCTGGGAAAGAAAACTCAGCAGTCCAGGTTCCTGATGTCAGTTTGTAGGGCTCCCTTGGGTGTATCAGGGCAGCACAAGTTTGAGGTGGGGACAATTTCGGTGTGGGGTCCATCCTTCAATATAAGGATTTTTTGCAGTCAGGGCCTGGGGCCCCTGGGCACATCCTTTTTCCATTTTCCCTGGGAAAGAAACTCAGCAGTCCAGGTTCCTGATGTCAGTTTGTAGGGTTCCCTTGGGTCTATCAGGGCAGCAGAAGTTTGAGGTGGGGACATCTTCGGTGTGGGGTCCATCCGCCAATATAAGGATTTTTTGCAGTCAGGGCCAAGGGCCCCTGGGCACATCCTTTTTCCATTTTCCCTGGGAAAGAAAACTCAGCAGTCCAGGTTCCTGATGTCAGTTTGTAGGGCTCCCTTGGGTCTATCAGGGCAGCACAAGTTTGAGGTGGGGACAACTTCGGTGTGGGGTCCATCCTTCGATATAAGGATTTTTTTCAGTCAGGGCCAGGGTCCCCTGGGCACATCCTTTTTCCATTTTCCCTGGGAAAGAAAACTCAGCAGTCCAGGTTCCTGATGTCAGTTTGTAGGGCTCCCTTGGGTCTATCAGGGCAGCACAAGTTTGAGGTGGGGACAACTTCGGTGTGGGGTCCGTCCTTCAATATAAGGATTTTTTGCAGTCAGGGCCAGGGGCCCCTGGGCACATCCTTTTTCCATTTTCCCTGGGAAAGAAAACTCAGCAGTCCAGGTTCCTGATGTCAGTTTGTAGGGCTCCCTTGGGTCTATCAGGGCAGCACAAGTTTGAGGTGGGGACAACTTCGGTGTTGGGTCCATCCTTCGATATAAGGATTCTTTGCAGTGAGTCCCCAGCCCAGGGCCAGGGGCCTCTGGGCACATCCTTTTTCCATTTTCCCTGGGAAAGAAAACTCAGCAGTCCAGGTTCCTGATGTCAGTTTGTAGCGTTCCCTTGGGTCTATCAGGGCAGCACAAGTTTGAGGTGGGGAAAACTTCGGTGTGGGGTCCATCCTTTGATATAAGGATTTTTTGCAGTCAGGGCCAGGGGCCCCTGGGCACATCCTTTTTCCATTTTCCCTGGGAAAGAAAACTCAGCAGTCCAGGTTCCTGATGTCAGTTTGTAGCGTTCCCTTGGGTCTATCAGGGCAGCACAAGTTTGAGGTGGGGAAAACTTCGGTGTGGGGTCCATCATTTGATATAAGGATTTTTTGCAGTCAGGGCCAGGGGCCCCTGGGCACATCCTTTTTCCATTTTCCCTGGGAAAGAAAACTCAGCAGTCCAGGTTCCTGATGTCAGTTTGTAGGGCTCCCTTGGGTCTATCACAGCAGCACAAGTTTGAGGTGGGGAAAAATTCGGTGTGGGGTCCATCCTTCGATATAAGGATTCTTTGCAATGAGGCCCCAGCCCAGGGCCAGGGGCCCCTGGGCACAACCTTTTTCCATTTTCCCTGGGAAAGAAAACTCAGCAGTCCAAGTTCCTGATGTCAGTTTGTAGGGCTCCCTTGGGTCTATCAGGGCAGCACAAGTTTGAGGTGGGGACAACTTCGGTGTGGGGTCCATCCTTCGATATAAGGATTTTTTGCAGTCAGGGCCAGGGGCCCCTGGGCACATCCTTTTTCCATTTTCCCTGGGAAAGAAAACTCAGCAGTCCAGGTTCCTGATGTCAGTTTGTAGGGCTCCCTTGGGTGTATCAGGGCAGCACAAGTTTGAGGTGGGGACAACTTCGGTGTGGGGTCCATCCTTCGATATAAGGATTTTTTGCAGTCAGGGCCAGGGGCCCCTGGGCACATCCTTTTTCCATTTTCCCTGGGAAAGAAAACTCAGCAGTCCAGGTTCCTGATGTCAGTTTGTAGGGTTCCCTTGGGTCTATCAGGGCAGCACAAGTGTGAGGTGGGGACAACTTCGGTGTGGGGTCCATCCTTCGATATAAGGATTCTTTGCAGTGAGGCCCCAGCCCAGGGCCAGGGGCCCCTGGGCACATCCTTTTTCCATTTTCCCTGGGAAAGAAAACTCAGCAGTCCAGGTTCCTGATGTCAGTTTGTAGGGCTCCCTTGGGTGTATCAGGGCAGCACAAATTTGAGGTGTGGAGAACTTCGGTGTGGGGTCCATCCTTCGATATAAGGATTTTTTGCAGTCAGGGCCAGGGGCCCCTGGGCACATCCTTTTTCCATTTTCCCTGGGAAAGAAAACTCAGCAGTCCAGGTTCCTGATGTCAGTTTGTAGCGTTCCCTTGGGTCTATCAGGGCAGCACAAGTTTGAGGTGGGGAAAACTTCGGTGTGGGGTCCATCCTTCGATATAAGGATTCTTTGCAGTGAGTCCCCAGCCCAGGGCCAGGGGCCTCTGGGCACATCCTTTTTCCATTTTCCCTGGGAAAGAAAACTCAGCAGTCCAGGTTCCTGATGTCAGTTTGTAGCGTTCCCTTGGGTCTATCAGGGCAGCACAAGTTTGAGGTGGGGAAAACTTCGGTGTGGGGTCCATCCTTTGATATAAGGATTTTTTGCAGTCAGGGCCAGGGGCCCCTGGGCACATCCTTTTTCCATTTTCCCTGGGAAAGAAAACTCAGCAGTCCAGGTTCCTGATGTCAGTTTGTAGCGTTCCCTTGGGTCTATCAGGGCAGCACAAGTTTGAGGTGGGAAAAACTTCGGTGTGGGGTACATCCTTTGATATAAGGATTTTTTGCAGTCAGGGCCAGGGGCCCCTGGGCACATCCTTTTTCCATTTTCCCTGGGAAAGAAAACTCAGCAGTCCAGGTTCCTGATGTCAGTTTGTAGGGCTCCCTTGGGTCTATCACAGCAGCACAAGTTTGAGGTGGGGAAAAATTCGGTGTGGGGTCCATCCTTCGATATAAGGATTCTTTGCAATGAGGCCCCAGCCCAGGTCCAGGGGCCCCTGGGCACAACCTTTTTCCATTTTCCCTGGGAAAGAAAACTCAGCAGTCCAAGTTCCTGATGTCAGTTTGTAGGGCTCCCTTGGGTCTATCAGGGCAGCACAAGTTTGAGGTGGGGACAACTTCGGTGTGGGGTCCATCCTTCGATATAAGGATTTTTTGCAGTCAGGGCCAGGGGCCCCTGGGCACATCCTTTTTCCATTTTCCCTGGGAAAGAAAACTCAGCAGTCCAGGTTCCTGATGTCAGTTTGTAGGGCTCCCTTGGGTGTATCAGGGCAGCACAAGTTTGAGGTGGGGACAACTTCGGTGTGGGGTCCATCCTTCGATATAAGGATTTTTTGCAGTCAGGGCCAGGGGCCCCTGGGCACATCCTTTTTCCATTTTCCCTGGGAAAGAAAACTCAGCAGTCCAGGTTCCTGATGTCAGTTTGTAGGGTTCCCTTGGGTCTATCAGGGCAGCACAAGTGTGAGGTGGGGACAACTTCGGTGTGGGGTCCATCCTTCGATATAAGGATTCTTTGCAGTGAGGCCCCAGCCCAGGGCCAGGGGCCCCTGGGCACATCCTTTTTCCATTTTCCCTGGGAAAGAAAACTCAGCAGTCCAGGTTCCTGATGTCAGTTTGTAGGGCTCCCTTGGGTGTATCAGGGCAGCACAAATTTGAGGTGTGGAGAACTTCGGTGTGGGGTCCATCCTTCGATATAAGGATTTTTTGCAGTCAGGGACAGGGGCCCCTGGGCACATCCTTTTTCCATTTTCCCTGGGAAAGAAAACTCAGCAGTCCAGGTTCCTGATGTCAGTTTGTAGCGTTCCCTTGGGTCTATCAGGGCAGCACAAGTTTGAGGTGGGGAAAACTTCGGTGTGGGGTCCATCCTTTGATATAAGGATTTTTTGCAGTCAGGGCCAGGGGCCCCTGGGCACATCCTTTTTCCATTTTCCCTGGGAAAGAAAACTCAGCAGTCCAGGTTCCTGATGTCAGTTTGTAGGGCTCCCTTGGGTCTATCACAGCAGCACAAGTTTGAGGTGGGGAAAAATTCGGTGTGGGGTCCATCCTTCGATATAAGGATTCTTTGCAATGAGGCCCCAGCCCAGGTCCAGGGGCCCCTGGGCACAACCTTTTTCCATTTTCCCTGGGAAAGAAAACTCAGCAGTCCAAGTTCCTGATGTCAGTTTGTAGGGCTCCCTTGGGTCTATCAGGGCAGCACAAGTTTGAGGTGGGGACAACTTCGGTGTGGGGTCCATCCTTCGATATAAGGATTTTTTGCAGTCAGGGCCAGGGGCCCCTGGGCACATCCTTTTTCCATTTTCCCTGGGAAAGAAAACTCAGCAGTCCAGGTTCCTGATGTCAGTTTGTAGGGCTCCCTTGGGTGTATCAGGGCAGCACAAGTGTGAGGTGGGGAAAACTTCGGTGTGGGGTCCATACTTATATATAAGGATTTTTTGTAGTGAGGCCCCAGCCCAGGGCCAGAGGCCCCTGGGCACATCCTTTTTCCATTTTCCCTGGGAAAGAAAACTCAGCAGTCCAGGTTCCTGATGTCAGTTTGTAGGGCTCCCTTGCGTCTATCAGGGCAGCACAAGTTAGAGGTGGGGACATCTTCGGTGTGGTGTCCATCCTTCGATATAAGAATTCTTTGCAGAGAGGCTCTAGCCAAGGGCCAGGGGACCCTGGGCACATCCTTTTTCCATTTTCCCTGGGAAAGAAACTCAGCAGTCCAGGTTCCTGATGTCAGTTTGTAGGGCTCCCTTGGGTCTATCAGGGCAGCACAAGTTTGAGGTGGGGACAACTTCGGTGTGGGGCCCATCCTTCGATATAAGGATTTTTTGCAGTCAGGGCCAGGGGCCCCTGGGCACATCCTTTTTCCATTTTCCCTGGGAAAGAAAACTCAGCAGTCCAGGTTCCTGATGTCAGTTTGTAGGGCTCCCTTGGGTGTATCAGGGCAGCACAAGTGTGAGGTGGGGACAACTTCGGTGTGGGGTCCATCCTTCGATATAAGGATTTTTTGCAGTCAGGGCCAGGGGCCCCTGGGCACATTCTTTTTCCATTTTCCCTGGGAAAGAAAACTCAGCAGTCCAAGTTCCTGATGTCAGTTTCTAGGGCTCCCTTGGGTCTATCAGGGCAGCACAAGTGTGAGGTGGGGACAAATTCGGTGTGGGGTCCATCCTTCGATATAAAGATTCTTTGCAGTGAGGCCCCAGCCCAGGGCCAGGGGCCCCTGGGCACATCCTTTTTCCATTTTCCCTGGGAAAGAAAACTCAGCAGTCCAGGTTCCTGATGTCAGTTTGTAGGGCTCCCTTGGGTGTATCAGGGCAGCACAAGTTTGAGGTGGGGACAATTTCGGTGTGGGGTCCATCCTTCAATATAAGGATTTTTTGCAGTCAGGGCCTGGGGCCCCTGGGCACATCCTTTTTCCATTTTCCCTGGGAAAGAAACTCAGCAGTCCAGGTTCCTGATGTCAGTTTGTAGGGTTCCCTTGGGTCTATCAGGGCAGCAGAAGTTTGAGGTGGGGACAACTTCGGTGTGGGGTCCATCCGCCAATATAAGGATTTTTTGCAGTCAGGGCCAGGGGCCCCTGGGCACATCCTTTTTCCATTTTCCCTGGGAAAGAAAACTCAGCAGTCCAGGTTCCTGATGTCAGTTTGTAGGGCTCCCTTGGGTCTATCAGGGCAGCACAAGTTTGAGGTGGGGACAACTTCGGTGTGGGGTCCATCCTTCGATATAAGGATTTTTTTCAGTCAGGGCCAGGGTCCCCTGGGCACATCCTTTTTCCATTTTCCCTGGGAAAGAAAACTCAGCAGTCCAGGTTCCTGATGTCAGTTTGTAGGGCTCCCTTGGGTCTATCAGGGCAGCACAAATTTGAGGTGGGGACAACTTCGGTGTGGGGTCCGTCCTTCAATATAAGGATTTTTTGCAGTCAGGGCCAGGGGCCCCTGGGCACATCCTTTTTCCATTTTCCCTGGGAAAGAAAACTCAGCAGTCCAGGTTCCTGATGTCAGTTTGTAGGGCTCCCTTGGGTCTATCAGGGCAGCACAAGTTTGAGGTGGGGACAACTTCGGTGTTGGGTCCATCCTTCGATATAAGGATTCTTTGCAGTGAGTCCCCAGCCCAGGGCCAGGGGCCTCTGGGCACATCCTTTTTCCATTTTCCCTGGGAAAGAAAACTCAGCAGTCCAGGTTCCTGATGTCAGTTTGTAGCGTTCCCTTGGGTCTATCAGGGCAGCACAAGTTTGAGGTGGGGAAAACTTCGGTGTGGGGTCCATCCTTTGATATAAGGATTTTTTGCAGTCAGGGCCAGGGGCCCCTGGGCACATCCTTTTTCCATTTTCCCTGGGAAAGAAAACTCAGCAGTCCAGGTTCCTGATGTCAGTTTGTAGCGTTCCCTTGGGTCTATCAGGGCAGCACAAGTTTGAGGTGGGGAAAACTTCGGTGTGGGGTCCATCCTTTGATATAAGGATTTTTTGCAGTCAGGGCCAGGGGCCCCTGGGCACATCCTTTTTCCATTTTCCCTGGGAAAGAAAACTCAGCAGTCCAGGTTCCTGATGTCAGTTTGTAGGGCTCCCTTGGGTCTATCACAGCAGCACAAGTTTGAGGTGGAGAAAAATTCGGTGTGGGGTCCATCCTTCGATATAAGGATTCTTTGCAATGAGGCCCCAGCCCAGGTCCAGGGGCCCCTGGGCACAACCTTTTTCCATTTTCCCTGGGAAAGAAAACTCAGCAGTCCAAGTTCCTGATGTCAGTTTGTAGGGCTCCCTTGGGTCTATCAGGGCAGCACAAGTTTGAGGTGGGGACAACTTCGGTGTGGGGTCCATCCTTCGATATAAGGATTTTTTGCAGTCAGGGCCAGGGGCCCCTGGGCACATCCTTTTTCCATTTTCCCTGGGAAAGAAAACTCAGCAGTCCAGGTTCCTGATGTCAGTTTGTAGGGCTCCCTTGGGTGTATCAGGGCAGCACAAGTTTGAGGTGGGGACAACTTCGGTGTGGGGTCCATCCTTCGATATAAGGATTTTTTGCAGTCAGGGCCAGGGGCCCCTGGGCACATCCTTTTTCCATTTTCCCTGGGAAAGAAAACTCAGCAGTCCAGGTTCCTGATGTCAGTTTGTAGGGTTCCCTTGGGTCTATCAGGGCAGCACAAGTGTGAGGTGGGGACAACTTCGGTGTGGGGTCCATCCTTCGATATAAGGATTCTTTGCAGTGAGGCCCCAGCCCAGGGCCAGGGGCCCCTGGGCACATCCTTTTTCCATTTTCCCTGGGAAAGAAAACTCAGCAGTCCAGGTTCCTGATGTCAGTTTGTAGGGCTCCCTTGGGTGTATCAGGGCAGCACAAATTTGAGGTGTGGAGAACTTCGGTGTGGGGTCCATCCTTCGATATAAGGATTTTTTGCAGTCAGGGCCAGGGGCCCCTGGGCACATCCTTTTTCCATTTTCCCTGGGAAAGAAAACTCAGCAGTCCAGGTTCCTGATGTCAGTTTGTAGCGTTCCCTTGGGTCTATCAGGGCAGCACAAGTTTGAGGTGGGGAAAACTTCGGTGTGGGGTCCATCCTTTGATATAAGGATTTTTTGCAGTCAGGGCCAGGGGCCCCTGGGCACATCCTTTTTCCATTTTCCCTGGGAAAGAAAACTCAGCAGTCCAGGTTCCTGATGTCAGTTTGTAGGGCTCCCTTGGGTCTATCACAGCAGCACAAGTTTGAGGTGGGGAAAAATTCGGTGTGGGGTCCATCCTTCGATATAAGGATTCTTTGCAATGAGGCCCCAGCCCAGGTCCAGGGGCCCCTGGGCACAACCTTTTTCCATTTTCCCTGGGAAAGAAAACTCAGCAGTCCAAGTTCCTGATGTCAGTTTGTAGGGCTCCCTTGGGTCTATCAGGGCAGCACAAGTTTGAGGTGGGGACAACTTCGGTGTGGGGTCCATCCTTCGATATAAGGATTTTTTGCAGTCAGGGCCAGGGGCCCCTGGGCACATCCTTTTTCCATTTTCCCTGGGAAAGAAAACTCAGCAGTCCAGGTTCCTGATGTCAGTTTGTAGGGCTCCCTTGGGTGTATCAGGGCAGCACAAGTTTGAGGTGGGGACAACTTCGGTGTGGGGTCCATCCTTCGATATAAGGATTTTTTGCAGTCAGGGCCAGGGGCCCCTGGGCACATCCTTTTTCCATTTTCCCTGGGAAAGAAAACTCAGCAGTCCAGGTTCCTGATGTCAGTTTGTAGGGTTCCCTTGGGTCTATCAGGGCAGCACAAGTGTGAGGTGGGGACAACTTCGGTGTGGGGTCCATCCTTCGATATAAGGATTCTTTGCAGTGAGGCCCCAGCCCAGGGCCAGGGGCCCCTGGGCACATCCTTTTTCCATTTTCCCTGGGAAAGAAAACTCAGCAGTCCAGGTTCCTGATGTCAGTTTGTAGGGCTCCCTTGGGTGTATCAGGGCAGCACAAATTTGAGGTGTGGAGAACTTCGGTGTGGGGTCCATCCTTCGATATAAGGATTTTTTGCAGTCAGGGCCAGGGGCCCCTGGGCACATCCTTTTTCCATTTTCCCTGGGAAAGAAAACTCAGCAGTCCAGGTTCCTGATGTCAGTTTGTAGGGCTCCCTTGGGTGTATCAGGGCAGCACAAGTGTGAGGTGGGGACAACTTCGGTGTGGGGTCCATCCTTCGATATAAGGATTTTTTGCAGTCAGGGCCAGGGGCCCCTGGGCACATTCTTTTTCCATTTTCCCTGGGAAAGAAAACTCAGCAGTCCAAGTTCCTGATGTCAGTTTCTAGGGCTCCCTTGGGTCTATCAGGGCAGCACAAGTGTGAGGTGGGGACAAATTCGGTGTGGGGTCCATCCTTCGATATAAAGATTCTTTGCAGTGAGGCCCCAGCCCAGGGCCAGGGGCCCCTGGGCACATCCTTTTTCCATTTTCCCTGGGAAAGAAAACTCAGCAGTCCAGGTTCCTGATGTCAGTTTGTAGGGCTCCCTTGGGTGTATCAGGGCAGCACAAGTTTGAGGTGGGGACAATTTCGGTGTGGGGTCCATCCTTCAATATAAGGATTTTTTGCAGTCAGGGCCTGGGGCCCCTGGGCACATCCTTTTTCCATTTTCCCTGGGAAAGAAACTCAGCAGTCCAGGTTCCTGATGTCAGTTTGTAGGGTTCCCTTGGGTCTATCAGGGCAGCAGAAGTTTGAGGTGGGGACAACTTCGGTGTGGGGTCCATCCGCCAATATAAGGATTTTTTGCAGTCAGGGCCAGGGGCCCCTGGGCACATCCTTTTTCCATTTTCCCTGGGAAAGAAAACTCAGCAGTCCAGGTTCCTGATGTCAGTTTGTAGGGCTCCCTTGGGTCTATCAGGGCAGCACAAGTTTGAGGTGGGGACAACTTCGGTGTGGGGTCCATCCTTCGATATAAGGATTTTTTTCAGTCAGGGCCAGGGTCCCCTGGGCACATCCTTTTTCCATTTTCCCTGGGAAAGAAAACTCAGCAGTCCAGGTTCCTGATGTCAGTTTGTAGGGCTCCCTTGGGTCTATCAGGGCAGCACAAATTTGAGGTGGGGACAACTTCGGTGTGGGGTCCGTCCTTCAATATAAGGATTTTTTGCAGTCAGGGCCAGGGGCCCCTGGGCACATCCTTTTTCCATTTTCCCTGGGAAAGAAAACTCAGCAGTCCAGGTTCCTGATGTCAGTTTGTAGGGCTCCCTTGGGTCTATCAGGGCAGCACAAGTTTGAGGTGGGGACAACTTCGGTGTTGGGTCCATCCTTCGATATAAGGATTCTTTGCAGTGAGTCCCCAGCCCAGGGCCAGGGGCCTCTGGGCACATCCTTTTTCCATTTTCCCTGGGAAAGAAAACTCAGCAGTCCAGGTTCCTGATGTCAGTTTGTAGCGTTCCCTTGGGTCTATCAGGGCAGCACAAGTTTGAGGTGGGGAAAACTTCGGTGTGGGGTCCATCCTTTGATATAAGGATTTTTTGCAGTCAGGGCCAGGGGCCCCTGGGCACATCCTTTTTCCATTTTCCCTGGGAAAGAAAACTCAGCAGTCCAGGTTCCTGATGTCAGTTTGTAGCGTTCCCTTGGGTCTATCAGGGCAGCACAAGTTTGAGGTGGGGAAAACTTCGGTGTGGGGTCCATCCTTTGATATAAGGATTTTTTGCAGTCAGGGCCAGGGGCCCCTGGGCACATCCTTTTTCCATTTTCCCTGGGAAAGAAAACTCAGCAGTCCAGGTTCCTGATGTCAGTTTGTAGGGCTCCCTTGGGTCTATCACAGCAGCACAAGTTTGAGGTGGGGAAAAATTCGGTGTGGGGTCCATCCTTCGATATAAGGATTCTTTGCAATGAGGCCCCAGCCCAGGTCCAGGGGCCCCTGGGCACAACCTTTTTCCATTTTCCCTGGGAAAGAAAACTCAGCAGTCCAAGTTCCTGATGTCAGTTTGTAGGGCTCCCTTGGGTCTATCAGGGCAGCACAAGTTTGAGGTGGGGACAACTTCGGTGTGGGGTCCATCCTTCGATATAAGGATTTTTTGCAGTCAGGGCCAGGGGCCCCTGGGCACATCCTTTTTCCATTTTCCCTGGGAAAGAAAACTCAGCAGTCCAGGTTCCTGATGTCAGTTTGTAGGGCTCCCTTGGGTGTATCAGGGCAGCACAAGTTTGAGGTGGGGACAACTTCGGTGTGGGGTCCATCCTTCGATATAAGGATTTTTTGCAGTCAGGGCCAGGGGCCCCTGGGCACATCCTTTTTCCATTTTCCCTGGGAAAGAAAACTCAGCAGTCCAGGTTCCTGATGTCAGTTTGTAGGGTTCCCTTGGGTCTATCAGGGCAGCACAAGTGTGAGGTGGGGACAACTTCGGTGTGGGGTCCATCCTTCGATATAAGGATTCTTTGCAGTGAGGCCCCAGCCCAGGGCCAGGGGCCCCTGGGCACATCCTTTTTCCATTTTCCCTGGGAAAGAAAACTCAGCAGTCCAGGTTCCTGATGTCAGTTTGTAGGGCTCCCTTGGGTGTATCAGGGCAGCACAAATTTGAGGTGTGGAGAACTTCGGTGTGGGGTCCATCCTTCGATATAAGGATTTTTTGCAGTCAGGGCCAGGGGCCCCTGGGCACATCCTTTTTCCATTTTCCCTGGGAAAGAAAACTCAGCAGTCCAGGTTCCTGATGTCAGTTTGTAGCGTTCCCTTGGGTCTATCAGGGCAGCACAAGTTTGAGGTGGGGAAAACTTCGGTGTGGGGTCCATCCTTTGATATAAGGATTTTTTGCAGTCAGGGCCAGGGGCCCCTGGGCACATCCTTTTTCCATTTTCCCTGGGAAAGAAAACTCAGCAGTCCAGGTTCCTGATGTCAGTTTGTAGGGCTCCCTTGGGTCTATCACAGCAGCACAAGTTTGAGGTGGGGAAAAATTCGGTGTGGGGTCCATCCTTCGATATAAGGATTCTTTGCAATGAGGCCCCAGCCCAGGTCCAGGGGCCCCTGGGCACAACCTTTTTCCATTTTCCCTGGGAAAGAAAACTCAGCAGTCCAAGTTCCTGATGTCAGTTTGTAGGGCTCCCTTGGGTCTATCAGGGCAGCACAAGTTTGAGGTGGGGACAACTTCGGTGTGGGGTCCATCCTTCGATATAAGGATTTTTTGCAGTCAGGGCCAGGGGCCCCTGGGCACATCCTTTTTCCATTTTCCCTGGGAAAGAAAACTCAGCAGTCCAGGTTCCTGATGTCAGTTTGTAGGGCTCCCTTGGGTGTATCAGGGCAGCACAAGTTTGAGGTGGGGACAACTTCGGTGTGGGGTCCATCCTTCGATATAAGGATTTTTTGCAGTCAGGGCCAGGGGCCCCTGGGCACATCCTTTTTCCATTTTCCCTGGGAAAGAAAACTCAGCAGTCCAGGTTCCTGATGTCAGTTTGTAGGGTTCCCTTGGGTCTATCAGGGCAGCACAAGTGTGAGGTGGGGACAACTTCGGTGTGGGGTCCATCCTTCGATATAAGGATTTTTTGTAGTGAGGCCCCAGCCCACGGCCAGAGGCCCCTGGGCACATCCTTTTTCCATTTTCCCTGGGAAAGAAAACTCAGCAGTCCAGGTTCCTGATGTCAGTTTGTAGGGCTCCCTTGGGTCTATCAGGGCAGCACAAGTTTGAGGTGGGGACAACTTCGGTGTGGGGTCCATCCTTCGATATAAGGATTTTTTGCAGTCAGGGCCAGGGGCCCCTGGGCACATCCTTTTTCCATTTTCCCTGGGAAAGAAAACTCAGCAGTCCAGGTTCCTGATGTCAGTTTGTAGGGCTCCCTTGGGTCTATCAGGGCAGCACAAGTTTGAGGTGGGGACAACTTCGGTGTGGGGTCCATCCTTCGATATAAGGATTCTTTGCAATGAGGCCCCAGCCCAGGTCCAGGGGCCCCTGGGCACAACCTTTTTCCATTTTCCCTGGGAAAGAAAACTCTGCAGTCCAAGTTCCTGATGTCAATTTGTAGGGCTCCCTTGGGTCTATCAGGGCAGCACAAGTTTGAGATGGGGACAACTTCGGTGTGGGTTCCATCCTTCGATATAAGGATTTTTTGCAGTCAGGGCCAGGGGCCCCTGGGCACATCCTTTTTCCATTTTCCCTGGGAAAGAAAACTCAGCAGTCCAGGTTCCTGATGTCAGTTTGTAGGGCTCCCTTGGGTCTATCAGGGCAGCACAAGTTTGAGGTGGGGACAACTTCGGTGTGGGGTCCATCCTTCGATATAAGGATTTTTTGCAGTCACGGCCAGGGGCCCCTGGGCACATCCTTTTTCCATTTTCCCTGGGAAAGAAAACTCAGCAGTCCAGGTTCCTGATGTCAGTTTGTAGGGCTCCCTTGGGTCTATCAGGGCAGCACAAGTTTGAGGTGGGGACAACTTCAGTGTGGGGTCCATCCTTCGATATAATGATTTTTTGTAGTGAGGCCCCAGCCCACGGCCAGAGGCCCCTGGGCACATCCTTTTTCCATTTTCCCTGGGAAAGAAAACTAAGCAGTCCAGATTCCTGATGTCAGTTTGTAGGGCTCCCTTGGGTCTATCAGGGCAGCACAAGTTTGAGGTGGGGACAACTTCGGTGTGGGGTCCATCCTTCGATATAAGGATTTTTTGCAGTCAGGGCCAGGGGCCCCTGGGCACATCCTTTTTCCATTTTCCCTGGGAAAGAAAACTCAGCAGTCCAGGTTCCTGATGTCAGTTTGTAGTGCTCTCTTGGGTCTATCAGGGCAGCACAAATTTGAGGTGTGGAGAACTTCGGTGTGGGGTCCATCCTTCGATATAAGGATTCTTTGCAATGAGGCCCCAGCCCAGGTCCAGGGGCCCCTGGGCACATCCTTTTTCCATTTTCCCTGGGAAAGAAACTCAGCAGTCCAGCTTCCTGATGTCAGTTTGTAGGGCTCCCTTGGGTGTATCAGGGCAGCCCGAGTTTGAGGTGGGGACAAATTCGGTGTGGGGTCCATCCTTCGATATAAGGATTTTTTGCAGTCAGGGCCAGGGGCCCCTGGGCACATCCTTTTTCCATTTTCCCTGGGAAAGAAAACTCAGCAGTCCAAGTTCCTGATGTCAGTTTGTAGGGCTCCCTTGGGTCTATCAGGGCAGCACAAGTTTGAGGTGGGGACAACTTCGGTGTGGGGTCCATCCTTCGATATAAGGATATTTTGCAGTCAGGGCCAGGGGCCCAGGGCCAGGGGGCCCCTGGGCACATCCTTTTTCCATTTTCCCTGGGAAAGAAAACTCAGCAGTCCAGGTTCCTGATGTCAGTTTGTAGGGCTCCCTTGGGTCTATCAGGGCAGCACAAGTTTGAGGTGGGGACAACTTCGGTGTGGGGTCCATCCTTCGATATAAGGAATTTATGCTGTCAGGGCCAGGGGCCCCTGGGCACATCCTTTTTCCATTTTCCCTGGGAAAGAAAACTCAGCAGTCCAGGTTCCTGATGTCAGTTTGTAGGGCTCCCTTGCGTCTATCAGGGCAGCACAAGTTTGAGGTGGGGACAACTTCGGTGTGGGGTCCATCCTTCGATATAAGGATTCTTTGCAGTGAGGCCCCAGCCCAGGGCCAGGGGCCTCTGGGCACATCCTTTTTCCATTTTCCCTGGGAAAGAAAACTCAGCAGTCCAGGTTCCTGATGTCAGTTTGTAGGGTTCCCTTGGGTCTATCAGGGCAGCACAAGTTTGAGGTGGGGACAACTTCGGTGTGGGGTCCATCCTTCGATATAAGGATTTTTTGCAGTCAGGGCCAGGGGCCCCTGGGCACATCCTTTTTCCATTTTCCCTGGGAAAGAAAACTCAGCAGTCCAGGTTCCTGATGTCAGTTTGTAGGGCTCCCTTGGGTCTATCAGGGCAGCACAAGTTTGAGGTGGGGACAAATTCGGTGTGGGGTCCATCCTTCGATATAAGGATTTTTTGCAGTCAGGGCCAGGGGCCCCTGGGCACATCCTTTTTCCATTTTCCCTGGGAAAGAAAACTCAGCAGTCCAGGTTCCTGATGTCAGTTTGTAGGGCTCCCTTGGGTGTATCAGGGCAGCACAAGTTTGAGGTGGGGACAACTTCGGTGTGGGGTCCATCCTTCGATATAAGGATTTTTTGCAGTCAGGGACAGGGGCCCCTGGGCACATCCTTTTTCCATTTTCCCTGGGAAAGAAAACTCAGCAGTCCAGGTTCCTGATGTCAGTTTGTAGGGCTCCCTTGGGTCTATCAGGGCAGCACAAGTTTGAGGTGGGGACAACTTCGGTGTGGGGTCCATCCTTCGATATAAGGATTTTTTGCTGTCAGGGCCAGGGGCCCAGGGCCAGGGGCTTCTGGGCACATCCTTTTTCCATTTTCCCTGGGAAAGAAAACTCAGCAGTCCAGGTTCCTGATGTCAGTTTGTATGGCTCCCTTGGGTCTATCAGGGCAGCACAAGTTTGAGGTGGGGACAACTTCGGTGTGGGGTCCATCCTTCGATATAAGGATTTTTTGCAGTCAGGGACAGGGGCCCCTGGGCACATCCTTTTTCCATTTTCCCTGGGAAAGAAAACTCAGCAGTCCAGGTTCCTGATGTCAGTTTGTAGGGTTCCCTTGGGTGTATCAGGGCAGCACAAGTTTGAGGTGGGGACAACTTCGGTGTGGGGTCCATCCTTCGATATAAGGATTTTTTGCAGTGAGGGCCCAGCCCAAGGCCAGAGGCCCCTGGGCACATCCTTTTTCCATTTTCCCTGGGAAAGAAAACTCAGCAGTCCAGGTTCCTGATGTCAGTTTGTAGGGCTCCCTTGGGTCTATCAGGGCAGCACAAGTTTGAGGTGGGGACAACTTCGGTGTGGGGTCCATCCTTCGATATAAGGATTTTTTGCTGTCAGGTCCAGGGGCCCAGGGCCAGGGGCCCCTGGGCACATCCTTTTTCCATTTTCCCTGGGAAAGAAAACTCAGCAGTCCAGGTTCCTGATGTCAGTTTGTAGGGCTCCCTTGGGTCTATCAGGGCAGCACAAGTTTGAGGTGGGGACAACTTCGGTGTGGGGTCCATCCTTCGATATAAGGATTTTTTGCAGTCAGGGAGAGGGGTCCCTGGGCACATCCTTTTTCCATTTTCCCTGGGAAAGAAAACTCAGCAGTCCAAGTTCCTGATGTCAGTTTGTAGGGCTCCCTTGGGTGTATCAGGGCAGCACAAGTGTGAGGTGGGGACAACTTCGGTGTGGGGTCCATCCTTCGATATAAAGATTCTTTGCAGTGAGGCCCCAGCCCAGGGCCAGGGGCCCCTGGGCACATCCTTTTTCCATTTTCCCTGGGAAAGAAAACTCAGCAGTCCAGGTTCCTGATGTCAGTTTGTAGGGTTCCATTGGGTCTATCAGGGCAGCACAAGTGTGAGGTGGGGACAACTTCGGTGTGGGGTCCATCCTTCGATATAAGGATTTTTTGCAGTCAGGGCCAGGGGCCCCTGGGCACATCCTTTTTCCATTTTCCCTGGGAAAGGACACTCAGCAGTCCAGGTTCCTGATGTCAGTTTGTAGGGCTCCCTTGGGTGTATCAGGGCAGCCCAAGTTTGAGGTGGGGACAAATTCGGTGTGGGGTCCATCCTTCGATATAAGGATTTTTTGCAGTCAGGGCCAGGGGCCCCTGGGCACATCCTTTTTCCATTTTCCCTGGGAAAGAAAACTCAGCAGTCCAGGTTCCTGATGTCAGTTTGTAGGGCTCCCTTGGGTCTATCAGGGCAGCACAAGTTTGAGGTGGGGACAACTTCGGTGTGGGGTCCATCCTTCGATATAAGGATTTTTTGCTGTCAGGTCCAGGGGCCCAGGGCCAGGGGCCCCTGGGCACATCCTTTTTCCATTTTCCCTGGGAAAGAAAACTCAGCAGTCCAGGTTCCTGATGTCAGTTTGTAGGGCTCCCTTGGGTGTATCAGGGCAGCACAAGTTTGAGGTGGGGACAACTTCGGTGTGGGGTCCATCCTTCGATATAAGGATTTTTTGCAGTCAGGGAGAGGGTCCCCTGGGCACATCCTTTTTCCATTTTCCCTGGGAAAGAAAACTCAGCAGTCCAGGTTCCTGATGTCACTTTGTAGGGCTCCCTTGGGTGTATCAGGGCAGCACAAGTGTGAGGTGGGGACAACTTCGGTGTGGGGTCCATCCTTCGATATAAAGATTCTTTGCAGTGAGGCCCCAGCCCAGGGCCAGGGGCCCCTGGGCACATCCTTTTTCCATTTTCCCTGGGAAAGAAAACTCAGCAGTCCAGGTTCCTGATGTCAGTTTGTAGGGTTCCCTTGGGTCTATCAGGGCAGCACAAGTTTGAGGTGGGGACAACTTCGGTGTGGGGTCCATCCTTCGATATAAGGATTTTTTGCAGTCAGGGCCAGGGGCCCCTGGGCACATCCTTTTTCCATTTTCCCTGGGAAAGAAAACTCAGCAGTCCAGGTTCCTGATGTCAGTTTGTAGGGCTCCCTTGGGTCTATCAGGGCAGCACAAGTTTGAGGTTTCAACAACTTCGGTGTGGGGTCCATCCTTCGATATAAGGATTTTTTGCTGTCAGGGCCAGGGGCCCCTGGGCACATCCTTTTTCCATTTTCCCTGGGAAAGAAAACTCAGCAGTCCAGGTTCCTGATGTCAGTTTGTAGGGCTCCCTTGGGTCTATCAGGGCAGCACAAGTTTGAGGTGGGGACAACTTCGGTGTGGGGTCCATCCTTCGATATAAGGATATTTTGCAGTCAGGGCCAGGGGCTCAGGGCCAGGGGGCCCCTGGGCACATCCTTTTTCCATTTTCCCTGGGAAAGAAAACTCAGCAGTCCAGGTTCCTCATGTCAGTTTGTAGGGCTCCCTTGGGTCTATCAGGGCAGCACAAGTTTGAGGTGGGGACAACTTCGGTGTGGGGTCCATCCTTCGATATAAGGATTCTTTGCAGTCAGGGCCAGGGGCCCCTGGGCACATCCTTTTTCCATTTTCCCTGGGAAAGAAAACTCAGCAGTCCAGGTTCCTGATGTCAGTTTGTAGGGTTCCGTTGGGTCTATCAGGGCAGCAGAAGTGTGAGGTGGGGACAACTTCGGTGTGGGGTCCATCCTTCGATATAAGGATTTTTTGTAGTGAGGCCCCAGCCCACGGCCAGAGGCCCCTGGGCACATCCTTTTTCCATTTTCCCTGGGAAAGAAAACTCAGCAGTCCAGGTTCCTGATGTCAGTTTGTAGGGCTCCCTTGGGTCTATCAGGGCAGCACAAGTTTGAGGTGGGGACAACTTCGGTGTGGGGTCCATCCTTCGATATAAGGATTTTTTGCTGTCAGGTCCAGGGGCCCAGGGCCAGGGGCCCCTGGGCACATCCTTTTTCCATTTTCCCTGGGAAAGAAAACTCAGCAGTCCAGGTTCCTGATGTCAGTTTGTAGGGCTCCCTTGGGTCTATCAGGGCAGCACAAGTTTGAGGTGGGGACAACTTCGGTGTGGGGTCCATCCTTCGATATAAGGATTTTTTGCAGTCACGGAGAGGGGCCCCTGGGCACATCCTTTTTCCATTTTCCCTGGGAAAGAAAACTCAGCAGTCCAAGTTCCTGATGTCAGTTTGAAGGGCTCCCTTGGGTGTATCAGGGCAGCACAAGTGTGAGGTGGGGAAAATTTCGGTGTGGGGTCCATCCTTCGATATAAAGATTCTTTGCAGTGAGGCCCCAGCCCAGGGCCAGGGGCCCCTGGGCACATCCTTTTTCCATTTTCCCTGGGAAAGAAAACTCAGCAGTCCAGGTTCCTGATGTCAGTTTGTAGGGCTCCCTTGGGTGTATCAGGGCAGCACAAGTTTGAGGTGGGGACAACTTCGGTGTGGGGTCCATCCTTCGATATAAGGATTTTTTGCAGTCAGGGAGAGGGGCCCCTGGGCACATCCTTTTTCCATTTTCCCTGGGAAAGAAAACTCAGCAGTCCAAGTTCCTGATGTCAGTTTGTAGGGCTCCCTTGGGTGTATCAGGGCAGCACAAGTTTGAGGTGGGGACAACTTCGGTGTGGGGTCCATCCTTCGATATAAGGATTTTTTGCAGTCAGGGAGAGGGGCCCCTGGGCACACCCTTTTTCCATTTTCCCTGGGAAAGAAAACTCAGCAGTCCAGGTTCCTGATGTCACTTTGTAGGGCTCCCTTGGGTGTATCAGGGCAGCACAAGTGTGAGGTGGGGACAACTTCGGTGTGGGGTCCATCCTTCGATATAAAGATTCTTTGCAGTGAGGCCCCAGCCCAGGGCCAGGGGCCCCTGGGCACATCCTTTTTCCATTTTCCCTGGGAAAGAAAACTCAGCAGTCCAGGTTCCTGATGTCAGTTTGTAGGGCTCCCTTGGGTCTATCAGGGCAGCACAAGTTTGAGGTGGGGACAACTTCGGTGTGGGGTCCATCCTTCGATATAAGGATTTTTTGCAGTCATGGCCAGGGGCCCCTGGGCACACCCTTTTTCCATTTTCCCTGGGAAAGAAAACTCAGCAGTCCAGGTTCCTCATGTCAGTTTGTAGGGCTCCCTTGGGTGTATCAGGGCAGCCCAAGTTTGAGGTGGGGACAAATTCGGTGTGGGGTCCATCCTTCGATATAAGGATTTTTTGCAGTCAGGGCCAGGGGCCCCTGGGCACATCCTTTTTCCATTTTCCCTGGGAAAGAAAACTCAGCAGTCCAGGTTCCTGATGTCAGTTTGTAGGGCTCCCTTGGGTCTATCAGGGCAGCACAAGTTTGAGGTGGGGACAACTTCGGTGTGGGGTCCATCCTTCGATATAAGGATATTTTGCAGTCAGGGCCAGGGGCTCAGGGCCAGGGGGCCCCTGGGCACATCCTTTTTCCATTTTCCCTGGGAAAGAAAACTCAGCAGTCCAGGTTCCTGATGTCAGTTTGTAGGGCTCCCTTGGGTCTATCAGGGCAGCACAAGTTTGAGGTGGGGACAACTTCGGTGTGGGGTCCATCCTTCGATATAAGGAATTTATGCAGTCAGGGCCAGGGGCCCCTGGGCACATCCTTTTTCCATTTTCCCTGGGAAAGAAAACTCAGCAGTCCAGGTTCCTGATGTCAGTTTGTAGGGCTCCCTTGCGTCTATCAGGGCAGCACAAGTTTGAGGTGGGGACAACTTCGGTGTGGGGTCCATCCTTCGATATAAGGATTTTTTGAAGTCAGGGACAGGGGCCCCTGGGCACATCCTTTTTCCATTTTCCCCGGGAAAGAAAACTGAGCAGTCCAGGTTCCTGATGTCAGTTTGTAGGGCTCCCTTGGGTCTATCAGGGCAGCACAAGTTTGAGGTGGGGACAAATTCGGTGTGGGGTCCATCCTTCGATATAAGGATTTTTTGCAGTCAGGGCCAGGGGCCCCTGGTCACATCCTTTTTCCATTTTCCCTGGGAAAGAAAACTCAGCAGTCCAGGTTCCTGATGTCAGTTTGTAGGGCTCCCTTGGGTCTATCAGGGCAGCACAAGTTTGAGGTGGGGACAACTTCGGTGTGGGGTCCATCCTTCGATATAAGGATATTTTGCAGTCAGGGCCAGGGGCTCAGGGCCAGGGGGCCCCTGGGCACATCCTTTTTCCATTTTCCCTGGGAAAGAAAACTCAGCAGTCCAGGTTCCTGATGTCAGTTTGTAGGGCTCCCTTGGGTCTATCAGGGCAGCACAAGTTTGAGGTGGGGACAACTTCGGTGTTGGGTCCATCCTTCGATATAAGGATTCTTTGCAGTGAGGCCCCAGCCCAGGGCCAGGGGCCTCTGGGCACATCCTTTTTCCATTTTCCCTGGGAAAGAAAACTCAGCAGTCCAGGTTCCTGTTGTCAGTTTGTAGGGTTCCCTTGGGTCTATCAGGGCAGCACAAGTGTGAGGTGGGGACAACTTCGGTGTGGGGTCCATCCTTCGATATAAGGATTTTTTGCAGTCAGGGCCAGGGGCCCCTGGGCACATCCTTTTTCCATTTTCCCCGGGAAAGAAAACTGAGCAGTCCAGGTTCCTGATGTCAGTTTGTAGGGCTCCCTTGGGTCTATCAGGGCAGCACAAGTTCGAGGTGGGGACAAATTCGGTGTGGGGTCCATCCTTCGATATAAGGATTTTTTGCAGTCAGGGCCAGGGGCCCCTGGGCACATCCTTTTTCCATTTTCCCTGGGAAAGAAAACTCAGCAGTCCAGGTTCCTGATGTCAGTTTGTAGGGCTCCCTTGGGTCTATCACGGCAGCACAAGTTTGAGGTGGGGACAACTTCGGTGTGGGGTCCATCCTTCGATATAAGGATATTTTGCAGTCAGGGCCAGGGGCCCCTAGGCACAACCTTTTTCCATTTTCCCTGGGAAAGAAAACTCAGCAGTCCAGGTTCCTGATGTCAGTTTTTAGGGCTCCCTTGGGTCTATCAGGGCAGCACAAGTTTGAGGTGGGGACAACTTCGGTGTGGGGTCCATCCTTCGATATAAGGATTTTTTGCAGTCAGGGCCAGGGGCCCTTGGGCACACCCTTTTTCCATTTTCCCTGGGAAAGAAAACTCAGCAGTCCAGGTTCCTGATGTCAGTTTGTAGGGTTCCGTTGGGTCTATCAGGGCAGCACAAGTTTGAGGTGGGGACAACTTCGGTGTGGGGTCCATCCTTCGATATAAGGATTCTTTGCAGTCAGGGACAGGGGCCCCTGGGCACATCCTTTTTCCATTTTCCCTGGGAAAGAAAACTCAGCAGTCCAGGTTCCTGATGTCAGTTTGTAGGGTTCCGTTGGGTCTATCAGGGCAGCAGAAGTGTGAGGTGGGGACAACTTCGGTGTGGGGTCCATCCTTCGATATAAGGATTTTTTGTAGTGAGGCCCCAGCCCACGGCCAGAGGCTCCTGGGCACATCCTTTTTCCATTTTCCCTGGGAAAGAAAACTCAGCAGTCCAGGTTCCTGATGTCAGTTTGTAGGGCTCCCTTGGGTCTATCAGGGCAGCACAAGTTTGAGGTGGGGACAACTTCGGTGTGGGGTCCTTCCTTCGATATAAGGATTTTTTGCTGTCAGGTCCAGGGGCCCAGGGCCAGGGGCCCCTGGGCACATCCTTTTTCCATTTTCCCTGGGAAAGAAAACTCAGCAGTCCAGGTTCCTGATGTCAGTTTGTAGGGCTCCCTTGGGTGTATCAGGGCAGCACAAGTTTGAGGTGGGGACAACTTCGGTGTGGGGTCCATCCTTCGATATAAGGATTTTTTGCAGTCAGGGAGAGGGTCCCCTGGGCACATCCTTTTTCCATTTTCCCTGGGAAAGAAAACTCAGCAGTCCAGGTTCCTGATGTCACTTTGTAGGGCTCCCTTGGGTGTATCAGGGCAGCACAAGTGTGAGGTGGGGACAACTTCGGTGTGGGGTCCATCCTTCGATATAAAGATTCTTTGCAGTGAGGCCCCAGCCCAGGGCCAGGGGCCCCTGGGCACATCCTTTTTCCATTTTCCCTGGGAAAGAAAACTCAGCAGTCCAGGTTCCTGATGTCAGTTTGTAGGGTTCCCTTGGGTCTATCAGGGCAGCACAAGTTTGAGGTGGGGACAACTTCGGTGTGGGGTCCATCCTTCGATATAAGGATTTTTTGCAGTCAGGGCCAGGGGCCCCTGGGCACATCCTTTTTCCATTTTCCCTGGGAAAGAAAACTCAGCAGTCCAGGTTCCTGATGTCAGTTTGTAGGGCTCCCTTGGGTCTATCAGGGCAGCACAAGTTTGAGGTTTCAACAACTTCGGTGTGGGGTCCATCCTTCGATATAAGGATTTTTTGCAGTCAGGGCCAGGGGCCCCTGGGCACATCCTTTTTCCATTTTCCCTGGGAAAGAAAACTCAGCAGTCCAGGTTCCTGATGTCAGTTTGTAGGGCTCCCTTGGGTCTATCAGGGCAGCACAAGTTTGAGGTGGGGACAACTTCGGTGTGGGGTCCATCCTTCGATATAAGGATATTTTGCAGTCAGGGCCAGGGGCTCAGGGCCAGGGGGCCCCTGGGCACATCCTTTTTCCATTTTCCCTGGGAAAGAAAACTCAGCAGTCCAGGTTCCTCATGTCAGTTTGTAGGGCTCCCTTGGGTCTATCAGGGCAGCACAAGTTTGAGGTGGGGACAACTTCGGTGTGGGGTCCATCCTTCGATATAAGGATTCTTTGCAGTCAGGGCCAGGGGCCCCTGGGCACATCCTTTTTCCATTTTCCCTGGGAAAGAAAACTCAGCAGTCCAGGTTCCTGATGTCAGTTTGTAGGGCTCCCTTGCGTCTATCAGGGCAGCACAAGTTTGAGGTGGGGACAACTTCGGTGTTGGGTCCATCCTTCGATATAAGGATTCTTTGCAGTGAGGCCCCAGCCCAGGTCCAGGGGCCTCTGGGCACATCCTTTTTCCATTTTCCCTGGGAAAGAAAACTCAGCAGTCCAGGTTCCTGTTGTCAGTTTGTAGGGTTCCCTTGGGTCTATCAGGGCAGCACAAGTTTGAGGTGGGGACAACTTCGGTGTGGGGTCCATCCTTCGATATAAGGATTTTTTGCAGTCAGGGCCAGGGGCCCCTGGGCACATCCTTTTTCCATTTTCCCCGGGAAAGAAAACTGAGCAGTCCAGGTTCCTGATGTCAGTTTGTAGGGCTCCCTTGGGTCTATCAGGGCAGCACAAGTTTGAGGTGGGGACAAATTCGGTGTGGGGTCCATCCTTCGATATAAGGATTTTTTGCAGTCAGGGCCAGGGGCCCCTGGGCACATCCTTTTTCCATTTTCCCTGGGAAAGAAAACTCAGCAGTCCAGGTTCCTGATGTCAGTTTGTAGGGCTCCCTTGCGTCTATCAGGGCAGCACAAGTTTGAGGTGGGGACAACTTCGGTGTGGGGTCCATCCTTCGATATAAGGATTTTTTGCAGTCAGGGCCAGGGGCCCCTAGGCACAACCTTTTTCCATTTTCCCTGGGAAAGAAAACTCAGCAGTCCAGGTTCCTGATGTCAGTTTTTAGGGCTCCCTTGGGTGTATCAGGGCAGCACAAGTTTGAGGTGGGGACAACTTCGGTGTGGGGTCCATCCTTCGATATAAGGATTTTTTGCAGTCAGGGCCAGGGGCCCTTGGGCACATCCTTTTTCCATTTTCCCTGGGAAAGAAAACTCAGCAGTCCAGGTTCCTGATGTCAGTTTGTAGGGTTCCGTTGGGTTTATCAGGGCAGCACAAGTTTGAGGTGGGGACAACTTCGGTGTGGGTTCCATCCTTCGATATAAGGATTTTTTGTAGTGAGGCCCCAGCCCACGGCCAGAGGCCCCTGGGCACATCCTTTTTCCATTTTCCCTGGGAAAGAAAACTCAGCAGTCCAGGTTCCTGATGTCAGTTTGTAGGGCTCCCTTGGGTCTATCAGGGCAGCACAAGTTTGAGGTGGGGACAACTTCGGTGTGGGGTCCATCCTTCGATATAAGGATTTTTTGCTGTCAGGTCCAGGGGCCCAGGGCCAGGGGCCCCTGGGCACATCCTTTTTCCATTTTCCCTGGGAAAGAAAACTCAGCAGTCCAGGTTCCTGATGTCAGTTTGTAGGGCTCCCTTGGGTCTATCAGGGCAGCAGAAGTTTGAGGTGGGGACAACTTCGGTGTGGGGTCCATCCTTCGATATAAGGATTTTTTGCAGTCACGGAGAGGGGCCCCTGGGCACATCCTTTTTCCATTTTCCCTGGGAAAGAAAACTCAGCAGTCCAAGTTCCTGATGTCAGTTTGAAGGGCTCCCTTGGGTGTATCAGGGCAGCACAAGTGTGAGGTGGGGAAAATTTCGGTGTGGGGTCCATCCTTCGATATAAAGATTCTTTGCAGTGAGGCCCCAGCCCAGGGCCAGGGGCCCCTGGGCACATCCTTTTTCCATTTTCCCTGGGAAAGAAAACTCAGCAGTCCAGGTTCCTGATGTCAGTTTGTAGGGCTCCCTTGGGTCTATCAGGGCAGCACAAGTTTGAGGTGGGGACAACTTCGGTGTGGGGTCCATCCTTCGATATAAGGATTTTTTGCAGTCAGGGAGAGGGGCCCCTGGGCACAACCTTTTTCCATTTTCCCTGGGAAAGAAAACTCAGCAGTCCAAGTTCCTGATGTCAGTTTGTAGGGCTCCCTTGGGTGTATCAGGGCAGCACAAGTTTGAGGTGGGGACAACTTCGGTGTGGGGTCCATCCTTCGATATAAGGATTTTTTGCAGTCAGGGAGAGGGGCCCCTGGGCACACCCTTTTTCCATTTTCCCTGGGAAAGAAAACTCAGCAGTCCAGGTTCCTGATGTCACTTTGTAGGGCTCCCTTGGGTGTATCAGGGCAGCACAAGTGTGAGGTGGGGACAACTTCGGTGTGGGGTCCATCCTTCGATATAAAGATTCTTTGCAGTGAGGCCCCAGCCCAGGGCCAGGGGCCCCTGGGCACATCCTTTTTCCATTTTCCCTGGGAAAGAAAACTCAGCAGTCCAGGTTCCTGATGTCAGTTTGTAGGGCTCCCTTGGGTCTATCAGGGCAGCACAAGTTTGAGGTGGGGACAACTTCGGTGTGGGGTCCATCCTTCGATATAAGGATTTTTTGCAGTCATGGCCAGGGGCCCCTGGGCACATCCTTTTTCCATTTTCCCTGGGAAAGAAAACTCAGCAGTCCAGGTTCCTCATGTCAGTTTGTAGGGCTCCCTTGGGTGTATCAGGGCAGCCCAAGTTTGAGGTGGGGACAAATTCGGTGTGGGGTCCATCCTTCGATATAAGGATTTTTTGCAGTCAGGGCCAGGGGCCCCTGGGCACATCCTTTTTCCATTTTCCCTGGGAAAGAAAACTCAGCAGTCCAGGTTCCTGATGTCAGTTTGTAGGGCTCCCTTGGGTCTATCAGGGCAGCACAAGTTTGAGGTGGGGACAACTTCGGTGTGGGGTCCATCCTTCGATATAAGGATATTTTGCAGTCAGGGCCAGGGGCTCAGGGCCAGGGGGCCCCTGGGCACATCCTTTTTCCATTTTCCCTGGGAAAGAAAACTCAGCAGTCCAGGTTCCTGATGTCAGTTTGTAGGGCTCCCTTGGGTCTATCAGGGCAGCACAAGTTTGAGGTGGGGACAACTTCGGTGTGGGGTCCATCCTTCGATATAAGGAATTTATGCAGTCAGGGCCAGGGGCCCCTGGGCACATCCTTTTTCCATTTTCCCTGGGAAAGAAAACTCAGCAGTCCAGGTTCCTGATGTCAGTTTGTAGGGCTCCCTTGCGTCTATCAGGGCAGCACAAGTTTGAGGTGGGGACAACTTCGGTGTTGGGTCCATCCTTCGATATAAGGATTCTTTGCAGTGAGGCCCCAGCCCAGGGCCAGGGGCCTCTGGGCACATCCTTTTTCCATTTTCCCTGGGAAAGAAAACTCAGCAGTCCAGGTTCCTGTTGTCAGTTTGTAGGGTTCCCTTGGGTCTATCAGGGCAGCACAAGTTTGAGGTGGGGACAACTTCGGTGTGGGGTCCATCCTTCGATATAAGGATTTTTTGAAGTCAGAGACAGGGGCTCCTGGGCACATCCTTTTTCCATTTTCCCCGGGAAAGAAAACTGAGCAGTCCAGGTTCCTGATGTCAGTTTGTAGGGCTCCCTTGGGTCTATCAGGGCAGCACAAGTTTGAGGTGGGGACAAATTCGGTGTGGGGTCCATCCTTCGATATAAGGATTTTTTGCAGTCAGGGCCAGGGGCCCCTGGTCACATCCTTTTTCCATTTTCCCTGGGAAAGAAAACTCAGCAGTCCAGGTTCCTGATGTCAGTTTGTAGGGCTCCCTTGGGTCTATCAGGGCAGCACAAGTTTGAGGTGGGGACAACTTCGGTGTGGGGTCCATCCTTCGATATAAGGATATTTTGCAGTCAGGGCCAGGGGCTCAGGGCCAGGGGGCCCCTGGGCACATCCTTTTTCCATTTTCCCTGGGAAAGAAAACTCAGCAGTCCAGGTTCCTGATGTCAGTTTGTAGGGCTCCCTTGGGTGTATCAGGGCAGCACAAGTTTGAGGTGGGGACAACTTCGGTGTTGGGTCCATCCTTCGATATAAGGATTCTTTGCAGTGAGGCCCCAGCCCAGGGCCAGGGGCCTCTGGGCACATCCTTTTTCCATTTTCCCTGGGAAAGAAAACTCAGCAGTCCAGGTTCCTGTTGTCAGTTTGTAGGGTTCCCTTGGGTCTATCAGGGCAGCACAAGTGTGAGGTGGGGACAACTTCGGTGTGGGGTCCATCCTTCGATATAAGGATTTTTTGCAGTCAGGGCCAGGGGCCCCTGGGCACATCCTTTTTCCATTTTCCCCGGGAAAGAAAACTGAGCAGTCCAGGTTCCTGATGTCAGTTTGTAGGGCTCCCTTGGGTCTATCAGGGCAGCACAAGTTCGAGGTGGGGACAAATTCGGTGTGGGGTCCATCCTTCGATATAAGGATTTTTTGCAGTCAGGGCCAGGGGCCCCTGGGCACATCCTTTTTCCATTTTCCCTGGGAAAGAAAACTCAGCAGTCCAGGTTCCTGATGTCAGTTTGTAGGGCTCCCTTGGGTCTATCACGGCAGCACAAGTTTGAGGTGGGGACAACTTCGGTGTGGGGTCCATCCTTCGATATAAGGATATTTTGCAGTCAGGGCCAGGGGCCCCTAGGCACAACCTTTTTCCATTTTCCCTGGGAAAGAAAACTCAGCAGTCCAGGTTCCTGATGTCAGTTTTTAGGGCTCCCTTGGGTGTATCAGGGCAGCACAAGTTTGAGGTGGGGACAACTTCGGTGTGGGGTCCATCCTTCGATATAAGGATTTTTTGCAGTCAGGGCCAGGGGCCCTTGGGCACACCCTTTTTCCATTTTCCCTGGGAAAGAAAACTCAGCAGTCCAGGTTCCTGATGTCAGTTTGTAGGGTTCCGTTGGGTCTATCAGGGCAGCACAAGTTTGAGGTGGGGACAACTTCGGTGTGGGGTCCATCCTTCGATATAAGGATTTTTTGCTGTCAGGGCCAGGGGCCCCTGGGCACATCCTTTTTCCATTTTCCCTGGGAAAGAAAACTCAGCAGTCCAGGTTCCTGATGTCAGTTTGTATGGCTCCCTTGGGTCTATCAGGGCAGCCCAAATTTGAGGTGGGGACAACTTCGGTGTGGGGTCCATCCTTCGATATAAGGATTTTTTGCAGTCAGGGACAGGGGCCCCTGGGCACACCCTTTTTCCATTTTCCCTGGGAAAGAAAACTCAGCAGTCCAGGTTCCTGATGTCAGTTTGTAGGGTTCCGTTGGGTCTATCAGGGCAGCAGAAGTGTGAGGTGGGGACAACTTCGGTGTGGGGTCCATCCTTCGATATAAGGATTTTTTGTAGTGAGGCCCCAGCCCACGGCCAGAGGCTCCTGGGCACAACCTTTTTCCATTTTCCCTGGGAAAGAAAACTCAGCAGTCCAGGTTCCTGATGTCAGTTTGTAGGGCTCCCTTGGGTCTATCAGGGCAGCACAAGTTTGAGGTGGGGACAACTTCGGTGTGGGGTCCTTCCTTCGATATAAGGATTTTTTGCTGTCAGGTCCAGGGGCCCAGGGCCAGGGGCCCCTGGGCACATCCTTTTTCCATTTTCCCTGGGAAAGAAAACTCAGCAGTCCAGGTTCCTGATGTCAGTTTGTAGGGTTCCATTGGGTCTATCAGGGCAGCACAAGTGTGAGGTGGGGACAACTTCGGTGTGGGGTCCATCCTTCGATATAAGGATTTTTTGCAGTCAGGGCCAGGGGCCCCTGGGCACATCCTTTTTCCATTTTCCCTGGGAAAGAAAACTCAGCAGTCCAGGTTCCTGATGTCAGTTTGTAGGGCTCCCTTGGGTGTATCAGGGCAGCACAAGTTTGAGGTGGGGACAAATTCGGTGTGGGGTCCATCCTTCGATATAAGGATTTTTTGCAGTCAGGGCCAGGGGCCCCTGGGCACATCCTTTTTCCATTTTCCCTGGGAAAGAAAACTCAGCAGTCCAGGTTCCTGATGTCAGTTTGTAGGGCTCCCTTGGGTCTATCAGGGCAGCACAAGTTTGAGGTGGGGACAACTTCGGTGTGGGGTCCATCCTTCGATATAAGGATATTTTGAAGTCAGGGCCAGCGGCCCAGGGCCAGGGGGCCCCTGGGCACATCCTTTTTCCATTTTCCCTGGGAAAGAAAACTCAGCAGTCCAGGTTCCTGATGTCAGTTTGTAGGGCTCCCTTGGGTCTATCAGGACAGCACAAGTTTGAGGTGGGGACAACTTCGGTGTGGGGTCCATCCTTCGATATAAGGATTTTTTTTCTGTCAGGTCCAGGGGCCCAGGGCCAGGGGCCCCTGGGCACATCCTTTTTCCATTTTCCCTGGGAAAGAAAACTCAGCAGTCCAGGTTCCTGATGTCAGTTTGTAGGGCTCCCTTGGGTCTATCAGGGCAGCACAAGTTTGAGGTTGGGACAACTTCGGTGTGGGGTCCATCCTTCGATATAAGGATTTTTTGCAGTCAGGGCCAGGGGCCCCTGGGCACATCCTTTTTCCATTTTCCCCGGGAAAGAAAACTGAGCAGTCCAGGTTCCTGATGTCAGTTTGTAGGGCTCCCTTGGGTGTATCAGGGCAGCCCAAGTTTGAGGTGGGGACAAATTCGGTGTGGGGTTCATCCTTCAATATAAGGATTTTTTGCAGTCAGGGCCAGGGGCCCCTGGGCACATCCTTTTTCCATTTTCCCTGGGAAAGAAAACTCAGCAGTCCAGGTTCCTGATGTCAGTTTGTAGGGCTCCCTTGGGTCTATCAGGGCAGCACAAGTTTGAGGTGGGGACAAATTCGGTGTGGGGTCCATCCTTTGATATAAGGATTTTTTACAGTCAGGGCCAGGGGCCCAGGGCCAGGGGGCCCCTGGGCTCATCCTTTTTCCATTTTCCCCGGGAAAGAAAACTGAGCAGTCCAGGTTCCTGATGTCAGTTTGTAGGGCTCCCTTGGGTCTATCAGGGCAGCACAAGTTTGAGGTGGGGACAACTTCGGTGTGGGGTCCATCCTTCGATATAAAGATTTTTTGCAGTCAGGGCCAGGGGCCCCTGGGCACATCCTTTTTCCATTTTCCCTGGGAAAGAAAACTCAGCAGTCCAGGTTCCTGATGTCAGTTTGTAGGGCTCCCTTGGGTGTATCAGGGCAGCACAAGTTTGAGGTGGGGACAACTTCGGTGTGGGGTCCATCCTTTGATATAAGGAATTTTTACAGTCAGGGCCAGGGGCCCCTGGGCACATCCTTTTTCCATTTTCCCCGGGAAAGAAAACTGAGCAGTCCAGGTTCCTGATGTCAGTTTGTAGGGCTCCCTTGGGTCTATCACGGCAGCACAAGTTTGAGGTGGGGACAACTTCGGTGTGGGGTCCATCCTTCGATATAAGGATATTTTGCAGTCAGGGCCAGGGGCCTCTGGGCACAACCTTTTTCCATTTTCCCTGGGAAAGAAAACTCAGCAGTCCAGGTTCCTGATGTCAGTTTGTAGGGCTCCCTTGGGTGTATCAGGGCAGCACAAGTTTGAGGTGGGGACAACTTCGGTGTGGGGTCCATCCTTCGATATAAGGATTTTTTGCAGTCAGGGCCAGGGGCCCTTGGGCACACCCTTTTTCCATTTTCCCTGGGAAAGAAAACTCAGCAGTCCAGGTTCCTGATGTCAGTTTGTAGGGCTCCCTTGGGTGTATCAGGGCAGCACAAGTTTGAGGTGGGGACAACTTCGGTGTGGGGCCCATCATTCGATATAAGGATTTTTTGCAGTCAGGGCCAGGGGCCCCTGGGCACATCCTTTTTCCATTTTCCCTGGGAAAGAAAACTCAGCAGTCCAGGTTCCTGATGTCAGTTTGTAGGGCTCCCTTGGGTCTATCAGGGCAGCACAAGTTTGAGGTGGGGACAAATTCGGTGTGGGGTCCATCCTTCGATATAAGGATTTTTTGCAGTCAGGGCCAGGGGCCCCTGGGCACATCCTTTTTCCATTTTCCCTGGGAAAGAAAACTCAGCAGTCCAGGTTCCTGATGTCAGTTTGTAGGGCTCCCTTGCGTCTATCAGGGCAGCACAAGTTTGAGGTGGGGACAACTTCGGTGTGGGGTCCATCCTTCGATATAAGGATTTTTTGCAGTCAGGGCCAGGGGCCCCTGGGCACATCCTTTTTCCATTTTCCCTGGGAAAGAAAACTCAGCAATCCAGGTTCCTGATGTCAGTTTGTAGGGTTCCGTTGGGTCTATCAGGGCAGCACAACTTTGAGGTGGGGACAACTTCGGTGTGGGGTCCATCCTTCGATATAAGGATTTTTTGCAGTCAGGGCCAGGGGCCCCTGGGCACATCCTTTTTCCATTTTCCCTGGGAAAGAAAACTCAGCAGTCCAGGTTCCTGATGTCAGTTTGTAGGGCTCCCTTGGGTCTATCAGGGCAGCACAAGTTTGAGGTGGGGACAACTTCGGTGTGGGGTCCATCCTTCGATATAAGGATTTTTTGCAGTCAGGGCCAGGGGCCCCTGGGCACATCCTTTTTCCATTTTCCCTGGGAAAGAAAACTCAGCAGTCCAGGTTCCTGATGTCAGTTTGTAGGGCTCCCTTGGGTGTATCAGGGCAGCACAAGTTTGAGGTGGGGACAACTTCGGTGTGGGGTCCATCCTTCGATATAAGGATTTTTTGCAATCAGGGCCAGGGGCCCCTGGGCACACACTTTTATCATTTTCCCTGGGAAAGAAAACTCAGCAGTCCAGGTTCCTGATGTCAGTTTGTAGGGCTCCCTTGGGTGTATCAGGGCAGCACAAGTTTGAGGTGGGGACAAATTCGGTGTGGTGTCCATCCTTCGATATAAGGATTCTTTGCAGAGAGGCTCCAGCCATGGGCCAGGGGCCCCTGGGCACATCCTTTTTCCATTTTCCCTGGGAAAGAAACTCAGCAATCCAGGTTCCTGATGTCAGTTTGTAGGGCTCCCTTGGGTGTATCAGGGCAGCACAAGTTTGAGGTGGGGACAACTTCGGTGTGGGGTCCATCCTTCGATATAAGGATTTTTTGCAGTCAGGGCCAGGGGCCCCTGGGCACATCCTTTTTCCATTTTCCCTGGGAAAGAAAACTCAGCAGTCCAGGTTCCTGATGTCAGTTTGTAGGGCTCCCTTGGGTCTATCAGGGCAGCACAAGTTTGAGGTGGGGACAACTTCGGTGTGGGGTCCATCCTTCGATATAAAGATTTTTTGCAGTCAGGGCCAGGGGCCCCTGGGCACATCCTATGGCCATTTTCCCTGGGAAAGAAAACTCAGCAGTCCAAGTTCCTGATGTCAGTTTGTAGGGCTCCCTTGGGTGTATCAGGGCAGCACAAGTTAGAGGTGGGGACAACTTCGGTGTGGTGTCCATCCTTCGATATAAGGATTCTTTGCAGAGAGGCTCCAGCCAAGGGCCAGGGGACCCTGGGCACATCCTTTTTCCATTTTCCCTGGGAAAGAAACTCAGCAGTCCAGGTTCCTGATGTCAGTTTGTAGGGCTCCCTTGGGTCTATCAGGGCAGCACAAGTTTGAGGTGGGGACAACTTCGGTGTGGGGTCCATCCTTCGATATAAGGATTTTTTGCAGTCAGGGAGAGGGGCCCCTGGGCACAACCTTTTTCCATTTTCCCTGGGAAAGAAAACTCAGCAGTCCAAGTTCCTGATGTCAGTTTGTAGGGCTCCCTTGGGTGTATCAGGGCAGCACAAGTTTGAGGTGGGGACAACTTCGGTGTGGGGTCCATCCTTCGATATAAGGATTTTTTGCAGTCAGGGAGAGGGGCCCCTGGGCACACCCTTTTTCCATTTTCCCTGGGAAAGAAAACTCAGCAGTCCAGGTTCCTGATGTCACTTTGTAGGGCTCCCTTGGGTGTATCAGGGCAGCACAAGTGTGAGGTGGGGACAACTTCGGTGTGGGGTCCATCCTTCGATATAAAGATTCTTTGCAGTGAGGCCCCAGCCCAGGGCCAGGGGCCCCTGGGCACATCCTTTTTCCATTTTCCCTGGGAAAGAAAACTCAGCAGTCCAGGTTCCTGATGTCAGTTTGTAGGGCTCCCTTGGGTGTATCAGGGCAGCACAAGTTTGAGGTGGGGACAACTTCGGTGTGGGGTCCATCCTTCGATATAAGGATTTTTTGCAGTCATGGCCAGGGGCCCCTGGGCACATCCTTTTTCCATTTTCCCTGGGAAAGAAAACTCAGCAGTCCAGGTTCCTCATGTCAGTTTGTAGGGCTCCCTTGGGTGTATCAGGGCAGCCCAAGTTTGAGGTGGGGACAAATTCGGTGTGGGGTCCATCCTTCGATATAAGGATTTTTTGCAGTCAGGGCCAGGGGCCCCTGGGCACATCCTTTTTCCATTTTCCCTGGGAAAGAAAACTCAGCAGTCCAGGTTCCTGATGTCAGTTTGTAGGGCTCCCTTGGGTCTATCAGGGCAGCACAAGTTTGAGGTGGGGACAACTTCGGTGTGGGGTCCATCCTTCGATATAAGGATATTTTGCAGTCAGGGCCAGGGGCTCAGGGCCAGGGGGCCCCTGGGCACATCCTTTTTCCATTTTCCCTGGGAAAGAAAACTCAGCAGTCCAGGTTCCTGATGTCAGTTTGTAGGGCTCCCTTGGGTCTATCAGGGCAGCACAAGTTTGAGGTGGGGACAACTTCGGTGTGGGGTCCATCCTTCGATATAAGGAATTTATGCAGTCAGGGCCAGGGGCCCCTGGGCACATCCTTTTTCCATTTTCCCTGGGAAAGAAAACTCAGCAGTCCAGGTTCCTGATGTCAGTTTGTAGGGCTCCCTTGCGTCTATCAGGGCAGCACAAGTTTGAGGTGGGGACAACTTCGGTGTTGGGTCCATCCTTCGATATAAGGATTCTTTGCAGTGAGGCCCCAGCCCAGGGCCAGGGGCCTCTGGGCACATCCTTTTTCCATTTTCCCTGGGAAAGAAAACTCAGCAGTCCAGGTTCCTGTTGTCAGTTTGTAGGGTTCCCTTGGGTCTATCAGGGCAGCACAAGTTTGAGGTGGGGACAACTTCGGTGTGGGGTCCATCCTTCGATATAAGGATTTTTTGCAGTCAGGGCCAGGGGCTCCTGGGCACATCCTTTTTCCATTTTCCCCGGGAAAGAAAACTGAGCAGTCCAGGTTCCTGATGTCAGTTTGTAGGGCTCCCTTGGGTCTATCAGGGCAGCACAAGTTTGAGGTGGGGACAAATTCGGTGTGGGGTCCATCCTTCGATATAAGGATTTTTTGCAGTCAGGGCCAGGGGCCCCTGGTCACAACCTTTTTCCATTTTCCCTGGGAAAGAAAACTCAGCAGTCCAGGTTCCTGATGTCAGTTTGTAGGGCTCCCTTGGGTCTATCAGGGCAGCACAAGTTTGAGGTGGGGACAACTTCGGTGTGGGGTCCATCCTTCGATATAAGGATATTTTGCAGTCAGGGCCAGGGGCTCAGGGCCAGGGGGCCCCTGGGCACATCCTTTTTCCATTTTCCCTGGGAAAGAAAACTCAGCAGTCCAGGTTCCTGATGTCAGTTTGTAGGGCTCCCTTGGGTGTATCAGGGCAGCACAAGTTTGAGGTGGGGACAACTTCGGTGTTGGGTCCATCCTTCGATATAAGGATTCTTTGCAGTGAGGCCCCAGCCCAGGGCCAGGGGCCTCTGGGCACATCCTTTTTCCATTTTCCCTGGGAAAGAAAACTCAGCAGTCCAGGTTCCTGTTGTCAGTTTGTAGGGTTCCCTTGGGTCTATCAGGGCAGCACAAGTGTGAGGTGGGGACAACTTCGGTGTGGGGTCCATCCTTCGATATAAGGATTTTTTGCAGTCAGGGCCAGGGGCCCCTGGGCACATCCTTTTTCCATTTTCCCCGGGAAAGAAAACTGAGCAGTCCAGGTTCCTGATGTCAGTTTGTAGGGCTCCCTTGGGTCTATCAGGGCAGCACAAGTTTGAGGTGGGGACAAATTCGGTGTGGGGTCCATCCTTCGATATAAGGATTTTTTGCAGTCAGGGCCAGGGGCCCCTGGGCACATCCTTTTTCCATTTTCCCTGGGAAAGAAAACTCAGCAGTCCAGGTTCCTGATGTCAGTTTGTAGGGCTCCCTTGGGTCTATCACGGCAGCACAAGTTTGAGGTGGGGACAACTTCGGTGTGGGGACCATCCTTCGATATAAGGATATTTTGCAGTCAGGGCCAGGGGCCCCTAGGCACAACCTTTTTCCATTTTCCCTGGGAAAGAAAACTCAGCAGTCCAGGTTCCTGATGTCAGTTTTTAGGGCTCCCTTGGGTGTATCAGGGCAGCACAAGTTTGAGGTGGGGACAACTTCGGTGTGGGGTCCATCCTTCGATATAAGGATTTTTTGCAGTCAGGGCCAGGGGCCCTTGGGCACACCCTTTTTCCATTTTCCCTGGGAAAGAAAACTCAGCAGTCCAGGTTCCTGATGTCAGTTTGTAGGGTTCCGTTGGGTCTATCAGGGCAGCACAAGTTTGAGGTGGGGACAACTTCGGTGTGGGGTCCATCCTTCGATATAAGGATTTTTTGCAGTCAGGGCCAGGGGCCCCTGGGCACATCCTTTTTCCATTTTCCCTGGGAAAGAAAACTCAGCAGTCCAGGTTCCTGATGTCAGTTTGTATGGCTCCCTTGGGTCTATCAGGGCAGCCCAAGTTTGAGGTGGGGACAACTTCGGTGTGGGGTCCATCCTTCGATATAAGGATTTTTTGCAGTCAGGGACAGGGGCCCCTGGGCACACCCTTTTTCCATTTTCCCTGGGAAAGAAAACTCAGCAGTCCAGGTTCCTGATGTCAGTTTGTAGGGTTCCGTTGGGTCTATCAGGGCAGTAGAAGTGTGAGGTGGGGACAACTTCGGTGTGGGGTCCATCCTTCGATATAAGGATTTTTTGTAGTGAGGCCCCAGCCCACGGCCAGAGGCTCCTGGGCACATCCTTTTTCCATTTTCCCTGGGAAAGAAAACTCAGCAGTCCAGGTTCCTGATGTCAGTTTGTAGGGCTCCCTTGGGTCTATCAGGGCAGCACAAGTTTGAGGTGGGGACAACTTCGGTGTGGGGTCCTTCCTTCGATATAAGGATTTTTTGCTGTCAGGTCCAGGGGCCCAGGGCCAGGGGCCCCTGGGCACATCCTTTTTCCATTTTCCCTGGGAAAGAAAACTCAGCAGTCCAGGTTCCTGATGTCAGTTTGTAGGGTTCCATTGGGTCTATCAGGGCAGCACAAGTGTGAGGTGGGGACAACTTCGGTGTGGGGTCCATCCTTCGATATAAGGATTTTTTGCAGTCAGGGCCAGGGGCCCCTGGGCACATCCTTTTTCCATTTTCCCTGGGAAAGAAAACTCAGCAGTCCAGGTTCCTGATGTCAGTTTGTAGGGCTCCCTTGGGTGTATCAGGGCAGCACAAGTTTGAGGTGGGGACAAATTCGGTGTGGGGTCCATCCTTCGATATAAGGATTTTTTGCAGTCAGGGCCAGGGGCCCCTGGGCACATCCTTTTTCCATTTTCCCTGGGAAAGAAAACTCAGCAGTCCAGGTTCCTGATGTCAGTTTGTAGGGCTCCCTTGGGTCTATCAGGGCAGCACAAGTTTGAGGTGGGGACAACTTCGGTGTGGGGTCCATCCTTCGATATAAGGATATTTTGAAGTCAGGGCCAGCGGCCCAGGGCCAGGGGGCCCCTGGGCACATCCTTTTTCCATTTTCCCTGGGAAAGAAAACTCAGCAGTCCAGGTTCCTGATGTCAGTTTGTAGGGCTCCCTTGGGTCTATCAGGACAGCACAAGTTTGAGGTGGGGACAACTTCGGTGTGGGGTCCATCCTTCGATATAAGGATTTTTTTTCTGTCAGGTCCAGGGGCCCAGGGCCAGGGGCCCCTGGGCACATCCTTTTTCCATTTTCCCTGGGAAAGAAAACTCAGCAGTCCAGGTTCCTGATGTCAGTTTGTAGGGCTCCCTTGGGTCTATCAGGGCAGCACAAGTTTGAGGTTGGGACAACTTCGGTGTGGGGTCCATCCTTCGATATAAGGATTTTTTGCAGTCAGGGCCAGGGGCCCCTGGGCACATCCTTTTTCCATTTTCCCCGGGAAAGAAAACTGAGCAGTCCAGGTTCCTGATGTCAGTTTGTAGGGCTCCCTTGGGTGTATCAGGGCAGCCCAAGTTTGAGGTGGGGACAAATTCGGTGTGGGGTTCATCCTTCAATATAAGGATTTTTTGCAGTCAGGGCCAGGGGCCCCTGGGCACATCCTTTTTCCATTTTCCCTGGGAAAGAAAACTCAGCAGTCCAGGTTCCTGATGTCAGTTTGTAGGGCTCCCTTGGGTCTATCAGGGCAGCACAAGTTTGAGGTGGGGACAAATTCGGTGTGGGGTCCATCCTTTGATATAAGGATTTTTTACAGTCAGGGCCAGGGGCCCAGGGCCAGGGGGCCCCTGGGCTCATCCTTTTTCCATTTTCCCAGGGAAAGAAAACTGAGCAGTCCAGGTTCCTGATGTCAGTTTGTAGGGCTCCCTTGGGTCTATCAGGGCAGCACAAGTTTGAGGTGGGGACAACTTCGGTGTGGGGTCCATCCTTCGATATAAAGATTTTTTGCAGTCAGGGCCAGGGGCCCCTGGGCACATCCTTTTTCCATTTTCCCTGGGAAAGAAAACTCAGCAGTCCAGGTTCCTGATGTCAGTTTGTAGGGCTCCCTTGGGTGTATCAGGGCAGCACAAGTTTGAGGTGGGGACAACTTCGGTGTGGGGTCCATCCTTCGATATAAGGATTTTTTGCAGTCAGGGCCAGGGGCCCCTGGGCACAACCTTTTTCCATTTTCCCTGGGAAAGAAAACTCAGCAGTCCAGGTTCCTGATGTCAGTTTGTAGGGCTCCCTTGGGTGTATCAGGGCAGCACAAGTTTGAGGTGGGGACAACTTCGGTGTGGGATCCATCCTTCGATATAAGGATTTTTTGCAGTCAGGGCCAGGGGCCCCTGGGCACATCCTTTTTCCATTTTCCCTGGGAAAGAAAACTCAGCAGTCCAGGTTCCTGATGTCAGTTTGTAGGGCTCCCTTGGGTGTATCAGGGCAGCACAAGTTTGAGGTGGGGACAACTTCGGTGTGGGGTCCATCCTTTGATATAAGGAATTTTTACAGTCAGGGCCAGGGGCCCCTGGGCACATCCTTTTTCCATTTTCCCCGGGAAAGAAAACTGAGCAGTCCAGGTTCCTGATGTCAGTTTGTAGGGCTCCCTTGGGTCTATCACGGCAGCACAAGTTTGAGGTGGGGACAACTTCGGTGTGGGGTCCATCCTTCGATATAAGGATATTTTGCAGTCAGGGCCAGGGGCCTCTGGGCACAACCTTTTTCCATTTTCCCTGGGAAAGAAAACTCAGCAGTCCAGGTTCCTGATGTCACTTTGTAGGGCTCCCTTGGGTGTATCAGGGCAGCACAAGTGTGAGGTGGGGACAACTTCGGTGTGGGGTCCATCCTTCGATATAAAGATTCTTTGCAGTGAGGCCCCAGCCCAGGGCCAGGGGCCCCTGGGCACATCCTTTTTCCATTTTCCCTGGGAAAGAAAACTCAGCAGTCCAGGTTCCTGATGTCAGTTTGTAGGGCTCCCTTGGGTGTATCAGGGCAGCACAAGTTTGAGGTGGGGACAACTTCGGTGTGGGGTCCATCCTTCGATATAAGGATTTTTTGCAGTCATGGCCAGGGGCCCCTGGGCACATCCTTTTTCCATTTTCCCTGGGAAAGAAAACTCAGCAGTCCAGGTTCCTCATGTCAGTTTGTAGGGCTCCCTTGGGTGTATCAGGGCAGCCCAAGTTTGAGGTGGGGACAAATTCGGTGTGGGGTCCATCCTTCGATATAAGGATTTTTTGCAGTCAGGGCCAGGGGCCCCTGGGCACATCCTTTTTCCATTTTCCCTGGGAAAGAAAACTCAGCAGTCCAGGTTCCTGATGTCAGTTTGTAGGGCTCCCTTGGGTCTATCAGGGCAGCACAAGTTTGAGGTGGGGACAACTTCGGTGTGGGGTCCATCCTTCGATATAAGGATATTTTGCAGTCAGGGCCAGGGGCTCAGGGCCAGGGGGCCCCTGGGCACATCCTTTTTCCATTTTCCCTGGGAAAGAAAACTCAGCAGTCCAGGTTCCTGATGTCAGTTTGTAGGGCTCCCTTGGGTCTATCAGGGCAGCACAAGTTTGAGGTGGGGACAACTTCGGTGTGGGGTCCATCCTTCGATATAAGGAATTTATGCAGTCAGGGCCAGGGGCCCCTGGGCACATCCTTTTTCCATTTTCCCTGGGAAAGAAAACTCAGCAGTCCAGGTTCCTGATGTCAGTTTGTAGGGCTCCCTTGCGTCTATCAGGGCAGCACAAGTTTGAGGTGGGGACAACTTCGGTGTTGGGTCCATCCTTCGATATAAGGATTCTTTGCAGTGAGGCCCCAGCCCAGGGCCAGGGGCCTCTGGGCACATCCTTTTTCCATTTTCCCTGGGAAAGAAAACTCAGCAGTCCAGGTTCCTGTTGTCAGTTTGTAGGGTTCCCTTGGGTCTATCAGGGCAGCACAAGTTTGAGGTGGGGACAACTTCGGTGTGGGGTCCATCCTTCGATATAAGGATTTTTTGCAGTCAGGGCCAGGGGCTCCTGGGCACATCCTTTTTCCATTTTCCCCGGGAAAGAAAACTGAGCAGTCCAGGTTCCTGATGTCAGTTTGTAGGGCTCCCTTGGGTCTATCAGGGCAGCACAAGTTTGAGGTGGGGACAAATTCGGTGTGGGGTCCATCCTTCGATATAAGGATTTTTTGCAGTCAGGGCCAGGGGCCCCTGGTCACAACCTTTTTCCATTTTCCCTGGGAAAGAAAACTCAGCAGTCCAGGTTCCTGATGTCAGTTTGTAGGGCTCCCTTGGGTCTATCAGGGCAGCACAAGTTTGAGGTGGGGACAACTTCGGTGTGGGGTCCATCCTTCGATATAAGGATATTTTGCAGTCAGGGCCAGGGGCTCAGGGCCAGGGGGCCCCTGGGCACATCCTTTTTCCATTTTCCCTGGGAAAGAAAACTCAGCAGTCCAGGTTCCTGATGTCAGTTTGTAGGGCTCCCTTGGGTGTATCAGGGCAGCACAAGTTTGAGGTGGGGACAACTTCGGTGTGGGGTCCATCCTTCGATATAAGGATTCTTTGCAGTGAGGCCCCAGCCCAGGGCCAGGGGCCTCTGGGCACATCCTTTTTCCATTTTCCCTGGGAAAGAAAACTCAGCAGTCCAGGTTCCTGTTGTCAGTTTGTAGGGTTCCCTTGGGTCTATCAGGGCAGCACAAGTGTGAGGTGGGGACAACTTCGGTGTGGGGTCCATCCTTCGATATAAGGATTTTTTGCAGTCAGGGCCAGGGGCCCCTGGGCACATCCTTTTTCCATTTTCCCCGGGAAAGAAAACTGAGCAGTCCAGGTTCCTGATGTCAGTTTGTAGGGCTCCCTTGGGTCTATCAGGGCAGCACAAGTTTGAGGTGGGGACAAATTCGGTGTGGGGTCCATCCTTCGATATAAGGATTTTTTGCAGTCAGGGCCAGGGGCCCCTGGGCACATCCTTTTTCCATTTTCCCTGGGAAAGAAAACTCAGCAGTCCAGGTTCCTGATGTCAGTTTGTAGGGCTCCCTTGGGTCTATCACGGCAGCACAAGTTTGAGGTGGGGACAACTTCGGTGTGGGGTCCATCCTTCGATATAAGGATATTTTGCAGTCAGGGCCAGGGGCCCCTAGGCACAACCTTTTTCCATTTTCCCTGGGAAAGAAAACTCAGCAGTCCAGGTTCCTGATGTCAGTTTTTAGGGCTCCCTTGGGTGTATCAGGGCAGCACAAGTTTGAGGTGGGGACAACTTCGGTGTGGGGTCCATCCTTCGATATAAGGATTTTTTGCAGTCAGGGCCAGGGGCCCTTGGGCACACCCTTTTTCCATTTTCCCTGGGAAAGAAAACTCAGCAGTCCAGGTTCCTGATGTCAGTTTGTAGGGTTCCGTTGGGTCTATCAGGGCAGCACAAGTTTGAGGTGGGGACAACTTCGGTGTGGGGTCCATCCTTCGATATAAGGATTTTTTGCAGTCAGGGCCAGGGGCCCCTGGGCACATCCTTTTTCCATTTTCCCTGGGAAAGAAAACTCAGCAGTCCAGGTTCCTGATGTCAGTTTGTATGGCTCCCTTGGGTCTATCAGGGCAGCCCAAGTTTGAGGTGGGGACAACTTCGGTGTGGGGTCCATCCTTCGATATAAGGATTTTTTGCAGTCAGGGACAGGGGCCCCTGGGCACACCCTTTTTCCATTTTCCCTGGGAAAGAAAACTCAGCAGTCCAGGTTCCTGATGTCAGTTTGTAGGGTTCCGTTGGGTCTATCAGGGCAGTAGAAGTGTGAGGTGGGGACAACTTCGGTGTGGGGTCCATCCTTCGATATAAGGATTTTTTGTAGTGAGGCCCCAGCCCACGGCCAGAGGCTCCTGGGCACATCCTTTTTCCATTTTCCCTGGGAAAGAAAACTCAGCAGTCCAGGTTCCTGATGTCAGTTTGTAGGGCTCCCTTGGGTCTATCAGGGCAGCACAAGTTTGAGGTGGGGACAACTTCGGTGTGGGGTCCTTCCTTCGATATAAGGATTTTTTGCTGTCAGGTCCAGGGGCCCAGGGCCAGGGGCCCCTGGGCACATCCTTTTTCCATTTTCCCTGGGAAAGAAAACTCAGCAGTCCAGGTTCCTGATGTCAGTTTGTAGGGTTCCATTGGGTCTATCAGGGCAGCACAAGTGTGAGGTGGGGACAACTTCGGTGTGGGGTCCATCCTTCGATATAAGGATTTTTTGCAGTCAGGGCCAGGGGCCCCTGGGCACATCCTTTTTCCATTTTCCCTGGGAAAGAAAACTCAGCAGTCCAGGTTCCTGATGTCAGTTTGTAGGGCTCCCTTGGGTGTATCAGGGCAGCACAAGTTTGAGGTGGGGACAAATTCGGTGTGGGGTCCATCCTTCGATATAAGGATTTTTTGCAGTCAGGGCCAGGGGCCCCTGGGCACATCCTTTTTCCATTTTCCCTGGGAAAGAAAACTCAGCAGTCCAGGTTCCTGATGTCAGTTTGTAGGGCTCCCTTGGGTCTATCAGGGCAGCACAAGTTTGAGGTGGGGACAACTTCGGTGTGGGGTCCATCCTTCGATATAAGGATATTTTGAAGTCAGGGCCAGCGGCCCAGGGCCAGGGGGCCCTTGGGCACATCCTTTTTCCATTTTCCCTGGGAAAGAAAACTCAGCAGTCCAGGTTCCTGATGTCAGTTTGTAGGGCTCCCTTGGGTCTATCAGGACAGCACAAGTTTGAGGTGGGGACAACTTCGGTGTGGGGTCCATCCTTCGATATAAGGATTTTTTTTCTGTCAGGTCCAGGGGCCCAGGGCCAGGGGCCCCTGGGCACATCCTTTTTCCATTTTCCCTGGGAAAGAAAACTCAGCAGTCCAGGTTCCTGATGTCAGTTTGTAGGGCTCCCTTGGGTCTATCAGGGCAGCACAAGTTTGAGGTTGGGACAACTTCGGTGTGGGGTCCATCCTTCGATATAAGGATTTTTTGCAGTCAGGGCCAGGGGCCCCTGGGCACATCCTTTTTCCATTTTCCCCGGGAAAGAAAACTGAGCAGTCCAGGTTCCTGATGTCAGTTTGTAGGGCTCCCTTGGGTGTATCAGGGCAGCCCAAGTTTGAGGTGGGGACAAATTCGGTGTGGGGTTCATCCTTCAATATAAGGATTTTTTGCAGTCAGGGCCAGGGGCCCCTGGGCACATCCTTTTTCCATTTTCCCTGGGAAAGAAAACTCAGCAGTCCAGGTTCCTGATGTCAGTTTGTAGGGCTCCCTTGGGTCTATCAGGGCAGCACAAGTTTGAGGTGGGGACAAATTCGGTGTGGGGTCCATCCTTTGATATAAGGATTTTTTACAGTCAGGGCCAGGGGCCCAGGGCCAGGGGGCCCCTGGGCTCATCCTTTTTCCATTTTCCCAGGGAAAGAAAACTGAGCAGTCCAGGTTCCTGATGTCAGTTTGTAGGGCTCCCTTGGGTCTATCAGGGCAGCACAAGTTTGAGGTGGGGACAACTTCGGTGTGGGGTCCATCCTTCGATATAAAGATTTTTTGCAGTCAGGGCCAGGGGCCCCTGGGCACATCCTTTTTCCATTTTCCCTGGGAAAGAAAACTCAGCAGTCCAGGTTCCTGATGTCAGTTTGTAGGGCTCCCTTGGGTGTATCAGGGCAGCACAAGTTTGAGGTGGGGACAACTTCGGTGTGGGGTCCATCCTTCGATATAAGGATTTTTTGCAGTCAGGGCCAGGGGCCCCTGGGCACAACCTTTTTCCATTTTCCCTGGGAAAGAAAACTCAGCAGTCCAGGTTCCTGATGTCAGTTTGTAGGGCTCCCTTGGGTGTATCAGGGCAGCACAAGTTTGAGGTGGGGACAACTTCGGTGTGGGATCCATCCTTCGATATAAGGATTTTTTGCAGTCAGGGCCAGGGGCCCCTGGGCACATCCTTTTTCCATTTTCCCTGGGAAAGAAAACTCAGCAGTCCAGGTTCCTGATGTCAGTTTGTAGGGCTCCCTTGGGTGTATCAGGGCAGCACAAGTTTGAGGTGGGGACAACTTCGGTGTGGGGTCCATCCTTTGATATAAGGAATTTTTACAGTCAGGGCCAGGGGCCCCTGGGCACATCCTTTTTCCATTTTCCCCGGGAAAGAAAACTGAGCAGTCCAGGTTCCTGATGTCAGTTTGTAGGGCTCCCTTGGGTCTATCACGGCAGCACAAGTTTGAGGTGGGGACAACTTCGGTGTGGGGTCCATCCTTCGATATAAGGATATTTTGCAGTCAGGGCCAGGGGCCTCTGGGCACAACCTTTTTCCATTTTCCCTGGGAAAGAAAACTCAGCAGTCCAGGTTCCTGATGTCAGTTTGTAGGGCTCCCTTGGGTGTATCAGGGCAGCACAAGTTTGAGGTGGGGACAACTTCGGTGTGGGGTCCATCCTTCGATATAAGGATTTTTTGCAGTCAGGGCCAGGGGCCCTTGGGCACACCCTTTTTCCATTTTCCCTGGGAAAGAAAACTCAGCAGTCCAGGTTCCTGATGTCAGTTTGTAGGGCTCCCTTGGGTGTATCAGGGCAGCACAAGTTTGAGGTGGGGACAACTTCGGTGTGGGGCCCATCATTCGATATAAGGATTTTTTGCAGTCAGGGCCAGGGGCCCCTGGGCACATCCTTTTTCCATTTTCCCTGGAAAAGAAAACTCAGCAGTCCAGGTTCCTGATGTCAGTTTGTAGGGCTCCCTTGGGTCTATCAGGGCAGCACAAGTTTGAGGTGGGGACAAATTCGGTGTGGGGTCCATCCTTCGATATAAGGATTTTTTGCAGTCAGGGCCAGGGGCCCCTGGGCACATCCTTTTTCCATTTTCCCTGGGAAAGAAAACTCAGCAGTCCAGGTTCCTGATGTCAGTTTGTAGGGCTCCCTTGCGTCTATCAGGGCAGCACAAGTTTGAGGTGGGGACAACTTCGGTGTGGGGTCCATCCTTCGATATAAGGATTTTTTGCAGTCAGGGCCAGGGGCCCCTGGGCACATCCTTTTTCCATTTTCCCTGGGAAAGAAAACTCAGCAATCCAGGTTCCTGATGTCAGTTTGTAGGGTTCCCTTGGGTCTATCAGGGCAGCACAACTTTGAGGTGGGGACAACTTCGGTGTGGGGTCCATCCTTCGATATAAGGATTTTTTGCAGTCAGGGCCAGGGGCCCCTGGGCACATCCTTTTTCCATTTTCCCTGGGAAAGAAAACTCAGCAGTCCAGGTTCCTGATGTCAGTTTGTAGGGCTCCCTTGGGTCTATCAGGGCAGCACAAGTTTGAGGTGGGGACAACTTCGGTGTGGGGTCCATCCTTCGATATAAGGATTTTTTGCTGTCAGGGCCAGGGGCCCCTGGGCACATCCTTTTTCCATTTTCCCTGGGAAAGAAAACTCAGCAGTCCAGGTTCCTGATGTCAGTTTGTAGGGCTCCCTTGGGTGTATCAGGGCAGCACAAGTTTGAGGTGGGGACAACTTCGGTGTGGGGTCCATCCTTCGATATAAGGATTTTTTGCAATCAGGGCCAGGGGCCCCTGGGCACACACTTTTATCATTTTCCCTGGGAAAGAAAACTCAGCAGTCCAGGTTCCTGATGTCAGTTTGTAGGGCTCCCTTGGGTGTATCAGGGCAGCACAAGTTTGAGGTGGGGACAAATTCGGTGTGGTGTCCATCCTTCGATATAAGGATTCTTTGCAGAGAGGCTCCAGCCATGGGCCAGGGGCCCCTGGGCACATCCTTTTTCCATTTTCCCTGGGAAAGAAACTCAGCAATCCAGGTTCCTGATGTCAGTTTGTAGGGCTCCCTTGGGTGTATCAGGGCAGCACAAGTTTGAGGTGGGGACAACTTCGGTGTGGGGTCCATCCTTCGATATAAGGATTTTTTGCAGTCAGGGCCAGGGGCCCCTGGGCACATCCTTTTTCCATTTTCCCTGGGAAAGAAAACTCAGCAGTCCAGGTTCCTGATGTCAGTTTGTAGGGCTCCCTTGGGTGTATCAGGGCAGCACAAGTTTGAGGTGGGGACAACTTCGGTGTGGGGTCCATCCTTCGATATAAGGATTTTTTGCAGTCAGGGCCAGGGGCCCCTGGGCACATCCTTTTTCCATTTTCCCTGGGAAAGAAAACTCAGCAGTCCAGGTTCCTGATGTCAGTTTGTAGGGCTCCCTTGGGTCTATCAGGGCAGCACAAGTTTGAGGTGGGGACAACTTCGGTGTGGGGTCCATCCTTCGATATAAGGATTTTTTGCAGTCAGGGCCAGGGGCCCCTGGGCACATCCTATGGCCATTTTCCCTGGGAAAGAAAACTCAGCAGTCCAAGTTCCTGATGTCAGTTTGTAGGGCTCCCTTGGGTGTATCAGGGCAGCACAAGTTAGAGGTGGGGACAACTTCGGTGTGGTGTCCATCCTTCGATATAAGGATTCTTTGCAGAGAGGCTCCAGACAAGGGCCAGGGGACCCTGGGCACATCCTTTTTCCATTTTCCCTGGGAAAGAAACTCAGCAGTCCAGGTTCCTGATGTCAGTTTGTAGGGCTCCCTTGGGTGTATCAGGGCAGCACAAGTTTGAGGTGGGGACAACTTCGGTGTGGGGTCCATCCTTCGATATATGGATTTTTTGCAGTCAGGGCCAGGGGCCCCTGGGCACAACCTTTTTCCATTTTCCCTGGGAAGGAAAACTCAGCAGTCCAGGTTCCTGATGTCAGTTTGTAGGGCTCCCTTGGGTCTATCAGGGCAGCACAAGTTTGAGGTGGGGACAATTTCGGTGTGGGGTCCATCCTTCGATATAAGGATTTTTTGCTGTCAGGGCCAGGGGCCCAGGGCCAGGGGGCCCCTGGGAACATCCTTTTTCCATTTTCCCTGGGAAAGAAAACTCAGCAGTCCAGGTTCCTGATGTCAGTTTGTAGGGCTCCCTTGGGTCTATCAGGGCAGCACAAGTTTGAGGTGGGGACAACTTCGCTGTTGGGTCCATCCTTCGATATAAGGATTCTTTGCAGTGAGGCCCCAGCCCAGGGCCAGGGGCCTCTGGGCACATCCTTTTTCCATTTTCCCTGGGAAAGAAAACTCAGCAGTCCAGGTTCCTGATGTCAGTTTGTAGGGTTCCCTTGGGTCTATCAGGGCAGCACAAGTTTGAGGTGGGGACAACTTCGGTGTGGGGTCCATCCTTCGATATAAGGATTTTTTGCAGTCAGGGCCAGGGGCCCCTGGGCACATCCTTTTTCCATTTTCCCTGGGAAAGAAAACTCAGCAGTCCAGGTTCCTGATGTCAGTTTGTATGGCTCCCTTGGGTGTATCAGGGCAGCACAAGTGTGAGGTGCGGAAAACTTCGGTGTGGGGTCCATACTTATATGTAAGGATTTTTTGTAGTGAGGCCCCAGCCCAGGGCCAGAGGCCCCTGGGCACATCCTTTTTCCATTTTCCCTGGGAAAGAAAACTCAGCAGTCCAGGTTCCTGATGTCAGTTTGTAGGGCTCCCTTGCGTCTATCAGGGCAGCACAAGTTAGAGGTGGGGACATCTTCGGTGTGGTGTCCATCCTTCGATATAAGGATTCTTTGCAGAGAGGCTCCAGCCAAGGGCCAGGGGACCCTGGGCACATCCTTTTTCCATTTTCCCTGGGAAAGAAACTCAGCAGTCCAGGTTCCTGATGTCAGTTTGTAGGGCTCCCTTGGGTGTATCAGGGCAGCACAAGTGTGAGGTGGGGACAACTTTGGTGTGGGGTCCATCCTTCGATATAAGGATTTTTTGCAGTCAGGGCCAGGGGCCCCTGGGCACATCCTTTTTCCATTTTCCCTGGGAAAGAAAACTCAGCAGTCCAGGTTGCTGATGTCAGTTTGTAGGGCTCCCTTGGGTCTATCAGGGCAGCACAAGTGTGAGGTGGGGACAACTTCGGTGTGGGGTCCATCCTTCGATATAAGGATTTTTTGCAGTCAGGGTCAGGGGCCCCTGGGCACATTCTTTTTCCATTTTCCCTGGGAAAGAAAACTCAGCAATCCAGGTTCCTGATGTCAGTTTGTAGAGCTCCCTTGGGTCTATCAGGGCAGCACAAGTTTGAAGTGGGGACAACTTCGGTGTGGGGTCCATCCTTCGATATAAGGATTTTTTGCTGTCCGGGCCAGGGGCCCAGGGCCAGGGGCCCCTGGGCACATCCTTTTTCCATTTTCCCTGGGAAAGAAAACTCAGCAGTCCAGGTTCCTGATGTCAGTTTGTAGGGCTCCCTTGGGTCTATCAGGGCAGCACAAGTTTGAGGTGGGGACAACTTCGGTGTGGGGTCCATCCTTCGATATAAGGATTTTTTGCAGTCAGGGCCAGGGGCCCCTGGGCACATCCTTTTTCCATTTTCCCTGGGAAAGAAAACTCAGCAGTCCAGGTTCCTGATGTCAGTTTGTAGGGCTCCCTTGGGTCTATCAGGGCAGCACAAGTTTGAGGTGGGGACAACTTCGGTGTGGGGTCCATCCTTCGATATAAAGATTTTTTGCAGTCAGGGCCAGGGGCCCCTGGGCACATCCTTTTTCCATTTTCCCTGGGAAAGAAAACTCAGCAGTCCAGGTTCCTGATGTCAGTTTGTAGGGCTCCCTTGGGTGTATCAGGGCAGCACAAGTTTGAGGTGGGGACAACTTCGGTGTGGGGTCCATCCTTCGATATAAGGATTTTTTGCAGTCAGGGCCAGGGGCCCCTGGGCACAACCTTTTTCCATTTTCCCTGGGAAAGAAAACTCAGCAGTCCAGGTTCCTGATGTCAGTTTGTAGGGCTCCCTTGGGTGTATCAGGGCAGCACAAGTTTGAGGTGGGGACAACTTCGGTGTGGGATCCATCCTTCGATATAAGGATTTTTTGCAGTCAGGGCCAGGGGCCCCTGGGCACATCCTTTTTCCATTTTCCCTGGGAAAGAAAACTCAGCAGTCCAGGTTCCTGATGTCAGTTTGTAGGGCTCCCTTGGGTGTATCAGGGCAGCACAAGTTTGAGGTGGGGACAACTTCGGTGTGGGGTCCATCCTTCGATATGAGGATTTTTTGCAGTCAGGGCCAGGGGCCCCTGGGAACATCCTTTTTCCATTTTCCCTGGGAAAGAAAACTCAGCAGTCCAGGTTCCTGATGTCAGTTTGTAGGGCTCCCTTGGGTCTATCAGGGCAGCACAAGTTTGAGGTGGGGACAACTTCGGTGTGGGGTCCATCCTTCGATATAAAGATTTTTTGCAGTCAGGGCCAGGGGCCCCTGGGCACATCCTATGGCCATTTTCCCTGGGAAAGAAAACTCAGCAGTCCAAGTTCCTGATGTCAGTTTGTAGGGCTCCCTTGGGTGTATCAGGGCAGCACAAGTTAGAGGTGGGGACATCTTCGGTGTGGTGTCCATCCTTCGATATAAGGATTCTTTGCAGAGAGGCTCCAGCCAAGGGCCAGGGGACCCTGGGCACATCCTTTTTCCATTTTCCCTGGGAAAGAAACTCAGCAGTCCAGGTTCCTGATGTCAGTTTGTAGGGCTCCCTTGGGTGTATCAGGGCAGCACAAGTTTGAGGTGGGGACAAATTCGGTGTGGGGCCCATCCTTCGATATATGGATTTTTTGCAGTCAGGGCCAGGGGCCCCTGGGCACATCCTTTTTCCATTTTCCCTGGGAAGGAAAACTCAGCAGTCCAGGTTACTGATGTCATTTTGTATGGCTCCCTTGGGTCTATCAGGGCAGCACAAGTTTGAGGTGGGGACAATTTGGTTGTGGGGTCCATCCTTCGATATAAGGATTTTTTGCTGTCAGGGCCAGGGGCCCAGGGCCATGGGGCCCCTGGGAACATCCTTTTTCCATTTTCCCTGGGAAAGAAAACTCAGCAGTCCAGGTTCCTGATGTCAGTTTGTAGGGCTCCCTTGGGTCTATCAGGGCAGCACAAGTTTCAGGTGGGGACAACTTCGCTGTTGGGTCCATCCTTCGATATAAGGATTCTTTGCAGTGAGGCCCCAGCCCAGGACCAGGGGCCTCTGGGCACATCCTTTTTCCATTTTCCCTGGGAAAGAAAACTCAGCAGTCCAGGTTCCTGATGTCAGTTTGTAGGGTTCCCTTGGGTCTATCAGGGCAGCACAAGTTTGAGGTGGGGACAACTTCGGTGTGGGGTCCATCCTTCGATATAAGGATTTTTTGCAGTCAGGGCCAGGGGCCCCTGGGCACATCCTTTTTCCATTTTCCCTGGGAAAGAAAACTCAGCAATCCAGGTTCCTGATGTCAGTTTGTAGGGCTCCCTTGGGTGTATCAGGGCAGCACAAGTGTGAGGTGGGGAAAACTTCGGTGTGGGGTCCATACTTATATATAAGGATTTTTTGTAGTGAGGCCCCAGCCCAGGGCCAGAGGCCCCTGGGCACATCCTTTTTCCATTTTCCCTGGGAAAGAAAACTCAGCAGTCCAGGTTCCTGATGTCAGTTTGTAGGGCTCCCTTGCGTCTATCAGGGCAGCACAAGTTTGAGGTGGGGACATCTTCGGTGTGGTGTCCATCCTTCGATATAAGGATTCTTTGCAGAGAGGCTCCAGCCAAGGGCCAGGGGACCCTGGGCACATCCTTTTTCCATTTTCCCTGGGAAAGAAACTCAGCAGTCCAGGTTCCTGATGTCAGTTTGTAGGGCTCCCTTGGGTGTATCAGGGCAGCACAAGTTTGAGGTGGGGACAACTTCGGTGTGGGGCCCATCATTCGATATAAGGATTTTTTGCAGTCAGGGCCAGGGGCCCCTGGGCACATCCTTTTTCCATTTTCCCTGGGAAAGAAAACTCAGCAGTCCAGGTTCCTGATGTCAGTTTGTAGGGCTCCCTTGGGTCTATCAGGGCAGCACAAGTGTGAGGTGGGGACAACTTCGGTGTGGGGTCCATCCATCGATATAAGGATTTTTTGCAGTCAGGGACAGGGGCCCCTGGGCACATCCTTTTTCCATTTTCCCTGGGAAAGAAAACTCAGCAGTCCAGGTTCCTGATGTCAGTTTGTAGGGCTCCCTTGGGTGTATCAGGGCAGCACAAGTTTGAGGTGGGGACAAATTCGGTGTGGGCTCCATCCTTCGATATAAGGATTTTTTGCAGTCAGGGCCAGGGGCCTCTGGGCACATCCTTTTTCCATTTTCCCTGGGAAAGAAAACTCAGCAATCCAGGTTCCTGATGTCAGTTTGTAGGGTTCCCTTGGGTCTATCAGGGCAGCACAACTTTGAGGTGGGGACAACTTCGGTGTGGGGTCCATCCTTCGATATAAGGATTTTTTGCAGTCAGGGCCAGGGGCCCCTGGGCACATCCTTTTTCCATTTTCCCTGGGAAAGAAAACTCAGCAGTCCAGGTTCCTGATGTCAGTTTGTAGGGCTCCCTTGGGTGTATCAGGGTAGCACAAGTTTGAGGTGGGGACAACTTCGGTGTGGGGTCCATCCTTCGATATAAGGATTTTTTGCTGTCAGGGCCAGGGGCCCCTGGGCACATCCTTTTTCCATTTTCCCTGGGAAAGAAAACTCAGCAGTCCAGGTTCCTGATGTCAGTTTGTAGGGCTCCCTTGGGTCTATCAGGGCAGCACAAGTTTGAGGTGGGGACAACTTCGGTGTGGGGTCCATCCTTCGATATAAGGATTTTTTGCAATCAGGGCCAGGGGCCCCTGGGCACACACTTTTATCATTTTCCCTGGGAAAGAAAACTCAGCAGTCCAGGTTCCTGATGTCAGTTTGTAGGGCTCCCTTGGGTGTATCAGGGCAGCACAAGTTTGAGGTGGGGACAAATTCGGTGTGGTGTCCATCCTTCGATATAAGGATTCTTTGCAGAGAGGCTCCAGCCATGGGCCAGGGGCCCCTGGGCACATCCTTTTTCCATTTTCCCTGGGAAAGAAAACTCAGCAGTCCAGGTTCCTGATGTCAGTTTGTAGGGCTCCCTTGGGTCTATCAGGGCAGCACAAGTTTGAGGTGGGGACAACTTCGGTGTGGGGTCCATCCTTCGATATAAGGATTTTTTGCTGTCAGGGCCAGGGGCCCCTGGGCACATCCTTTTTCCATTTTCCCTGGGAAAGAAAACTCAGCAGTCCAGGTTCCTGATGTCAGTTTGTAGGGCTCCCTTGGGTGTATCAGGGCAGCCCAAGTTTGAGGTGGGGACAACTTCGGTGTGGGGTCCATCCTTCGATATAAGGATTTTTTGCAATCAGGGCCAGGGGCCCCTGGGCACACACTTTTATCATTTTCCCTGGGAAAGAAAACTCAGCAGTCCAGGTTCCTGATGTCAGTTTGTAGGGCTCCCTTGGGTGTATCAGGGCAGCACAAGTTTGAGGTGGGGACAAATTCGGTGTGGTGTCCATCCTTCGATATAAGGATTCTTTGCAGAGAGGCTCCAGCCATGGGCCAGGGGCCCCTGGGCACATCCTTTTTCCATTTTCCCTGGGAAAGAAACTCAGCAATCCAGGTTCCTGATGTCAGTTTGTAGGGCTCCCTTGGGTCTATCAGGGCAGCACAAGTTTGAGGTGGGGACAACTTCGGTGTGGGGTCCATCCTTCGATATAAGGATTTTTTGCTGTCAGGGCCAGGGGCCCAGGGCCAGGGGGCCCCTGGGCACATCCTTTTTCCATTTTCCCTGGGAAAGAAAACTCAGCAGTCCAGGTTCCTGATGTCAGTTTGTAGGGCTCCCTTGGGTCTATCAGGGCAGCACAAGTTTGAGGTGGGGACAACTTCGGTGTTGGGTCCATCCTTCGATATAAGGATTCTTTGCAGTGAGGGCCCAGCCCAGGGCCAGGGGCCTCTGGGCACATCCTTTTTCCATTTTCCCTGGGAAAGAAAACTCAGCAGTCCAGGTTCCTGATGTCAGTTTGTAGGGTTCCCTTGGGTCTATCAGGGCAGCACAAGTTTGAGGTGGGGACAACTTCGGTGTGGGGTCCATCCTTCGATATAAGGATTTTTTGCAGTCAGGGCCAGGGGCCCCTGGGCACATCCTTTTTCCATTTTCCCTGGGAAAGAAAACTCAGCAGTCCAGGTTCCTGATGTCAGTTTGTAGGGCTCCCTTGGGTGTATCAGGGCAGCACAAGTGTGAGGTGGGGAAAACTTCGGTGTGGGGTCCATACTTATATATAAGGATTTTTTGTAGTGAGGCCCCAGCCCAGGGCCAGAGGCCCCTGGGCACATCCTTTTTCCATTTTCCCTGGGAAAGAAAACTCAGCAGTCCAGGTTCCTGATGTCAGTTTGTAGGGCTCCCTTGCGTCTATCAGGGCAGCACAAGTTAGAGGTGGGGACATCTTCGGTGTGGTGTCCATCCTTCGATATAAGGATTCTTTGCAGAGAGGCTCTAGCCAAGGGCCAGGGGACCCTGGGCACATCCTTTTTCCATTTTCCCTGGGAAAGAAACTCAGGAGTCCAGGTTCCTGATGTCAGTTTGTAGGGCTCCCTTGGGTCTATCAGGGCAGCACAAGTTTGAGGTGGGGACAACTTCGGTGTGGGGCCCATCCTTCGATATAAGGATTTTTTGCAGTCAGGGCCAGGGGCCCCTGGGCACATCCTTTTTCCATTTTCCCTGGGAAAGAAAACTCAGCAGTCCAGGTTCCTGATGTCAGTTTGTAGGGCTCCCTTGGGTGTATCAGGGCAGCACAAGTGTGAGGTGGGGACAACTTCGGTGTGGGGTCCATCCTTCGATATAAGGATTTTTTGCAGTCAGGGCCAGGGGCCCCTGGGCACATTCTTTTTCCATTTTCCCTGGGAAAGAAACTCAGCAGTCCAGGTTCCTGATGTCAGTTTGTAGGGTTCCCTTGGGTCTATCAGGGCAGCAGAAGTTTGAGGTGGGGACAACTTCGGTGTGGGGTCCATCCGCCAATATAAGGATTTTTTGCAGTCAGGGCCAGGGGCCCCTGGGCACATCCTTTTTCCATTTTCCCTGGGAAAGAAAACTCAGCAGTCCAGGTTCCTGATGTCAGTTTGTAGGGCTCCCTTGGGTCTATCAGGGCAGCACAAGTTTGAGGTGGGGACAACTTCGGTGTGGGGTCCATCCTTCGATATAAGGATTTTTTTCAGTCAGGGCCAGGGTCCCCTGGGCACATCCTTTTTCCATTTTCCCTGGGAAAGAAAACTCAGCAGTCCAGGTTCCTGATGTCAGTTTGTAGGGCTCCCTTGGGTCTATCAGGGCAGCACAAGTTTGAGGTGGGGACAACTTCGGTGTGGGGTCCGTCCTTCAATATAAGGATTTTTTGCAGTCAGGGCCAGGGCCCCCTGGGCACATCCTTTTTCCATTTTCCCTGGGAAAGAAAACTCAGCAGTCCAGGTTCCTGATGTCAGTTTGTAGGGCTCCCTTGGGTCTATCAGGGCAGCACAAGTTTGAGGTGGGGACAACTTCGGTGTTGGGTCCATCCTTCGATATAAGGATTTTTTGCAGTGAGTCCCCAGCCCAGGGCCAGGGGCCTCTGGGCACATCCTTTTTCCATTTTCCCTGGGAAAGAAAACTCAGCAGTCCAGGTTCCTGATGTCAGTTTGTAGGGTTCCCTCGGGTCTATCAGGGCAGCACAAGTTTGAGGTGGGGACAACTTCGGTGTGGGGTCCATCCTTCGATATAAGGATTCTTTGTAGTGAGGCCCCAGCCCAGGGCCAGGGGCCCCTGGGCACATCCTTTTTCCATTTTCCCTGGGAAAGAAAACTCAGCAGTCCAGGTTCCTGATGTCAGTTTGTAGGGCTCCCTTGGGTGTATCAGGGCAGCACAAATTTGAGGTGTGGAGAACTTCGGTGTGGGGTCCATCCTTCGATATAAGGATTTTTTGCAGTCAGGGCCAGGGGCCCCTGGGCACATCCTTTTTCCATTTTCCCTGGGAAAGAAAACTCAGCAGTCCAGGTTCCTGATGTCAGTTTGTAGGGCTCCCTTGCGTCTATCAGGGCAGCACAAGTTTGAGGTGGGGAAAACTTCGGTGTGGGGTCCATCCTTCGATATAAGGATTTTTTGCAGTCAGGGCCAGGGGCCCCTGGGCACATCCTTTTTCCATTTTCCCTGGGAAAGAAAACTCAGCAGTACAGGTTCCTGATGTCAGTTTGTAGGGCTCCCTTGGGTCTATCACAGCAGCACAAGTTTGAGGTGGGGAAAAATTCGGTGTGGGGTCCATCCTTCGATATAAGGATTCTTTGCAATGAGGCCCCAGCCCAGGTCCAGGGGCCCCTGGGCACAACCTTTTTCCATTTTCCCTGGGAAAGAAAACTCAGCAGTCCAAGTTCCTGATGTCAGTTTGTAGCGCTCCCTTGGGTCTATCAGGGCAGCACAAGTTTGAGGTGGGGACAACTTCGGTGTGGGGTCCATCCTTCGATATAAGGATTTTTTGCAGTCAGGGCCAGGGGCCCCTGGGCACATCCTTTTTCCATTTTCCCTGGGAAAGAAAACTCAGCAGTCCAGGTTCCTGATGTCAGTTTGTAGGGCTCCCTTGGGTGTATCAGGGCAGCACAAGTTTGAGGTGGGGACAACTTCGGTGTGGGGTCCATCCTTCGATATAAGGATTTTTTGCAGTCAGGGCCAGGGGCCCCTGGGCACATCCTTTTTCCATTTTCCCTGGGAAAGAAAACTCAGCAGTCCAGGTTCCTGATGTCAGTTTGTAGGGTTCCCTTGGGTCTATCAGGGCAGCACAAGTGTGAGGTGGGGACAACTTCGGTGTGGGGTCCATCCTTCGATATAAGGATTTTTTGTAGTGAGGCCCCAGCCCACGGCCAGAGGCCCCTGGGCACATCCTTTTTCCATTTTCCCTGGGAAAGAAAACTCAGCAGTCCAGGTTCCTGATGTCAGTTTGTAGGGCTCCCTTGGGTCTATCAGGGCAGCACAAGTTTGAGGTGGGGACAACTTCGGTGTGGGGTCCATCCTTCGATATAAGGATTTTTTGCAGTCAGGGCCAGGGGCCCCTGGGCACATCCTTTTTCCATTTTCCCTGGGAAAGAAAACTCAGCAGTCCAGGTTCCTGATGTCAGTTTGTAGGGCTCCCTTGCGTCTATCAGGGCAGCACAAGTTTGAGGTGGGGACAACTTCGGTGTGGGGTCCATCCTTCGATATAAGGATTCTTTGCAATGAGGCCCCAGCCCAGGTCCAGGGGCCCCTGGGCACAACCTTTTTCCATTTTCCCTGGGAAAGAAAACTCTGCAGTCCAAGTTCCTGATGTCAATTTGTAGGGCTCCCTTGGGTCTATCAGGGCAGCACAAGTTTGAGATGGGGACAACTTCGGTGTGGGTTCCATCCTTCGATATAAGGATTTTTTGCAGTCAGGGCCAGGGGCCCCTGGGCACATCCTTTTTCCATTTTCCCTGGGAAAGAAAACTCAGCAGTCCAGGTTCCTGATGTCAGTTTGTAGGGCTCCCTTGGGTCTATCAGGGCAGCACAAGTTTGAGGTGGGGACAACTTCGGTGTGGGGTCCATCCTTCGATATAAGGATTTTTTGCAGTCACGGCCAGGGGCCCCTGGGCACATCCTTTTTCCATTTTCCCTGGGAAAGAAAACTCAGCAGTCCAGGTTCCTGATGTCAGTTTGTAGGGCTCCCTTGGGTCTATCAGGGCAGCACAAGTTTGAGGTGGGGACAACTTCAGTGTGGGGTCCATCCTTCGATATAATGATTTTTTGTAGTGAGGCCCCAGCCCACGGCCAGAGGCCCCTGGGCACATCCTTTTTCCATTTTCCCTGGGAAAGAAAACTAAGCAGTCCAGATTCCTGATGTCAGTTTGTAGGGCTCCCTTGGGTCTATCAGGGCAGCACAAGTTTGAGGTGGGGACAACTTCGGTGTGGGGTCCATCCTTCGATATAAGGATTTTTTGCAGTCAGGGCCAGGGGCCCCTGGGCACATCCTTTTTCCATTTTCCCTGGGAAAGAAAACTCAGCAGTCCAGGTTCCTGATGTCAGTTTGTAGTGCTCTCTTGGGTCTATCAGGGCAGCACAAATTTGAGGTGTGGAGAACTTCGGTGTGGGGTCCATCCTTCGATATAAGGATTCTTTGCAATGAGGCCCCAGCCCAGGTCCAGGGGCCCCTGGGCACATCCTTTTTCCATTTTCCCTGGGAAAGAAACTCAGCAGTCCAGGTTCCTGATGTCAGTTTGTAGGGCTCCCTTGGGTGTATCAGGGCAGCCCAAGTTTGAGGTGGGGACAAATTCGGTGTGGGGTCCATCCTTCGATATAAGGATTTTTTGCAGTCAGGGCCAGGGGCCCCTGGGCACATCCTTTTTCCATTTTCCCTGGGAAAGAAAACTCAGCAGTCCAAGTTCCTGATGTCAGTTTGTAGGGCTCCCTTGGGTCTATCAGGGCAGCACAAGTTTGAGGTGGGGACAACTTCGGTGTGGGGTCCATCCTTCGATATAAGGATATTTTGCAGTCAGGGCCAGGGGCCCAGGGCCAGGGGGCCCCTGGGCACATCCTTTTTCCATTTTCCCTGGGAAAGAAAACTCAGCAGTCCAGGTTCCTGATGTCAGTTTGTAGGGCTCCCTTGGGTCTATCAGGGCAGCACAAGTTTGAGGTGGGGACAACTTCGGTGTGGGGTCCATCCTTCGATATAAGGAATTTATGCTGTCAGGGCCAGGGGCCCCTGGGCACATCCTTTTTCCATTTTCCCTGGGAAAGAAAACTCAGCAGTCCAGGTTCCTGATGTCAGTTTGTAGGGCTCCCTTGCGTCTATCAGGGCAGCACAAGTTTGAGGTGGGGACAACTTCGGTGTGGGGTCCATCCTTCGATATAAGGATTCTTTGCAGTGAGGCCCCAGCCCAGGGCCAGGGGCCTCTGGGCACATCCTTTTTCCATTTTCCCTGGGAAAGAAAACTCAGCAGTCCAGGTTCCTGATGTCAGTTTGTAGGGTTCCCTTGGGTCTATCAGGGCAGCACAAGTTTGAGGTGGGGACAACTTCGGTGTGGGGTCCATCCTTCGATATAAGGATTTTTTGCAGTCAGGGCCAGGGGCCCCTGGGCACATCCTTTTTCCATTTTCCCTGGGAAAGAAAACTCAGCAGTCCAGGTTCCTGATGTCAGTTTGTAGGGCTCCCTTGGGTCTATCAGGGCAGCACAAGTTTGAGGTGGGGACAAATTCGGTGTGGGGTCCATCCTTCGATATAAGGATTTTTTGCAGTCAGGGCCAGGGGCCCCTGGGCACATCCTTTTTCCATTTTCCCTGGGAAAGAAAACTCAGCAGTCCAGGTTCCTGATGTCAGTTTGTAGGGCTCCCTTGGGTCTATCAGGGCAGCACAAGTTTGAGGTGGGGACAACTTCGGTGTGGGGTCCATCCTTCGATATAAGGATTTTTTGCAATCAGGGCCAGGGGCCCCTGGGCACATCCTTTTATCATTTCCCCAGGGAAAGAAAACTCAGCAGTCCAGGTTCCTGATGTCAGTTTGTAGGGCTCCCTTGGGTGTATCAGGGCAGCACAAGTTTGAGGTGGGGACAACTTCGGTGTGGGGTCCATCCTTCGATATAAGGATTTTTTGCAGTCAGGGCCAGGGGCCCCTGGGCACATCCTTTTTCCATTTTCCCTGGGAAAGAAAACTCAGCAGTCCAGGTTCCTGATGTCAGTTTGTAGGGCTCCCTTGGGTCTATCAGGGCAGCACAAGTTTGAGGTGGGGACAACTTCGGTGTGGGGTCCATCCTTCGATATAAGGATTTTTTGCTGTCAGGGCCAGGGGCCCAGGGCCAGGGGCTTCTGGGCACATCCTTTTTCCATTTTCCCTGGGAAAGAAAACTCAGCAGTCCAGGTTCCTGATGTCAGTTTGTATGGCTCCCTTGGGTCTATCAGGGCAGCACAAGTTTGAGGTGGGGACAACTTCGGTGTGGGGTCCATCCTTCGATATAAGGATTTTTTGCAGTCAGGGACAGGGGCCCCTGGGCACATCCTTTTTCCATTTTCCCTGGGAAAGAAAACTCAGCAGTCCAGGTTCCTGATGTCAATTTGTAGGGTTCCGTTGGGTCTATCAGGGCAGCAGAAGTGTGAGGTGGGGACAACTTCGGTGTGGGGTCCATCCTTCGATATAAGGATTTTTTGCAGTGAGGGCCCAGCCCACGGCCAGAGGCCCCTGGGCACATCCTTTTTCCATTTTCCCTGGGAAAGAAAACTCAGCAGTCCAGGTTCCTGATGTCAGTTTGTAGGGCTCCCTTGGGTCTATCAGGGCAGCACAAGTTTGAGGTGGGGACAACTTCGGTGTGGGGTCCATCCTTCGATATAAGGATTTTTTGCTGTCAGGTCCAGGGGCCCAGGGCCAGGGGCCCCTGGGCACATCCTTTTTCCATTTTCCCTGGGAAAGAAAACTCAGCAGTCCAGGTTCCTGATGTCAGTTTGTAGGGCTCCCTTGGGTCTATCAGGGCAGCACAAGTTTGAGGTGGGGACAACTTCGGTGTGGGGTCCATCCTTCGATATAAGGATTTTTTGCAGTCAGGGAGAGGGGTCCCTGGGCACATCCTTTTTCCATTTTCCCTGGGAAAGAAAACTCAGCAGTCCAAGTTCCTGATGTCAGTTTGTAGGGCTCCCTTGGGTGTATCAGGGCAGCACAAGTGTGAGGTGGGGACAACTTCGGTGTGGGGTCCATCCTTCGATATAAAGATTCTTTGCAGTGAGGCCCCAGCCCAGGGCCAGGGGCCCCTGGGCACATCCTTTTTCCATTTTCCCTGGGAAAGAAAACTCAGCAGTCCAGGTTCCTGATGTCAGTTTGTAGGGTTCCATTGGGTCTATCAGGGCAGCACAAGTGTGAGGTGGGGACAACTTCGGTGTGGGGTCCATCCTTCGATATAAGGATTTTTTGCAGTCAGGGCCAGGGGCCCCTGGGCACATCCTTTTTCCATTTTCCCTGGGAAAGAACACTCAGCAGTCCAGGTTCCTGATGTCAGTTTGTAGGGCTCCCTTGGGTGTATCAGGGCAGCCCAAGTTTGAGGTGGGGACAAATTCGGTGTGGGGTCCATCCTTCGATATAAGGATTTTTTGCAGTCAGGGCCAGGGGCCCCTGGGCACATCCTTTTTCCATTTTCCCTGGGAAAGAAAACTCAGCAGTCCAGGTTCCTGATGTCAGTTTGTAGGGCTCCCTTGGGTCTATCAGGGCAGCACAAGTTTGAGGTGGGGACAACTTCGGTGTGGGGTCCATCCTTCGATATAAGGATTTTTTGCTGTCAGGTCCAGGGGCCCAGGGCCAGGGGCCCCTGGGCACATCCTTTTTCCATTTTCCCTGGGAAAGAAAACTCAGCAGTCCAGGTTCCTGATGTCAGTTTGTAGGGCTCCCTTGGGTGTATCAGGGCAGCACAAGTTTGAGGTGGGGACAACTTTGGTGTGGGGTCCATCCTTCGATATAAGGATTTTTTGCAGTCAGGGAGAGGGTCCCCTGGGCACATCCTTTTTCCATTTTCCCTGGGAAAGAAAACTCAGCAGTCCAGGTTCCTGATGTCACTTTGTAGGGCTCCCTTGGGTGTATCAGGGCAGCACAAGTGTGAGGTGGGGACAACTTCGGTGTGGGGTCCATCCTTCGATATAAAGATTCTTTGCAGTGAGGCCCCAGCCCAGGGCCAGGGGCCCCTGGGCACATCCTTTTTCCATTTTCCCTGGGAAAGAAAACTCAGCAGTCCAGGTTCCTGATGTCAGTTTGTAGGGTTCCCTTGGGTCTATCAGGGCAGCACAAGTTTGAGGTGGGGACAACTTCGGTGTGGGGTCCATCCTTCGATATAAGGATTTTTTGCAGTCAGGGCCAGGGGCCCCTGGGCACATCCTTTTTCCATTTTCCCTGGGAAAGAAAACTCAGCAGTCCAGGTTCCTGATGTCAGTTTGTAGGGCTCCCTTGGGTCTATCAGGGCAGCACAAGTTTGAGGTTTCAACAACTTCGGTGTGGGGTCCATCCTTCGATATAAGGATTTTTTGCAGTCAGGGCCAGGGGCCCCTGGGCACATCCTTTTTCCATTTTCCCTGGGAAAGAAAACTCAGCAGTCCAGGTTCCTGATGTCAGTTTGTAGGGCTCCCTTGGGTCTATCAGGGCAGCACAAGTTTGAGGTGGGGACAACTTCGGTGTGGGGTCCATCCTTCGATATAAGGATATTTTGCAGTCAGGGCCAGGGGCTCAGGGCCAGGGGGCCCCTGGGCACATCCTTTTTCCATTTTCCCTGGGAAAGAAAACTCAGCAGTCCAGGTTCCTCATGTCAGTTTGTAGGGCTCCCTTGGGTCTATCAGGGCAGCACAAGTTTGAGGTGGGGACAACTTAGGTGTGGGGTCCATCCTTCGATATAAGGATTCTTTGCAGTCAGGGCCAGGGGCCCCTGGGCACATCCTTTTTCCATTTTCCCTGGGAAAGAAAACTCAGCAGTCCAGGTTCCTGATGTCAGTTTGTAGGGCTCCCTTGCGTCTATCAGGGCAGCACAAGTTTGAGGTGGGGACAACTTCGGTGTTGGGTCCATCCTTCGATATAAGGATTCTTTGCAGTGAGGCCCCAGCCCAGGTCCAGGGGCCTCTGGGCACATCCTTTTTCCATTTTCCCTGGGAAAGAAAACTCAGCAGTCCAGGTTCCTGTTGTCAGTTTGTAGGGTTCCCTTGGGTCTATCAGGGCAGCACAAGTTTGAGGTGGGGACAACTTCGGTGTGGGGTCCATCCTTCGATATAAGGATTTTTTGCAGTCAGGGCCAGGGGCCCCTGGGCACACCCTTTTTCCATTTTCCCCGGGAAAGAAAACTGAGCAGTCCAGGTTCCTGATGTCAGTTTGTAGGGCTCCCTTGGGTCTATCAGGGCAGCACAAGTTTGAGGTGGGGACAAATTCGGTGTGGGGTCCATCCTTCGATATAAGGATTTTTTGCAGTCAGGGCCAGGGGCCCCTGGGCACATCCTTTTTCCATTTTCCCTGGGAAAGAAAACTCAGCAGTCCAGGTTCCTGATGTCAGTTTGTAGGGCTCCCTTGCGTCTATCAGGGCAGCACAAGTTTGAGGTGGGGACAACTTCGGTGTTGGGTCCATCCTTCGATATAAGGATTCTTTGCAGTGAGGCCCCAGCCCAGGTCCAGGGGCCTCTGGGCACATCCTTTTTCCATTTTCCCTGGGAAAGAAAACTCAGCAGTCCAGGTTCCTGTTGTCAGTTTGTAGGGTTCCCTTGGGTCTATCAGGGCAGCACAAGTTTGAGGTGGGGACAACTTCGGTGTGGGGTCCATCCTTCGATATAAGGATTTTTTGCAGTCAGGGCCAGGGGCCCCTGGGCACATCCTTTTTCCATTTTCCCCGGGAAAGAAAACTGAGCAGTCCAGGTTCCTGATGTCAGTTTGTAGGGCTCCCTTGGGTCTATCAGGGCAGCACAAGTTTGAGGTGGGGACAAATTCGGTGTGGGGTCCATCCTTCGATATAAGGATTTTTTGCAGTCAGGGCCAGGGGCCCCTGGGCACATCCTTTTTCCATTTTCCCTGGGAAAGAAAACTCAGCAGTCCAGGTTCCTGATGTCAGTTTGTAGGGCTCCCTTGCGTCTATCAGGGCAGCACAAGTTTGAGGTGGGGACAACTTCGGTGTGGGGTCCATCCTTCGATATAAGGATTTTTTGCAGTCAGGGCCAGGGGCCCCTAGGCACAACCTTTTTCCATTTTCCCTGGGAAAGAAAACTCAGCAGTCCAGGTTCCTGATGTCAGTTTTTAGGGCTCCCTTGGGTGTATCAGGGCAGCACAAGTTTGAGGTGGGGACAACTTCGGTGTGGGGTCCATCCTTCGATATAAGGATTTTTTGCAGTCAGGGCCAGGGGCCCTTGGGCACATCCTTTTTCCATTTTCCCTGGGAAAGAAAACTCAGCAGTCCAGGTTCCTGATGTCAGTTTGTAGGGTTCCCTTGGGTTTATCAGGGCAGCACAAGTTTGAGGTGGGGACAACTTCGGTGTGGGTTCCATCCTTCGATATAAGGATTTTTTGCAGTCAGGGCCAGGGGCCCCTGGGCACATCCTTTTTCCATTTTCCCTGGGAAAGAAAACTCAGCAGTCCAGGTTCCTGATGTCAGTTTGTATGGCTCCCTTGGGTCTATCAGGGCAGCCCAAGTTTGAGGTGGGGACAACTTCGGTGTGGGGTCCATCCTTCGATATAAGGATTTTTTGCAGTCAGGGACAGGGGCCCCTGGGCACATCCTTTTTCCATTTTCCCTGGGAAAGAAAACTCAGCAGTCCAGGTTCCTGATGTCAGTTTGTAGGGTTCCGTTGGGTCTATCAGGGCAGCAAAAGTGTGAGGTGGGGACAACTTCGGTGTGGGGTCCATCCTTCGATATAAGGATTTTTTGTAGTGAGGCCCCAGCCCACGGCCAGAGGCCCCTGGGCACATCCTTTTTCCATTTTCCCTGGGAAAGAAAACTCAGCAGTCCAGGTTCCTGATGTCAGTTTGTAGGGCTCCCTTGGGTCTATCAGGGCAGCACAAGTTTGAGGTGGGGACAACTTCGGTGTGGGGTCCATCCTTCGATATAAGGATTTTTTGCTGTCAGGTCCAGGGGCCCAGGGCCAGGGGCCCCTGGGCACATCCTTTTTCCATTTTCCCTGGGAAAGAAAACTCAGCAGTCCAGGTTCCTGATGTCAGTTTGTAGGGCTCCCTTGGGTCTATCAGGGCAGCACAAGTTTGAGGTGGGGACAACTTCGGTGTGGGGTCCATCTTTCGATATAAGGATTTTTTGCAGTCAGGGAGAGGGGCCCCTGGGCACATCCTTTTTCCATTTTCCCTGGGAAAGAAAACTCAGCAGTCCAAGTTCCTGATGTCAGTTTGAAGGGCTCCCTTGGGTGTATCAGGGCAGCACAAGTGTGAGGTGGGGAAAATTTCGGTGTGGGGTCCATCCTTCGATATAAAGATTCTTTGCAGTGAGGCCCCAGCCCAGGGCCAGGGGCCCCTGGGCACATCCTTTTTCCATTTTCCCTGGGAAAGAAAACTCAGCAGTCCAGGTTCCTGATGTCAGTTTGTAGGGCTCCCTTGGGTGTATCAGGGCAGCACAAGTTTGAGGTGGGGACAACTTCGGTGTGGGGTCCATCCTTCGATATAAGGATTTTTTGCAGTCAGGGAGAGGGGCCCCTGGGCACATCCTTTTTCCATTTTCCCTGGGAAAGAAAACTCAGCAGTCCAAGTTCCTGATGTCAGTTTGTAGGGCTCCCTTGGGTGTATCAGGGCAGCACAAGTTTGAGGTGGGGACAACTTCGGTGTGGGGTCCATCCTTCGATATAAGGATTTTTTGCAGTCAGGGAGAGGGGCCCCTGGGCACACCCTTTTTCCATTTTCCCTGGGAAAGAAAACTCAGCAGTCCAGGTTCCTGATGTCACTTTGTAGGGCTCCCTTGGGTGTATCAGGGCAGCACAAGTGTGAGGTGGGGACAACTTCGGTGTGGGGTCCATCCTTCGATATAAAGATTCTTTGCAGTGAGGCCCCAGCCCAGGGCCAGGGGCCCCTGGGCACATCCTTTTTCCATTTTCCCTGGGAAAGAAAACTCAGCAGTCCAGGTTCCTGATGTCAGTTTGTAGGGCTCCCTTGGGTCTATCAGGGCAGCACAAGTTTGAGGTGGGGACAACTTCGGTGTGGGGTCCATCCTTCGATATAAGGATTTTTTGCAGTCATGGCCAGGGGCCCCTGGGCACATCCTTTTTCCATTTTCCCTGGGAAAGAAAACTCAGCAGTCCAGGTTCCTCATGTCAGTTTGTAGGGCTCCCTTGGGTGTATCAGGGCAGCCCAAGTTTGAGGTGGGGACAAATTCGGTGTGGGGTCCATCCTTCGATATAAGGATTTTTTGCAGTCAGGGCCAGGGGCCCCTGGGCACATCCTTTTTCCATTTTCCCTGGGAAAGAAAACTCAGCAGTCCAGGTTCCTGATGTCAGTTTGTAGGGCTCCCTTGGGTCTATCAGGGCAGCACAAGTTTGAGGTGGGGACAACTTCGGTGTGGGGTCCATCCTTCGATATAAGGATACTTTGCAGTCAGGGCCAGGGGCTCAGGGCCAGGGGGCCCCTGGGCACATCCTTTTTCCATTTTCCCTGGGAAAGAAAACTCAGCAGTCCAGGTTCCTGATGTCAGTTTGTAGGGCTCCCTTGGGTCTATCAGGGCAGCACAAGTTTGAGGTGGGGACAACTTCGGTGTGGGGTCCATCCTTCGATATAAGGAATTTATGCAGTCAGGGCCAGGGGCCCCTGGGCACATCCTTTTTCCATTTTCCCTGGGAAAGAAAACTCAGCAGTCCAGGTTCCTGATGTCAGTTTGTAGGGCTCCCTTGCGTCTATCAGGGCAGCACAAGTTTGAGGTGGGGACAACTTCGGCGTTGGGTCCATCCTTCGATATAAGGATTCTTTGCAGTGAGGCCCCAGCCCAGGGCCAGGGGCCTCTGGGCACATCCTTTTTCCATTTTCCCTGGGAAAGAAAACTCAGCAGTCCAGGTTCCTGTTGTCAGTTTGTAGGGTTCCCTTGGGTCTATCAGGGCAGCACAAGTTTGAGGTGGGGACAACTTCGGTGTGGGGTCCATCCTTCGATATAAGGATTTTTTGAAGTCAGGGACAGGGGCCCCTGGGCACATCCTTTTTCCATTTTCCCCGGGAAAGAAAACTGAGCAGTCCAGGTTCCTGATGTCAGTTTGTAGGGCTCCCTTGGGTCTATCAGGGCAGCACAAGTTTGAGGTGGGGACAAATTCGGTGTGGGGTCCATCCTTCGATATAAGGATTTTTTGCAGTCAGGGCCAGGGGCCCCTGGTCACATCCTTTTTCCATTTTCCCTGGGAAAGAAAACTCAGCAGTCCAGGTTCCTGATGTCAGTTTGTAGGGCTCCCTTGGGTCTATCAGGGCAGCACAAGTTTGAGGTGGGGACAACTTCGGTGTGGGGTCCATCCTTCGATATAAGGATATTTTGCAGTCAGGGCCAGGGGCTCAGGGCCAGGGGGCCCCTGGGCACATCCTTTTTCCATTTTCCCTGGGAAAGAAAACTCAGCAGTCCAGGTTCCTGATGTCAGTTTGTAGGGCTCCCTTGCGTCTATCAGGGCAGCACAAGTTTGAGGTGGGGACAACTTCGGTGTGGGGTCCATCCTTCGATATAAGGATTTTTTGCAGTCAGGGCCAGGGGCCCCTGGGCACATCCTTTTTCCATTTTCCCTGGGAAAGAAAACTCAGCAGTCCAGGTTCCTGATGTCAGTTTGTAGGGCTCCCTTGGGTGTATCAGGGCAGCACAAGTTTGAGGTGGGGACAACTTCGGTGTTGGGTCCATCCTTCGATATAAGGATTCTTTGCAGTGAGGCCCCAGCCCAGGGCCAGGGGCCTCTGGGCACATCCTTTTTCCATTTTCCCTGGGAAAGAAAACTCAGCAGTCCAGGTTCCTGTTGTCAGTTTGTAGGGTTCCCTTGGGTCTATCAGGGCAGCACAAGTGTGAGGTGGGGACAACTTCGGTGTGGGGTCCATCCTTCGATATAAGGATTTTTTGCAGTCAGGGCCAGGGGCCCCTGGGCACATCCTTTTTCCATTTTCCCCGGGAAAGAAAACTGAGCAGTCCAGGTTCCTGATGTCAGTTTGTAGGGCTCCCTTGGGTCTATCAGGGCAGCACAAGTTCGAGGTGGGGACAAATTCGGTGTGGGGTCCATCCTTCGATATAAGGATTTTTTGCAGTCAGGGCCAGGGGCCCCTGGGCACATCCTTTTTCCATTTTCCCTGGGAAAGAAAACTCAGCAGTCCAGGTTCCTGATGTCAGTTTGTAGGGCTCCCTTGGGTCTATCACGGCAGCACAAGTTTGAGGTGGGGACAACTTCGGTGTGGGGTCCATCCTTCGATATAAGGATATTTTGCAGTCAGGGCCAGGGGCCCCTAGGCACAACCTTTTTCCATTTTCCCTGGGAAAGAAAACTCAGCAGTCCAGGTTCCTGATGTCAGTTTTTAGGGCTCCCTTGGGTGTATCAGGGCAGCACAAGTTTGAGGTGGGGACAACTTCGGTGTGGGGTCCATCCTTCGATATAAGGATTTTTTGCAGTCAGGGCCAGGGGCCCTTGGGCACACCCTTTTTCCATTTTCCCTGGGAAAGAAAACTCAGCAGTCCAGGTTCCTGATGTCAGTTTGTAGGGTTCCGTTGGGTCTATCAGGGCAGCACAAGTTTGAGGTGGGGACAACTTCGGTGTGGGGTCCATCCTTCGATATAAGGATTTTTTGCAGTCAGGGCCAGGGGCCCCTGGGCACATCCTTTTTCCATTTTCCCTGGGAAAGAAAACTCAGCAGTCCAGGTTCCTGATGTCAGTTTGTAGGGCTCCCTTGGGTCTATCAGGGCAGCCCAAGTTTGAGGTGGGGACAACTTCGGTGTGGGGTCCATCCTTCGATATAAGGATTTTTTGCAGTCAGGGACAGGGGCCCCTGGGCACATCCTTTTTCCATTTTCCCTGGGAAAGAAAACTCAGCAGTCCAGGTTCCTGATGTCAGTTTGTAGGGTTCCGTTGGGTCTATCAGGGCAGCAGAAGTGTGAGGTGGGGACAACTTCGGTGTGGGGTCCATCCTTCGATATAAGGATTTTTTGTAGTGAGGCCCCAGCCCACGGCCAGAGGCTCCTGGGCACATCCTTTTTCCATTTTCCCTGGGAAAGAAAACTCAGCAGTCCAGGTTCCTGATGTCAGTTTGTAGGGCTCCCTTGGGTCTATCAGGGCAGCACAAGTTTGAGGTGGGGACAACTTCGGTGTGGGGTCCTTCCTTCGATATAAGGATTTTTTGCTGTCAGGTCCAGGGGCCCAGGGCCAGGGGCCCCTGGGCACATCCTTTTTCCATTTTCCCTGGGAAAGAAAACTCAGCAGTCCAGGTTCCTGATGTCAGTTTGTAGGGTTCCATTGGGTCTATCAGGGCAGCACAAGTGTGAGGTGGGGACAACTTCGGTGTGGGGTCCATCCTTCGATATAAGGATTTTTTGCAGTCAGGGCCAGGGGCCCCTGGGCACATCCTTTTTCCATTTTCCCTGGGAAAGAAAACTCAGCAGTCCAGGTTCCTGATGTCAGTTTGTAGGGCTCCCTTGGGTCTATCAGGGCAGCACAAGTTTGAGGTGGGGACAAATTCGGTGTGGGGTCCATCCTTCGATATAAGGATTTTTTGCAGTCAGGGCCAGGGGCCCCTGGGCACATCCTTTTTCCATTTTCCCTGGGAAAGAAAACTCAGCAGTCCAGGTTCCTGATGTCAGTTTGTAGGGCTCCCTTGGGTCTATCAGGGCAGCACAAGTTTGAGGTGGGGACAACTTCGGTGTGGGGTCCATCCTTCGATATAAGGATATTTTGAAGTCAGGGCCAGCGGCCCAGGGCCAGGGGGCCCCTGGGCACATCCTTTTTCCATTTTCCCTGGGAAAGAAAACTCAGCAGTCCAGGTTCCTGATGTCAGTTTGTAGGGCTCCCTTGGGTCTATCAGGACAGCACAAGTTTGAGGTGGGGACAACTTCGGTGTGGGGTCCATCCTTCGATATAAGGATTTTTTTTCTGTCAGGTCCAGGGGCCCAGGGCCAGGGGCCCCTGGGCACATCCTTTTTCCATTTTCCCTGGGAAAGAAAACTCAGCAGTCCAGGTTCCTGATGTCAGTTTGTAGGGCTCCCTTGCGTCTATCAGGGCAGCACAAGTTTGAGGTGGGGACAACTTCGGTGTGGGGTCCATCCTTCGATATAAGGATTTTTTGCAGTCAGGGCCAGGGGCCCCTGGGCACATCCTTTTTCCATTTTCCCTGGGAAAGAAAACTCAGCAGTCCAGCTTCCTGATGTCAGTTTGTAGGGCTCCCTTGGGTGTATCAGGGCAGCCCAAGTTTGAGGTGGGGACAAATTCGGTGTGGGGTTCATCCTTCAATATAAGGATTTTTTGCAGTCAGGGCCAGGGGCCCCTGGGCACATCCTTTTTCCATTTTCCCTGGGAAAGAAAACTCAGCAGTCCAGGTTCCTGATGTCAGTTTGTAGGGCTCCCTTGGGTCTATCAGGGCAGCACAAGTTTGAGGTGGGGACAACTTCGGTGTGGGGTCCATCCTTCGATATAAGGATATTTTGCAGTCAGGGCCAGGGGCCCAGGGCCAGGGGGCCCCTGGGCTCATCCTTTTTCCATTTTCCCTGGGAAAGAAAACTCAGCAGTCCAGGTTCCTGATGTCAGTTTGTAGGGCTCCCTTGGGTCTATCAGGGCAGCACAAGTTTGAGGTGGGGACAACTTCGGTGTGGGGTCCATCCTTCGATATAAGGAATTTATGCAGTCAGGGCCAGGGGCCCCTGGGCACATCCTTTTTCCATTTTCCCTGGGAAAGAAAACTCAGCAGTCCAGGTTCCTGATGTCAGTTTGTAGGGCTCCCTTGCGTCTATCAGGGCAGCACAAGTTTGAGGTGGGGACAACTTCGGTGTTGGGTCCATCCTTCGATATAAGGATTCTTTGCAGTGAGGCCCCAGCCCAGGGCCAGGGGCCTCTGGGCACATCCTTTTTCCATTTTCCCTGGGAAAGAAAACTCAGCAGTCCAGGTTCCTGATGTCAGTTTGTAGGGTTCCCTTGGGTCTATCAGGGCAGCACAAGTTTGAGGTGGGGACAACTTCGGTGTGGGGTCCATCCTTCGATATAAGGATTTTTTGCAGTCAGGGCCAGGGGCCCCTGGGCACATCCTTTTTCCATTTTCCCCGGGAAAGGAAACTGAGCAGTCCAGGTTCCTGATGTCAGTTTGTAGGGCTCCCTTGGGTCTATCAGGGCAGCACAAGTTTGAGGTGGGGACAAATTCGGTGTGGGGTCCATCCTTCGATATAAGGATTTTTTGCAGTCAGGGCCAGGGGCCCCTGGGCACATCCTTTTTCCATTTTCCCTGGGAAAGAAAACTCAGCAGTCCAGGTTCCTGATGTCAGTTTGTAGGGCTCCCTTGCGTCTATCAGGGCAGCACAAGTTTGAGGTGGGGACAACTTCGGTGTGGGGTCCATCCTTCGATATAAGGATTTTTTGCAGTCAGGGCCAGGGGCCCCTGGGCACATCCTTTTTCCATTTTCCCTGGGAAAGAAAACTCAGCAGTCCAGGTTCCTGATGTCAGTTTGTAGGGTTCCCTTGGGTCTATCAGGGCAGCACAAGTTTGAGGTGGGGACAACTTCGGTGTGGGTTCCATCCTTCGATATAAGGATTTTTTGCAGTCAGGGCCAGGGGCCCCTGGGCACATCCTTTTTCCATTTTCCCTGGGAAAGAAAACTCAGCAGTCCAGGTTCCTGATGTCAGTTTGTATGGCTCCCTTGGGTCTATCAGGGTAGCACAAGTTTGAGGTGGGGACAACTTCGGTGTGGGGTCCATCCTTCGATATAAGGATTTTTTGCAGTCAGGGACAGGGGCCCCTGGGCACATCCTTTTTCCATTTTCCCTGGGAAAGAAAACTCAGCAGTCCAGGTTCCTGATGTCAGTTTGTAGGGTTCCCTTGGGTCTATCAGGGCAGCAGAAGTGTGAGGTGGGGACAACTTCGGTGTGGGGTCCATCCTTCGATATAAGGATTTTTTGTAGTGAGGCCCCAGCCCACGGCCAGGGGCCCCTGGGCACATCCTTTTTCCATTTTCCCTGGGAAAGAAAACTCAGCAGTCCAGGTTCCTGATGTCAGTTTGTAGGGCTCCCTTGGGTGTATCAGGGCAGCCCAAGTTTGAGGTGGGGACAAATTCGGTGTGGGGTCCATCCTTCGATATAAGGATTTTTTGCTGTCAGGGCCAGGGGCCCCTGGGCACATCCTTTTTCCATTTTCCCTGGGAAAGAAAACTCAGCAGTCCAGGTTCCTGATGTCAGTTTGTAGGGTTCCATTGGGTCTATCAGGGCAGCACAAGTGTGAGGTGGGGACAACTTCGGTGTGGGGTCCATCCTTCGATATAAGGATTTTTTGCAGTCAGGGCCAGGGGCCCCTGGGCACATCCTTTTTCCATTTTCCCTGGGAAAGAAAACTCAGCAGTCCAGGTTCCTGATGTCAGTTTGTAGGGCTCCCTTGGGTGTATCAGGGCAGCACAAGTTTGAGGTGGGGACAAATTCGGTGTGGGGTCCATCCTTCGATATAAGGATTTTTTGCAGTCAGGGCCAGGGGCCCCTGGGCACATCCTTTTTCCATTTTCCCTGGGAAAGAAAACTCAGCAGTCCAGGTTCCTGATGTCAGTTTGTAGGGCTCCCTTGGGTCTATCAGGGCAGCAGAAGTTTGAGGTGGGGACAACTTCGGTGTGGGGTCCATCCTTCGATATAAGGATATTTTGCAGTCAGGGCCAGCGGCCCAGGGCCAGGGGGCCCCTGGGCACATCCTTTTTCCATTTTCCCTGGGAAAGAAAACTCAGCAGTCCAGGTTCCTGATGTCAGTTTGTAGGGCTCCCTTGGGTCTATCAGGGCAGCACAAATTTGAGGTGGGGACAACTTCGGTGTGGGGTCCATCCTTCGATATAAGGATTTTTTGCAGTCAGGGAGAGGGGCCCCTGGGCACATCCTTTTTCCATTTTCCCTGGGAAAGAAAACTCAGCAGTCCAGGTTCCTGATGTCAGTTTGTAGGGTTCCGTTGGGTCTATCAGGGCAGCAGAAGTGTGAGGTGGGGACAACTTCGGTGTGGGGTCCATCCTTCGATATAAGGATTTTTTGTAGTGAGGTCCCAGCCCACGGCCAGAGGCCCCTGGGCACATCCTTTTTCCATTTTCCCTGGGAAAGAAAACTCAGCAGTCCAGGTTCCTGATGTCAGTTTGTAGGGCTCCCTTGGGTCTATCAGGGCAGCACAAGTTTGAGGTGGGGACAACTTCGGTGTGGGGTCCATCCTTCGATATAAGGATATTTTGCAGTCAGGGCCAGGGGCTCAGGGCCAGGGGGCCCCGGGGCACATCCTTTTTCCATTTTCCCTGGGAAAGAAAACTCAGCAGTCCAGGTTCCTGATGTCAGTTTGTAGGGCTCCCTTGGGTCTATCAGGGCAGCACAAGTTTGAGGTGGGGACAACTTCGGTGTTGGGTCCATCCTTCGATATAAGGATTCTTTGCAGTGAGGCCCCAGCCCAGGGCCAGGGGCCTCTGGGCACATCCTTTTTCCATTTTCCCTGGGAAAGAAAACTCAGCAGTCCAGGTTCCTGTTGTCAGTTTGTAGGGTTCCCTTGGGTCTATCAGGGCAGCACAAGTGTGAGGTGGGGACAACTTCGGTGTGGGGTCCATCCTTTGATATAAGGATTTTTTACAGTCAGGGCCAGGGGCCCCTGGGCACATCCTTTTTCCATTTTCCCCGGGAAAGAAAACTGAGCAGTCCAGGTTCCTGATGTCAGTTTGTAGGGCTCCCTTGGGTCTATCAGGGCAGCACAAGTTCGAGGTGGGGACAAATTCGGTGTGGGGTCCATCCTTCGATATAAGGATTCTTTGCAGTCAGGGCCAGGGGCCCCTGGGCACATCCTTTTTCCATTTTCCCTGGGAAAGAAAACTCAGCAGTCCAGGTTCCTGATGTCAGTTTGTAGGGCTCCCTTGGGTCTATCACGGCAGCACAAGTTTGAGGTGGGGACAACTTCGGTGTGGGGTCCATCCTTCGATATAAGGATATTTTGCAGTCAGGGCCAGGGGCCTCTGGGCACAACCTTTTTCCATTTTCCCTGGGAAAGAAAACTCAGCAGTCCAGGTTCCTGATGTCAGTTTGTAGGGCTCCCTTGGGTGTATCAGGGCAGCACAAGTTTGAGGTGGGGACAACTTCGGTGTGGGGTCCATCCTTCGATATAAGGATTTTTTGCAGTCAGGGCTAGGGGCCCTTGGGCACAACCTTTTTCCATTTTCCCTGGGAAAGAAAACTCAGCAGTCCAGGTTCCTGATGTCAGTTTGTAGGGTTCCGTTGCGTCTATCAGGGCAGCACAAGTTTGAGGTGGGGACAACTTCGGTGTGGGTTCCATCCTTCGATATAAGGATTTTTTGCAGTCAGGGCCAGGGGCCCCTGGGCACATCCTTTTTCCATTTTCCCTGGGAAAGAAAACTCAGCAGTCCAGGTTCCTGATGTCAGTTTGTATGGCTCCCTTGGGTCTATCAGGGCAGCCCAAGTTTGAGGTGGGGACAACTTCGGTGTGGGGTCCATCCTTCGATATAAGGATTTTTTGCAGTCAGGGACAGGGGCCCCTGGGCACATCCTTTTTCCATTTTCCCTGGGAAAGAAAACTCAGCAGTCCAGGTTCCTGATGTCAGTTTGTAGGGTTCCGTTGGGTCTATCAGGGCAGCAGAAGTGTGAGGTGGGGACAACTTCGGTGTGGGGTCCATCCTTCGATATAAGGATTTTTTGTAGTGAGGCCCCAGCCCACGGCCAGAGGCCCCTGGGCACATCCTTTTTCCATTTTCCCCGGGAAAGGAAACTGAGCAGTCCAGGTTCCTGATGTCAGTTTGTAGGGCTCCCTTGGGTCTATCAGGGCAGCACAAGTTTGAGGTGGGGACAAATTCGGTGTGGGGTCCATCCTTCGATATAAGGATTTTTTGCAGTCAGGGCCAGGGGCCCCTGGGCACATCCTTTTTCCATTTTCCCTGGGAAAGAAAACTCAGCAGTCCAGGTTCCTGATGTCAGTTTGTAGGGCTCCCTTGCGTCTATCAGGGCAGCACAAGTTTGAGGTGGGGACAACTTCGGTGTGGGGTCCATCCTTCGATATAAGGATTTTTTGCAGTCAGGGCCAGGGGCCCCTGGGCACATCCTTTTTCCATTTTCCCTGGGAAAGAAAACTCAGCAGTCCAGGTTCCTGATGTCAGTTTGTAGGGTTCCCTTGGGTCTATCAGGGCAGCACAAGTTTGAGGTGGGGACAACTTCGGTGTGGGTTCCATCCTTCGATATAAGGATTTTTTGCAGTCAGGGCCAGGGGCCCCTGGGCACATCCTTTTTCCATTTTCCCTGGGAAAGAAAACTCAGCAGTCCAGGTTCCTGATGTCAGTTTGTATGGCTCCCTTGGGTCTATCAGGGTAGCACAAGTTTGAGGTGGGGACAACTTCGGTGTGGGGTCCATCCTTCGATATAAGGATTTTTTGCAGTCAGGGACAGGGGCCCCTGGGCACATCCTTTTTCCATTTTCCCTGGGAAAGAAAACTCAGCAGTCCAGGTTCCTGATGTCAGTTTGTAGGGTTCCCTTGGGTCTATCAGGGCAGCAGAAGTGTGAGGTGGGGACAACTTCGGTGTGGGGTCCATCCTTCGATATAAGGATTTTTTGTAGTGAGGCCCCAGCCCACGGCCAGGGGCCCCTGGGCACATCCTTTTTCCATTTTCCCTGGGAAAGAAAACTCAGCAGTCCAGGTTCCTGATGTCAGTTTGTAGGGCTCCCTTGGGTGTATCAGGGCAGCCCAAGTTTGAGGTGGGGACAAATTCGGTGTGGGGTCCATCCTTCGATATAAGGATTTTTTGCTGTCAGGGCCAGGGGCCCCTGGGCACATCCTTTTTCCATTTTCCCTGGGAAAGAAAACTCAGCAGTCCAGGTTCCTGATGTCAGTTTGTAGGGTTCCATTGGGTCTATCAGGGCAGCACAAGTGTGAGGTGGGGACAACTTCGGTGTGGGGTCCATCCTTCGATATAAGGATTTTTTGCAGTCAGGGCCAGGGGCCCCTGGGCACATCCTTTTTCCATTTTCCCTGGGAAAGAAAACTCAGCAGTCCAGGTTCCTGATGTCAGTTTGTAGGGCTCCCTTGGGTGTATCAGGGCAGCACAAGTTTGAGGTGGGGACAAATTCGGTGTGGGGTCCATCCTTCGATATAAGGATTTTTTGCAGTCAGGGCCAGGGGCCCCTGGGCACATCCTTTTTCCATTTTCCCTGGGAAAGAAAACTCAGCAGTCCAGGTTCCTGATGTCAGTTTGTAGGGCTCCCTTGGGTCTATCAGGGCAGCAGAAGTTTGAGGTGGGGACAACTTCGGTGTGGGGTCCATCCTTCGATATAAGGATATTTTGCAGTCAGGGCCAGCGGCCCAGGGCCAGGGGGCCCCTGGGCACATCCTTTTTCCATTTTCCCTGGGAAAGAAAACTCAGCAGTCCAGGTTCCTGATGTCAGTTTGTAGGGCTCCCTTGGGTCTATCAGGGCAGCACAAATTTGAGGTGGGGACAACTTCGGTGTGGGGTCCATCCTTCGATATAAGGATTTTTTGCAGTCAGGGAGAGGGGCCCCTGGGCACATCCTTTTTCCATTTTCCCTGGGAAAGAAAACTCAGCAGTCCAGGTTCCTGATGTCAGTTTGTAGGGTTCCGTTGGGTCTATCAGGGCAGCAGAAGTGTGAGGTGGGGACAACTTCGGTGTGGGGTCCATCCTTCGATATAAGGATTTTTTGTAGTGAGGTCCCAGCCCACGGCCAGAGGCCCCTGGGCACATCCTTTTTCCATTTTCCCTGGGAAAGAAAACTCAGCAGTCCAGGTTCCTGATGTCAGTTTGTAGGGCTCCCTTGGGTCTATCAGGGCAGCACAAGTTTGAGGTGGGGACAACTTCGGTGTGGGGTCCATCCTTCGATATAAGGATATTTTGCAGTCAGGGCCAGGGGCTCAGGGCCAGGGGGCCCCGGGGCACATCCTTTTTCCATTTTCCCTGGGAAAGAAAACTCAGCAGTCCAGGTTCCTGATGTCAGTTTGTAGGGCTCCCTTGGGTCTATCAGGGCAGCACAAGTTTGAGGTGGGGACAACTTCGGTGTTGGGTCCATCCTTCGATATAAGGATTCTTTGCAGTGAGGCCCCAGCCCAGGGCCAGGGGCCTCTGGGCACATCCTTTTTCCATTTTCCCTGGGAAAGAAAACTCAGCAGTCCAGGTTCCTGATGTCAGTTTGTAGGGCTCCCTTGGGTCTATCAGGGCAGCACAAGTGTGAGGTGGGGACAACTTCGGTGTGGGGTCCATCCTTTGATATAAGGATTTTTTACAGTCAGGGCCAGGGGCCCCTGGGCACATCCTTTTTCCATTTTCCCCGGGAAAGAAAACTGAGCAGTCCAGGTTCCTGATGTCAGTTTGTAGGGCTCCCTTGGGTCTATCAGGGCAGCACAAGTTCGAGGTGGGGACAAATTCGGTGTGGGGTCCATCCTTCGATATAAGGATTCTTTGCAGTCAGGGCCAGGGGCCCCTGGGCACATCCTTTTTCCATTTTCCCTGGGAAAGAAAACTCAGCAGTCCAGGTTCCTGATGTCAGTTTGTAGGGCTCCCTTGGGTCTATCACGGCAGCACAAGTTTGAGGTGGGGACAACTTCGGTGTGGGGTCCATCCTTCGATATAAGGATATTTTGCAGTCAGGGCCAGGGGCCTCTGGGCACAACCTTTTTCCATTTTCCCTGGGAAAGAAAACTCAGCAGTCCAGGTTCCTGATGTCAGTTTGTAGGGCTCCCTTGGGTGTATCAGGGCAGCACAAGTTTGAGGTGGGGACAACTTCGGTGTGGGGTCCATCCTTCGATATAAGGATTTTTTGCAGTCAGGGCTAGGGGCCCTTGGGCACAACCTTTTTCCATTTTCCCTGGGAAAGAAAACTCAGCAGTCCAGGTTCCTGATGTCAGTTTGTAGGGTTCCGTTGCGTCTATCAGGGCAGCACAAGTTTGAGGTGGGGACAACTTCGGTGTGGGTTCCATCCTTCGATATAAGGATTTTTTGCAGTCAGGGCCAGGGGCCCCTGGGCACATCCTTTTTCCATTTTCCCTGGGAAAGAAAACTCAGCAGTCCAGGTTCCTGATGTCAGTTTGTATGGCTCCCTTGGGTCTATCAGGGCAGCCCAAGTTTGAGGTGGGGACAACTTCGGTGTGGGGTCCATCCTTCGATATAAGGATTTTTTGCAGTCAGGGACAGGGGCCCCTGGGCACATCCTTTTTCCATTTTCCCTGGGAAAGAAAACTCAGCAGTCCAGGTTCCTGATGTCAGTTTGTAGGGTTCCGTTGGGTCTATCAGGGCAGCAGAAGTGTGAGGTGGGGACAACTTCGGTGTGGGGTCCATCCTTCGATATAAGGATTTTTTGTAGTGAGGCCCCAGCCCACGGCCAGAGGCCCCTGGGCACATCCTTTTTCCATTTTCCCTGGGAAAGAAAACTCAGCAGTCCAGGTTCCTGATGTCAGTTTGTAGGGCTCCCTTGGGTGTATCAGGGCAGCACAAGTTTGAGGTGGGGACAAATTCGGTGTGGGGTCCATCTTTCGATATAAGGATTTTTTGCAGTCAGGGCCAGGGGCCCCTGGGCACATCCTTTTTCCATTTTCCCTGGGAAAGAAAACTCAGCAGTCCAGGTTCCTGATGTCAGTTTGTAGGGCTCCCTTGGGTCTATCAGGGCAGCACAAGTTTGAGGTGGGGACAACTTCGGTGTGGGGTCCATCCTTCGATATAAGGATATTTTGAAGTCAGGGCCAGCGGCCCAGGGCCAGGGGGCCCCTGGGCACATCCTTTTTCCATTTTCCCTGGGAAAGAAAACTCAGCAGTCCAGGTTCCTGATGTCAGTTTGTAGGGCTCCCTTGGGTCTATCAGGACAGCACAAGTTTGAGGTGGGGACAACTTCGGTGTGGGGTCCATCCTTCGATATAAGGATTTTTTTTCTGTCAGGTCCAGGGGCCCAGGGCCAGGGGCCCCTGGGCACATCCTTTTTCCATTTTCCCTGGGAAAGAAAACTCAGCAGTCCAGGTTCCTGATGTCAGTTTGTAGGGCTCCCTTGGGTCTATCAGGGCAGCACAAGTTTGAGGTGGGGACAACTTCGGTGTGGGGTCCATCCTTCGATATAAGGATTTTTTGCAGTCAGGGCCAGGGGCCCCTGGGCACATCCTTTTTCCATTTTCCCTGGGAAAGAAAACTCAGCAGTCCAGCTTCCTGATGTCAGTTTGTAGGGCTCCCTTGGGTGTATCAGGGCAGCCCAAGTTTGAGGTGGGGACAAATTCGGTGTGGGGTCCATCCTTCGATATAAGGATTTTTTGCAGTCAGGGCCAGGGGCCCCTGGGCACATCCTTTTTCCATTTTCCCTGGGAAAGAAAACTCAGCAGTCCAGGTTCCTGATGTCAGTTTGTAGGGCTCCCTTGGGTCTATCAGGGCAGCACAAGTTTGAGGTGGGGACAACTTCGGTGTGGGGTCCATCCTTCGATATAAGGATATTTTGCAGTCAGGGCCAGGGGCCCCGGGCCAGGGGGCCCCTGGGCTCATCCTTTTTCCATTTTCCCTGGGAAAGAAAACTCAGCAGTCCAGGTTCCTGATGTCAGTTTGTAGGGCTCCCTTGGGTCTATCAGGGCAGCACAAGTTTGAGGTGGGGACAACTTCGGTGTGGGGTCCATCCTTCGATATAAGGAATTTATGCAGTCAGGGCCAGGGGCCCCTGGGCACATCCTTTTTCCATTTTCCCTGGGAAAGAAAACTCAGCAGTCCAGGTTCCTGATGTCAGTTTGTAGGGCTCCCTTGCGTCTATCAGGGCAGCACAAGTTTGAGGTGGGGACAACTTCGGTGTTGGGTCCATCCTTCGATATAAGGATTCTTTGCAGTGAGGCCCCAGCCCAGGGCCAGGGGCCTCTGGGCACAACCTTTTTCCATTTTCCCTGGGAAAGAAAACTCAGCAGTCCAGGTTCCTGATGTCAGTTTGTAGGGTTCCCTTGGGTCTATCAGGGCAGCACAAGTTTGAGGTGGGGACAACTTCGGTGTGGGGTCCATCCTTCGATATAAGGATTTTTTGCAGTCAGGGCCAGGGGCCCTTGGGCACACCCTTTTTCCATTTTCCCTGGGAAAGAAAACTCAGCAGTCCAGGTTCCTGATGTCAGTTTGTAGGGTTCCGTTGGGTCTATCAGGGCAGCACAAGTTTGAGGTGGGGACAACTTCGGTGTGGGGTCCATCCTTCGATATAAGGATTTTTTGCAGTCAGGGCCAGGGGCCCCTGGGCACATCCTTTTTCCATTTTCCCTGGGAAAGAAAACTCAGCAGTCCAGGTTCCTGATGTCAGTTTGTAGGGCTCCCTTGGGTCTATCAGGGCAGCCCAAGTTTGAGGTGGGGACAACTTCGGTGTGGGGTCCATCCTTCGATATAAGGATTTTTTGCAGTCAGGGACAGGGGCCCCTGGGCACATCCTTTTTCCATTTTCCCTGGGAAAGAAAACTCAGCAGTCCAGGTTCCTGATGTCAGTTTGTAGGGTTCCGTTGGGTCTATCAGGGCAGCAGAAGTGTGAGGTGGGGACAACTTCGGTGTGGGGTCCATCCTTCGATATAAGGATTTTTTGTAGTGAGGCCCCAGCCCACGGCCAGAGGCTCCTGGGCACATCCTTTTTCCATTTTCCCTGGGAAAGAAAACTCAGCAGTCCAGGTTCCTGATGTCAGTTTGTAGGGCTCCCTTGGGTCTATCAGGGCAGCACAAGTTTGAGGTGGGGACAACTTCGGTGTGGGGTCCTTCCTTCGATATAAGGATTTTTTGCTGTCAGGTCCAGGGGCCCAGGGCCAGGGGCCCCTGGGCACATCCTTTTTCCATTTTCCCTGGGAAAGAAAACTCAGCAGTCCAGGTTCCTGATGTCAGTTTGTAGGGTTCCATTGGGTCTATCAGGGCAGCACAAGTGTGAGGTGGGGACAACTTCGGTGTGGGGTCCATCCTTCGATATAAGGATTTTTTGCAGTCAGGGCCAGGGGCCCCTGGGCACATCCTTTTTCCATTTTCCCTGGGAAAGAAAACTCAGCAGTCCAGGTTCCTGATGTCAGTTTGTAGGGCTCCCTTGGGTCTATCAGGGCAGCACAAGTTTGAGGTGGGGACAAATTCGGTGTGGGGTCCATCCTTCGATATAAGGATTTTTTGCAGTCAGGGCCAGGGGCCCCTGGGCACATCCTTTTTCCATTTTCCCTGGGAAAGAAAACTCAGCAGTCCAGGTTCCTGATGTCAGTTTGTAGGGCTCCCTTGGGTCTATCAGGGCAGCACAAGTTTGAGGTGGGGACAACTTCGGTGTGGGGTCCATCCTTCGATATAAGGATATTTTGAAGTCAGGGCCAGCGGCCCAGGGCCAGGGGGCCCCTGGGCACATCCTTTTTCCATTTTCCCTGGGAAAGAAAACTCAGCAGTCCAGGTTCCTGATGTCAGTTTGTAGGGCTCCCTTGGGTCTATCAGGACAGCACAAGTTTGAGGTGGGGACAACTTCGGTGTGGGGTCCATCCTTCGATATAAGGATTTTTTTTCTGTCAGGTCCAGGGGCCCAGGGCCAGGGGCCCCTGGGCACATCCTTTTTCCATTTTCCCTGGGAAAGAAAACTCAGCAGTCCAGGTTCCTGATGTCAGTTTGTAGGGCTCCCTTGCGTCTATCAGGGCAGCACAAGTTTGAGGTGGGGACAACTTCGGTGTGGGGTCCATCCTTCGATATAAGGATTTTTTGCAGTCAGGGCCAGGGGCCCCTGGGCACATCCTTTTTCCATTTTCCCTGGGAAAGAAAACTCAGCAGTCCAGCTTCCTGATGTCAGTTTGTAGGGCTCCCTTGGGTGTATCAGGGCAGCCCAAGTTTGAGGTGGGGACAAATTCGGTGTGGGGTTCATCCTTCAATATAAGGATTTTTTGCAGTCAGGGCCAGGGGCCCCTGGGCACATCCTTTTTCCATTTTCCCTGGGAAAGAAAACTCAGCAGTCCAGGTTCCTGATGTCAGTTTGTAGGGCTCCCTTGGGTCTATCAGGGCAGCACAAGTTTGAGGTGGGGACAACTTCGGTGTGGGGTCCATCCTTCGATATAAGGATATTTTGCAGTCAGGGCCAGGGGCCCAGGGCCAGGGGGCCCCTGGGCTCATCCTTTTTCCATTTTCCCTGGGAAAGAAAACTCAGCAGTCCAGGTTCCTGATGTCAGTTTGTAGGGCTCCCTTGGGTCTATCAGGGCAGCACAAGTTTGAGGTGGGGACAACTTCGGTGTGGGGTCCATCCTTCGATATAAGGAATTTATGCAGTCAGGGCCAGGGGCCCCTGGGCACATCCTTTTTCCATTTTCCCTGGGAAAGAAAACTCAGCAGTCCAGGTTCCTGATGTCAGTTTGTAGGGCTCCCTTGCGTCTATCAGGGCAGCACAAGTTTGAGGTGGGGACAACTTCGGTGTTGGGTCCATCCTTCGATATAAGGATTCTTTGCAGTGAGGCCCCAGCCCAGGGCCAGGGGCCTCTGGGCACATCCTTTTTCCATTTTCCCTGGGAAAGAAAACTCAGCAGTCCAGGTTCCTGATGTCAGTTTGTAGGGTTCCCTTGGGTCTATCAGGGCAGCACAAGTTTGAGGTGGGGACAACTTCGGTGTGGGGTCCATCCTTCGATATAAGGATTTTTTGCAGTCAGGGCCAGGGGCCCCTGGGCACATCCTTTTTCCATTTTCCCCGGGAAAGGAAACTGAGCAGTCCAGGTTCCTGATGTCAGTTTGTAGGGCTCCCTTGGGTCTATCAGGGCAGCACAAGTTTGAGGTGGGGACAAATTCGGTGTGGGGTCCATCCTTCGATATAAGGATTTTTTGCAGTCAGGGCCAGGGGCCCCTGGGCACATCCTTTTTCCATTTTCCCTGGGAAAGAAAACTCAGCAGTCCAGGTTCCTGATGTCAGTTTGTAGGGCTCCCTTGCGTCTATCAGGGCAGCACAAGTTTGAGGTGGGGACAACTTCGGTGTGGGGTCCATCCTTCGATATAAGGATTTTTTGCAGTCAGGGCCAGGGGCCCCTGGGCACATCCTTTTTCCATTTTCCCTGGGAAAGAAAACTCAGCAGTCCAGGTTCCTGATGTCAGTTTGTAGGGTTCCCTTGGGTCTATCAGGGCAGCACAAGTTTGAGGTGGGGACAACTTCGGTGTGGGTTCCATCCTTCGATATAAGGATTTTTTGCAGTCAGGGCCAGGGGCCCCTGGGCACATCCTTTTTCCATTTTCCCTGGGAAAGAAAACTCAGCAGTCCAGGTTCCTGATGTCAGTTTGTATGGCTCCCTTGGGTCTATCAGGGTAGCACAAGTTTGAGGTGGGGACAACTTCGGTGTGGGGTCCATCCTTCGATATAAGGATTTTTTGCAGTCAGGGACAGGGGCCCCTGGGCACATCCTTTTTCCATTTTCCCTGGGAAAGAAAACTCAGCAGTCCAGGTTCCTGATGTCAGTTTGTAGGGTTCCCTTGGGTCTATCAGGGCAGCAGAAGTGTGAGGTGGGGACAACTTCGGTGTGGGGTCCATCCTTCGATATAAGGATTTTTTGTAGTGAGGCCCCAGCCCACGGCCAGGGGCCCCTGGGCACATCCTTTTTCCATTTTCCCTGGGAAAGAAAACTCAGCAGTCCAGGTTCCTGATGTCAGTTTGTAGGGCTCCCTTGGGTGTATCAGGGCAGCCCAAGTTTGAGGTGGGGACAAATTCGGTGTGGGGTCCATCCTTCGATATAAGGATTTTTTGCTGTCAGGGCCAGGGGCCCCTGGGCACATCCTTTTTCCATTTTCCCTGGGAAAGAAAACTCAGCAGTCCAGGTTCCTGATGTCAGTTTGTAGGGTTCCATTGGGTCTATCAGGGCAGCACAAGTGTGAGGTGGGGACAACTTCGGTGTGGGGTCCATCCTTCGATATAAGGATTTTTTGCAGTCAGGGCCAGGGGCCCCTGGGCACATCCTTTTTCCATTTTCCCTGGGAAAGAAAACTCAGCAGTCCAGGTTCCTGATGTCAGTTTGTAGGGCTCCCTTGGGTGTATCAGGGCAGCACAAGTTTGAGGTGGGGACAAATTCGGTGTGGGGTCCATCCTTCGATATAAGGATTTTTTGCAGTCAGGGCCAGGGGCCCCTGGGCACATCCTTTTTCCATTTTCCCTGGGAAAGAAAACTCAGCAGTCCAGGTTCCTGATGTCAGTTTGTAGGGCTCCCTTGGGTCTATCAGGGCAGCAGAAGTTTGAGGTGGGGACAACTTCGGTGTGGGGTCCATCCTTCGATATAAGGATATTTTGCAGTCAGGGCCAGCGGCCCAGGGCCAGGGGGCCCCTGGGCACATCCTTTTTCCATTTTCCCTGGGAAAGAAAACTCAGCAGTCCAGGTTCCTGATGTCAGTTTGTAGGGCTCCCTTGGGTCTATCAGGGCAGCACAAATTTGAGGTGGGGACAACTTCGGTGTGGGGTCCATCCTTCGATATAAGGATTTTTTGCAGTCAGGGAGAGGGGCCCCTGGGCACATCCTTTTTCCATTTTCCCTGGGAAAGAAAACTCAGCAGTCCAGGTTCCTGATGTCAGTTTGTAGGGTTCCGTTGGGTCTATCAGGGCAGCAGAAGTGTGAGGTGGGGACAACTTCGGTGTGGGGTCCATCCTTCGATATAAGGATTTTTTGTAGTGAGGTCCCAGCCCACGGCCAGAGGCCCCTGGGCACATCCTTTTTCCATTTTCCCTGGGAAAGAAAACTCAGCAGTCCAGGTTCCTGATGTCAGTTTGTAGGGCTCCCTTGGGTCTATCAGGGCAGCACAAGTTTGAGGTGGGGACAACTTCGGTGTGGGGTCCATCCTTCGATATAAGGATATTTTGCAGTCAGGGCCAGGGGCTCAGGGCCAGGGGGCCCCGGGGCACATCCTTTTTCCATTTTCCCTGGGAAAGAAAACTCAGCAGTCCAGGTTCCTGATGTCAGTTTGTAGGGCTCCCTTGGGTCTATCAGGGCAGCACAAGTTTGAGGTGGGGACAACTTCGGTGTTGGGTCCATCCTTCGATATAAGGATTCTTTGCAGTGAGGCCCCAGCCCAGGGCCAGGGGCCTCTGGGCACATCCTTTTTCCATTTTCCCTGGGAAAGAAAACTCAGCAGTCCAGGTTCCTGTTGTCAGTTTGTAGGGTTCCCTTGGGTCTATCAGGGCAGCACAAGTGTGAGGTGGGGACAACTTCGGTGTGGGGTCCATCCTTTGATATAAGGATTTTTTACAGTCAGGGCCAGGGGCCCCTGGGCACATCCTTTTTCCATTTTCCCCGGGAAAGAAAACTGAGCAGTCCAGGTTCCTGATGTCAGTTTGTAGGGCTCCCTTGGGTCTATCAGGGCAGCACAAGTTCGAGGTGGGGACAAATTCGGTGTGGGGTCCATCCTTCGATATAAGGATTCTTTGCAGTCAGGGCCAGGGGCCCCTGGGCACATCCTTTTTCCATTTTCCCTGGGAAAGAAAACTCAGCAGTCCAGGTTCCTGATGTCAGTTTGTAGGGCTCCCTTGGGTCTATCACGGCAGCACAAGTTTGAGGTGGGGACAACTTCGGTGTGGGGTCCATCCTTCGATATAAGGATATTTTGCAGTCAGGGCCAGGGGCCTCTGGGCACAACCTTTTTCCATTTTCCCTGGGAAAGAAAACTCAGCAGTCCAGGTTCCTGATGTCAGTTTGTAGGGCTCCCTTGGGTGTATCAGGGCAGCACAAGTTTGAGGTGGGGACAACTTCGGTGTGGGGTCCATCCTTCGATATAAGGATTTTTTGCAGTCAGGGCTAGGGGCCCTTGGGCACAACCTTTTTCCATTTTCCCTGGGAAAGAAAACTCAGCAGTCCAGGTTCCTGATGTCAGTTTGTAGGGTTCCGTTGCGTCTATCAGGGCAGCACAAGTTTGAGGTGGGGACAACTTCGGTGTGGGTTCCATCCTTCGATATAAGGATTTTTTGCAGTCAGGGCCAGGGGCCCCTGGGCACATCCTTTTTCCATTTTCCCTGGGAAAGAAAACTCAGCAGTCCAGGTTCCTGATGTCAGTTTGTATGGCTCCCTTGGGTCTATCAGGGCAGCCCAAGTTTGAGGTGGGGACAACTTCGGTGTGGGGTCCATCCTTCGATATAAGGATTTTTTGCAGTCAGGGACAGGGGCCCCTGGGCACATCCTTTTTCCATTTTCCCTGGGAAAGAAAACTCAGCAGTCCAGGTTCCTGATGTCAGTTTGTAGGGTTCCGTTGGGTCTATCAGGGCAGCAGAAGTGTGAGGTGGGGACAACTTCGGTGTGGGGTCCATCCTTCGATATAAGGATTTTTTGTAGTGAGGCCCCAGCCAACGGCCAGAGGCCCCTGGGCACATCCTTTTTCCATTTTCCCTGGGAAAGAAAACTCAGCAGTCCAGGTTCCTGATGTCAGTTTGTAGGGCTCCCTTGGGTGTATCAGGGCAGCACAAGTTTGAGGTGGGGACAAATTCGGTGTGGGGTCCATCTTTCGATATAAGGATTTTTTGCAGTCAGGGCCAGGGGCCCCTGGGCACATCCTTTTTCCATTTTCCCTGGGAAAGAAAACTCAGCAGTCCAGGTTCCTGATGTCAGTTTGTAGGGCTCCCTTGGGTCTATCAGGGCAGCACAAGTTTGAGGTGGGGACAACTTCGGTGTGGGGTCCATCCTTCGATATAAGGATATTTTGAAGTCAGGGCCAGCGGCCCAGGGCCAGGGGGCCCCTGGGCACATCCTTTTTCCATTTTCCCTGGGAAAGAAAACTCAGCAGTCCAGGTTCCTGATGTCAGTTTGTAGGGCTCCCTTGGGTCTATCAGGACAGCACAAGTTTGAGGTGGGGACAACTTCGGTGTGGGGTCCATCCTTCGATATAAGGATTTTTTTTCTGTCAGGTCCAGGGGCCCAGGGCCAGGGGCCCCTGGGCACATCCTTTTTCCATTTTCCCTGGGAAAGAAAACTCAGCAGTCCAGGTTCCTGATGTCAGTTTGTAGGGCTCCCTTGGGTGTATCAGGGCAGCCCAAGTTTGAGGTGGGGACAAATTCGGTGTGGGGTCCATCCTTCGATATAAGGATTTTTTGCAGTCAGGGCCAGGGGCCCCTGGGCACATCCTTTTTCCATTTTCCCTGGGAAAGAAAACTCAGCAGTCCAGGTTCCTGATGTCAGTTTGTAGGGCTCCCTTGGGTCTATCAGGGCAGCACAAGTTTGAGGTGGGGACAACTTCGGTGTGGGGTCCATCCTTCGATATAAGGATATTTTGCAGTCAGGGCCAGGGGCCCCGGGCCAGGGGGCCCCTGGGCTCATCCTTTTTCCATTTTCCCTGGGAAAGAAAACTCAGCAGTCCAGGTTCCTGATGTCAGTTTGTAGGGCTCCCTTGGGTCTATCAGGGCAGCACAAGTTTGAGGTGGGGACAACTTCGGTGTGGGGTCCATCCTTCGATATAAGGAATTTATGCAGTCAGGGCCAGGGGCCCCTGGGCACATCCTTTTTCCATTTTCCCTGGGAAAGAAAACTCAGCAGTCCAGGTTCCTGATGTCAGTTTGTAGGGCTCCCTTGCGTCTATCAGGGCAGCACAAGTTTGAGGTGGGGACAACTTCGGTGTTGGGTCCATCCTTCGATATAAGGATTCTTTGCAGTGAGGCCCCAGCCCAGGGCCAGGGGCCTCTGGGCACAACCTTTTTCCATTTTCCCTGGGAAAGAAAACTCAGCAGTCCAGGTTCCTGATGTCAGTTTGTAGGGTTCCCTTGGGTCTATCAGGGCAGCACAAGTTTGAGGTGGGGACAACTTCGGTGTGGGGTCCATCCTTCGATATAAGGATTTTTTGCAGTCAGGGCCAGGGGCCCCTGGGCACATCCTTTTTCCATTTTCCCCGGGAAAGAAAACTGAGCAGTCCAGGTTCCTGATGTCAGTTTGTAGGGCTCCCTTGGGTCTATCAGGGCAGCACAAGTTTGAGGTGGGGACAAATTCGGTGTGGGGTCCATCCTTCGATATAAGGATTTTTTGCAGTCAGGGCCAGGGGCCCCTGGGCACATCCTTTTTCCATTTTCCCTGGGAAAGAAAACTCAGCAGTCCAGGTTCCTGATGTCAGTTTGTAGGGCTCCCTTGGGTCTATCAGGGCAGCACAAGTTTGAGGTGGGGACAACTTCGGTGTGGGGTCCATCCTTCGATATAAGGATTTTTTGCAGTCAGGGCCAGGGGCCCCTGGGCACATCCTTTTTCCATTTTCCCTGGGAAAGAAAACTCAGCAGTCCAGGTTCCTGATGTCAGTTTGTAGGGTTCCCTTGGGTCTATCAGGGCAGCACAAGTTTGAGGTGGGGACAACTTCGGTGTGGGTTCCATCCTTCGATATAAGGATTTTTTGCAGTCAGGGCCAGGGGCCCCTGGGCACATCCTTTTTCCATTTTCCCTGGGAAAGAAAACTCAGCAGTCCAGGTTCCTGATGTCAGTTTGTAGGGCTCCCTTGGGTCTATCAGGGTAGCACAAGTTTGAGGTGGGGACAACTTCGGTGTGGGGTCCATCCTTCGATATAAGGATTTTTTGCAGTCAGGGCCAGGGGCCCCTGGGCACATCCTTTTTCCATTTTCCCTGGGAAAGAAAACTCAGCAGTCCAGGTTCCTGATGTCAGTTTGTAGGGTTCCCTTGGGTCTATCAGGGCAGCAGAAGTGTGAGGTGGGGACAACTTCGGTGTGGGGTCCATCCTTCGATATAAGGATTTTTTGTAGTGAGGCCCCAGCCCACGGCCAGGGGCCCCCGGGCACATCCTTTTTCCATTTTCCCTGGGAAAGAAAACTCAGCAGTCCAGGTTCCTGATGTCAGTTTGTAGGGCTCCCTTGGGTGTATCAGGGCAGCCCAAGTTTGAGGTGGGGACAAATTCGGTGTGGGGTCCATCCTTCGATATAAGGATTTTTTGCAGTCAGGGCCAGGGGCCCCTGGGCACATCCTTTTTCCATTTTCCCTGGGAAAGAAAACTCAGCAGTCCAGGTTCCTGATGTCAGTTTGTAGGGTTCCATTGGGTCTATCAGGGCAGCACAAGTGTGAGGTGGGGACAACTTCGGTGTGGGGTCCATCCTTCGATATAAGGATTTTTTGCAGTCAGGGCCAGGGGCCCCTGGGCACATCCTTTTTCCATTTTCCCTGGGAAAGAAAACTCAGCAGTCCAGGTTCCTGATGTCAGTTTGTAGGGCTCCCTTGGGTGTATCAGGGCAGCCCAAGTTTGAGGTGGGGACAAATTCGGTGTGGGGTCCATCCTTCGATATAAGGATTTTTTGCAGTCAGGGCCAGGGGCCCCTGGGCACATCCTTTTTCCATTTTCCCTGGGAAAGAAAACTCAGCAGTCCAGGTTCCTGATGTCAGTTTGTAGGGCTCCCTTGGGTCTATCAGGGCAGCAGAAGTTTGAGGTGGGGACAACTTCGGTGTGGGGTCCATCCTTCGATATAAGGATATTTTGCAGTCAGGGCCAGCGGCCCAGGGCCAGGGGGCCCCTGGGCACATCCTTTTTCCATTTTCCCTGGGAAAGAAAACTCAGCAGTCCAGGTTCCTGATGTCAGTTTGTAGGGCTCCCTTGGGTCTATCAGGGCAGCACAAATTTGAGGTGGGGACAACTTCGGTGTGGGGTCCATCCTTCGATATAAGGATTTTTTGCAGTCAGGGAGAGGGGCCCCTGGGCACATCCTTTTTCCATTTTCCCTGGGAAAGAAAACTCAGCAGTCCAGGTTCCTGATGTCAGTTTGTAGGGTTCCGTTGGGTCTATCAGGGCAGCAGAAGTGTGAGGTGGGGACAACTTCGGTGTGGGGTCCATCCTTCGATATAAGGATTTTTTGTAGTGAGGCCCCAGCCCACGGCCAGAGGCCCCTGGGCACATCCTTTTTCCATTTTCCCTGGGAAAGAAAACTCAGCAGTCCAGGTTCCTGATGTCAGTTTGTAGGGCTCCCTTGGGTCTATCAGGGCAGCACAAGTTTGAGGTGGGGACAACTTCGGTGTGGGGTCCTTCCTTCGATATAAGGATTTTTTGCTGTCAGGTCCAGGGGCCCAGGGCCAGGGGCCCCTGGGCACATCCTTTTTCCATTTTCCCAGGGAAAGAAAACTCAGCAGTCCAGGTTCCTGATGTCAGTTTGTAGGGTTCCATTGGGTCTATCAGGGCAGCACAAGTGTGAGGTGGGGACAACTTCGGTGTGGGGTCCATCCTTCGATATAAGGATTTTTTGCAGTCAGGGCCAGGGGCCCCTGGGCACATCCTTTTTCCATTTTCCCTGGGAAAGAAAACTCAGCAGTCCAGGTTCCTGATGTCAGTTTGTAGGGCTCCCTTGGGTGTATCAGGGCAGCACAAGTTTGAGGTGGGGACAAATTCGGTGTGGGGTCCATCCTTCGATATAAGGATTTTTTGCAGTCAGGGCCAGGGGCCCCTGGGCACATCCTTTTTCCATTTTCCCTGGGAAAGAAAACTCAGCAGTCCAGGTTCCTGATGTCAGTTTGTAGGGCTCCCTTGGGTCTATCAGGGCAGCACAAGTTTGAGGTGGGGACAACTTCGGTGTGGGGTCCATCCTTCGATATAAGGATATTTTGAAGTCAGGGCCAGCGGCCCAGGGCCAGGGGGCCCCTGGGCACATCCTTTTTCCATTTTCCCTGGGAAAGAAAACTCAGCAGTCCAGGTTCCTGATGTCAGTTTGTAAGGCTCCCTTGGGTCTATCAGGACAGCACAAGTTTGAGGTGGGGACAACTTCGGTGTGGGGTCCATCCTTCGATATAAGGATTTTTTTTCTGTCAGGTCCAGGGGCCCAGGGCCAGGGGCCCCTGGGCACATCCTTTTTCCATTTTCCCTGGGAAAGAAAACTCAGCAGTCCAGCTTCCTGATGTCAGTTTGTAGGGCTCCCTTGGGTCTATCAGGGCAGCACAAGTTTCAGGTGGGGACAAATTCGGTGTGGGGTCCATCCTTCGATATAAGGATTTTTTGCAGTCAGGGCCAGGGGCCCCTGGGCACATCCTTTTTCCATTTTCCCTGGGAAAGAAAACTCAGCAGTCCAGGTTCCTGATGTCAGTTTGTAGGGCTCCCTTGGGTCTATCAGGGCAGCACAAGTTTGAGGTGGGGACAACTTCGGTGTGGGGTCCATCCTTCGATATAAGGATTTTTTGCAGTCAGGGCCAGGGGCCCCTGGGCACATCCTTTTTCCATTTTCCCTGGGAAAGAAAACTCAGCAGTCCAGGTTCCTGATGTCAGTTTGTAGGGCTCCCTTGGGTGTATCAGGGCAGCCCAAGTTTGAGGTGGGGACAAATTCGGTGTGGGGTCCATCCTTCGATATAAGGATTTTTTGCAGTCAGGGCCAGGGGCCCCTGGGCACATCCTTTTTCCATTTTCCCTGGGAAAGAAAACTCAGCAGTCCAGGTTCCTGATGTCAGTTTGTAGGGCTCCCTTGGGTCTATCAGGGCAGCAGAAGTTTGAGGTGGGGACAACTTCGGTGTGGGGTCCATCCTTCGATATAAGGATATTTTGCAGTCAGGGCCAGCGGCCCAGGGCCAGGGGGCCCCTGGGCACATCCTTTTTCCATTTTCCCTGGGAAAGAAAACTCAGCAGTCCAGGTTCCTGATGTCAGTTTGTAGGGCTCCCTTGGGTCTATCAGGGCAGCACAAATTTGAGGTGGGGACAACTTCGGTGTGGGGTCCATCCTTCGATATAAGGATTTTTTGCAGTCAGGGAGAGGGGCCCCTGGGCACACCCTTTTTCCATTTTCCCTGGGAAAGAAAACTCAGCAGTCCAGGTTCCTGATGTCAGTTTGTAGGGTTCCGTTGGGTCTATCAGGGCAGCAGAAGTGTGAGGTGGGGACAACTTCGGTGTGGGGTCCATCCTTCGATATAAGGATTTTTTGTAGTGAAGCCCCAGCCCACGGCCAGAGGCCCCTGGGCACATCCTTTTTCCATTTTCCCTGGGAAAGAAAACTCAGCAGTCCAGGTTCCTGATGTCAGTTTGTAGGGCTCCCTTGGGTCTATCAGGGCAGCACAAGTTTGAGGTGGGGACAACTTCGGTGTGGGGTCCTTCCTTCGATATAAGGATTTTTTGCTGTCAGGTCCAGGGGCCCAGGGCCAGGGGCCCCTGGGCACATCCTTTTTCCATTTTCCCTGGGAAAGAAAACTCAGCAGTCCAGGTTCCTGATGTCAGTTTGTAGGGTTCCATTGGGTCTATCAGGGCAGCACAAGTGTGAGGTGGGGACAACTTCGGTGTGGGGTCCATCCTTCGATATAAGGATTTTTTGCAGTCAGGGCCAGGGGCCCCTGGGCACATCCTTTTTCCATTTTCCCTGGGAAAGAAAACTCAGCAGTCCAGGTTCCTGATGTCAGTTTGTAGGGCTCCCTTGGGTGTATCAGGGCAGCACAAGTTTGAGGTGGGGACAAATTCGGTGTGGGGTCCATCCTTCGATATAAGGATTTTTTGCAGTCAGGGCCAGGGGCCCCTGGGCACATCCTTTTTCCATTTTCCCTGGGAAAGAAAACTCAGCAGTCCAGGTTCCTGATGTCAGTTTGTAGGGCTCCCTTGGGTCTATCAGGGCAGCACAAGTTTGAGGTGGGGACAACTTCGGTGTGGGGTCCATCCTTCGATATAAGGATATTTTGAAGTCAGGGCCAGCGGCCCAGGGCCAGGGGGCCCCTGGGCACATCCTTTTTCCATTTTCCCTGGGAAAGAAAACTCAGCAGTCCAGGTTCCTGATGTCAGTTTGTAAGGCTCCCTTGGGTCTATCAGGACAGCACAAGTTTGAGGTGGGGACAACTTCGGTGTGGGGTCCATCCTTCGATATAAGGATTTTTTTTCTGTCAGGTCCAGGGGCCCAGGGCCAGGGGCCCCTGGGCACATCCTTTTTCCATTTTCCCTGGGAAAGAAAACTCAGCAGTCCAGCTTCCTGATGTCAGTTTGTAGGGCTCCCTTGGGTCTATCAGGGCAGCACAAGTTTCAGGTGGGGACAAATTCGGTGTGGGGTCCATCCTTCGATATAAGGATTTTTTGCAGTCAGGGCCAGGGGCCCCTGGGCACATCCTTTTTCCATTTTCCCTGGGAAAGAAAACTCAGCAGTCCAGGTTCCTGATGTCAGTTTGTAGGGCTCCCTTGGGTCTATCAGGGCAGCACAAGTTTGAGGTGGGGACAACTTCGGTGTGGGGTCCATCCTTCGATATAAGGATATTTTGCAGTCAGGGCCAGGGGCCCAGGGCCAGGGGGCCCCTGGGCTCATCCTTTTTCCATTTTCCCTGGGAAAGAAAACTCAGCAGTCCAGGTTCCTGATGTCAGTTTGTAGGGCTCCCTTGGGTCTATCAGGGCAGCACAAGTTTGAGGTGGGGACAACTTCGGTGTGGGGTCCATCCTTCGATATAAGGAATTTATGCAGTCAGGGCCAGGGGCCCCTGGGCACATCCTTTTTCCATTTTCCCTGGGAAAGAAAACTCAGCAGTCCAGGTTCCTGATGTCAGTTTGTAGGGCTCCCTTGCGTCTATCAGGGCAGCACAAGTTTGAGGTGGGGACAACTTCGGTGTTGGGTCCATCCTTCGATATAAGGATTCTTTGCAGTGAGTCCCCAGCCCAGGGCCAGGGGCCTCTGGGCACAACCTTTTTCCATTTTCCCTGGGAAAGAAAACTCAGCAGTCCAGGTTCCTGATGTCAGTTTGTAGGGCTCCCTTGGGTCTATCAGGGCAGCCCAAGTTTGAGGTGGGGACAACTTCGGTGTGGGGTCCATCCTTCGATATAAGGATTTTTTGCAGTCAGGGCCAGGGGCCCCTGGGCACATCCTTTTTCCATTTTCCCTGGGAAAGAAAACTCAGCAGTCCAGGTTCCTGATGTCAGTTTGTAGGGTTCCCTTGGGTCTATCAGGGCAGCACAAGTTTGAGGTGGGGACAACTTCGGTGTGGGTTCCATCCTTCGATATAAGGATTTTTTGCAGTCAGGGCCAGGGGCCCCTGGGCACATCCTTTTTCCATTTTCCCTGGGAAAGAAAACTCAGCAGTCCAGGTTCCTGATGTCAGTTTGTATGGCTCCCTTGGGTCTATCAGGGTAGCACAAGTTTGAGGTGGGGACAACTTCGGTGTGGGGTCCATCCTTCGATATAAGGATTTTTTGCAGTCAGGGACAGGGGCCCCTGGGCACATCCTTTTTCCATTTTCCCTGGGAAAGAAAACTCAGCAGTCCAGGTTCCTGATGTCAGTTTGTAGGGTTCCCTTGGGTCTATCAGGGCAGCAGAAGTGTGAGGTGGGGACAACTTCGGTGTGGGGTCCATCCTTCGATATAAGGATTTTTTGTAGTGAGGCCCCAGCCCACGGCCAGGGGCCCCTGGGCACATCCTTTTTCCATTTTCCCTGGGAAAGAAAACTCAGCAGTCCAGGTTCCTGATGTCAGTTTGTAGGGCTCCCTTGGGTGTATCAGGGCAGCCCAAGTTTGAGGTGGGGACAAATTCGGTGTGGGGTCCATCCTTCGATATAAGGATTTTTTGCAGTCAGGGCCAGGGGCCCCTGGGCACATCCTTTTTCCATTTTCCCTGGGAAAGAAAACTCAGCAGTCCAGGTTCCTGATGTCAGTTTGTAGGGCTCCCTTGGGTGTATCAGGGCAGCACAAGTTTGAGGTGGGGACAACTTCGGTGTGGGGTCCATCCTTCGATATAAGGATTCTTTGCTGTCAGGTCCAGGGGCCCAGGGCCAGGGGCCCCTGGGCACATCCTTTTTCCATTTTCCCTGGGAAAGAAAACTCAGCAGTCCAGGTTCCTGATGTCAGTTTGTAGGGCTCCCTTGGGTCTATCAGGGCAGCACAAGTTTGAGGTGGGGACAACTTCGGTGTGGGGTCCATCCTTCGATATAAGGAATTTATGCAGTCAGGGCCAGGGGCCCCTGGGCACATCCTTTTTCCATTTTCCCTGGGAAAGAAAACTCAGCAGTCCAGGTTCCTGATGTCAGTTTGTAGGGCTCCCTTGCGTCTATCAGGGCAGCACAAGTTTGAGGTGGGGACAACTTCGGTGTTGGGTCCATCCTTCGATATAAGGATTCTTTGCAGTGAGTCCCCAGCCCAGGGCCAGGGGCCTCTGGGCACAACCTTTTTCCATTTTCCCTGGGAAAGAAAACTCAGCAGTCCAGGTTCCTGATGTCAGTTTGTAGGGCTCCCTTGGGTGTATCAGGGCAGCCCAAGTTTGAGGTGGGGACAAATTCGGTGTGGGGTCCATCCTTCGATATAAGGATTTTTTGCAGTCAGGGCCAGGGGCCCCTGGGCACATCCTTTTTCCATTTTCCCCGGGAAAGAAAACTGAGCAGTCCAGGTTCCTGATGTCAGTTTGTAGGGCTCCCTTGGGTCTATCAGGGCAGCACAAGTTTGAGGTGGGGACAAATTCGGTGTGGGGTCCATCCTTCGATATAAGGATTTTTTGCAGTCAGGGCCAGGGGCCCCTGGGCACATCCTTTTTCCATTTTCCCTGGGAAAGAAAACTCAGCAGTCCAGGTTCCTGATGTCAGTTTGTAGGGCTCCCTTGGGTCTATCAGGGCAGCCCAAGTTTGAGGTGGGGACAACTTCGGTGTGGGGTCCATCCTTCGATATAAGGATTTTTTGCAGTCAGGGCCAGGGGCCCCTGGGCACATCCTTTTTCCATTTTCCCTGGGAAAGAAAACTCAGCAGTCCAGGTTCCTGATGTCAGTTTGTAGGGTTCCCTTGGGTCTATCAGGGCAGCACAAGTTTGAGGTGGGGACAACTTCGGTGTGGGTTCCATCCTTCGATATAAGGATTTTTTGCAGTCAGGGCCAGGGGCCCCTGGGCACATCCTTTTTCCATTTTCCCTGGGAAAGAAAACTCAGCAGTCCAGGTTCCTGATGTCAGTTTGTATGGCTCCCTTGGGTCTATCAGGGTAGCACAAGTTTGAGGTGGGGACAACTTCGGTGTGGGGTCCATCCTTCGATATAAGGATTTTTTGCAGTCAGGGACAGGGGCCCCTGGGCACATCCTTTTTCCATTTTCCCTGGGAAAGAAAACTCAGCAGTCCAGGTTCCTGATGTCAGTTTGTAGGGTTCCCTTGGGTCTATCAGGGCAGCAGAAGTGTGAGGTGGGGACAACTTCGGTGTGGGGTCCATCCTTCGATATAAGGATTTTTTGTAGTGAGGCCCCAGCCCACGGCCAGGGGCCCCTGGGCACATCCTTTTTCCATTTTCCCTGGGAAAGAAAACTCAGCAGTCCAGGTTCCTGATGTCAGTTTGTAGGGCTCCCTTGGGTGTATCAGGGCAGCCCAAGTTTGAGGTGGGGACAAATTCGGTGTGGGGTCCATCCTTCGATATAAGGATTTTTTGCAGTCAGGGCCAGGGGCCCCTGGGCACATCCTTTTTCCATTTTCCCTGGGAAAGAAAACTCAGCAGTCCAGGTTCCTGATGTCAGTTTGTAGGGCTCCCTTGGGTGTATCAGGGCAGCACAAGTTTGAGGTGGGGACAACTTCGGTGTGGGGTCCATCCTTCGATATAAGGATTCTTTGCTGTCAGGTCCAGGGGCCCAGGGCCAGGGGCCCCTGGGCACATCCTTTTTCCATTTTCCCTGGGAAAGAAAACTCAGCAGTCCAGGTTCCTGATGTCAGTTTGTAGGGCTCCCTAGGGTGTATCAGGGCAGCACAAGTTTGAGGTGGGGACAACTTTGGTGTGGGGTCCATCCTTCGATATAATGATTTTTTGCAGTGAGGCCCCAGCCCAGGGCCAGGGGCCCCTGGGCACATCCTTTTTCCATTTTCCCTGGGAAAGAAAACTCAGCAGTCCAGGTTCCTGATGTCAGTTTGTAGGGTTCCATTGGGTCTATCAGGGCAGCACAAGTGTGAGGTGGGGACAACTTCGGTGTGGGGTCCATCCTTCGATATAAGGATTTTTTGCAGTCAGGGCCAGGGGCCCCTGGGCACATCCTTTTTCCATTTTCCCTGGGAAAGAAAACTCAGCAGTCCAGGTTCCTGATGTCAGTTTGTAGGGCTCCCTTGGGTGTATCAGGGCAGCCCAAGTTTGAGGTGGGGACAAATTCGGTGTGGGGTCCATCCTTCGATATAAGGATTTTTTGCAGTCAGGGCCAGGGGCCCCTGGGCACATCCTTTTTCCATTTTCCCTGGGAAAGAAAACTCAGCAGTCCAGGTTCCTGATGTCAGTTTGTAGGGCTCCCTTGGGTCTATCAGGGCAGCAGAAGTTTGAGGTGGGGACAACTTCGGTGTGGGGTCCATCCTTCGATATAAGGATATTTTGCAGTCAGGGCGAGCGGCCCAGGGCCAGGGGGCCCCTGGGCACATCCTTTTTCCATTTTCCCTGGGAAAGAAAACTCAGCAGTCCAGGTTCCTGATGTCAGTTTGTAGGGCTCCCTTGGGTCTATCAGGGCAGCACAAGTTTGAGGTGGGGACAAATTCGGTGTGGGGTCCATCCTTCGATATAAGGATTTTTTGCTGTCAGGTCCAGGGGCCCCTGGGCACATCCTTTTTCCATTTTCCCTGGGAAAGAAAACTCAGCAGTCCAAGTTCCTGATGTCAGTTTGTAGGGCTCCCTTGGGTCTATCAGGGCAGCACAAGTGTGAGGTGGGGACAACTTCGGTGTGGGGTCCATCCTTCGATATAAAGATTCTTTGCTGTCAGGTCCAGGGGCCCAGGGCCAGGGGCCCCTGGGCACATCCTTTTTCCATTTTCCCTGGGAAAGAAAACTCAGCAGTCCAGGTTCCTGATGTCAGTTTGTAGGGCTCCCTTGGGTGTATCAGGGCAGCACAAGTTTGAGGTGGGGACAACTTCGGTGTGGGGTCCATCCTTCGATATAAGGATTTTTTGCAGTCAGGGAGAGGGGCCCCTGGGCACATCCTTTTTCCATTTTCCCTGGGAAAGAAAACTCAGCAGTCCAAGTTCCTGATGTCAGTTTGTAGGGCTCCCTTGGGTGTATCAGGGCAGCACAAGTGTGAGGTGGGGACAACTTCGGTGTGGGGTCCATCCTTCGATATAAAGATTCTTTGCAGTGAGGCCCCAGCCCAGGGCCAGGGGCCCCTGGGCACATCCTTTTTCCATTTTCCCTGGGAAAGAAAACTCAGCAGTCCAGGTTCCTGATGTCAGTTTGTAGGGTTCCATTGGGTCTATCAGGGCAGCACAAGTGTGAGGTGGGGACAACTTCGGTGTGGGGTCCATCCTTCGATATAAGGATTCTTTGCAGTCAGGGCCAGGGGCCCCTGGGCACATCCTTTTTCCATTTTCCCTGGGAAAGAAAACTCAGCAGTCCAGGTTCCTGATGTCAGTTTGTAGGGCTCCCTTGGGTCTATCAGGGCAGCAGAAGTTTGAGGTGGGGACAACTTCGGTGTGGGGTCCATCCTTCGATATAAGGATATTTTGCAGTCAGGGCCAGCGGCCCAGGGCCAGGGGGCCCCTGGGCACATCCTTTTTCCATTTTCCCTGGGAAAGAAAACTCAGCAGTCCAGGTTCCTGATGTCAGTTTGTAGGGCTCCCTTGGGTCTATCAGGGCAGCACAAGTTTGAGGTGGGGACAACTTCGGTGTGGGGTCCATCCTTCGATATAAGGATTTTTTGCTGTCAGGTCCAGGGGCCCAGGGCCAGGGGCCCCTGGGCACATCCTTTTTCCATTTTCCCTGGGAAAGAAAACTCAGCAGTCCAGGTTCCTGATGTCAGTTTGTAGGGCTCCCTTGGGTGTATCAGGGCAGCACAAGTTTGAGGTGGGGACAACTTCGGTGTGGGGTCCATCCTTCGATATAAGGATTTTTTGCAGTCAGGGAGAGGGGCCCCTGGGCACATCCTTTTTCCATTTTCCCTGGGAAAGAAAACTCAGCAGTCCAAGTTCCTGATGTCAGTTTGTAGGGCTCCCTTGGGTGTATCAGGGCAGCACAAGTGTGAGGTGGGGACAACTTCGGTGTGGGGTCCATCCTTCGATATAAGGATTCCTTGCAGTGAGGCCCCAGCCCAGGGCCAGGGGCCCCTGGGCACATCCTTTTTCCATTTTCCCTGGGAAAGAAAACTCAGCAGTCCAGGTTCCTGATGTCAGTTTGTAGGGTTCCATTGGGTCTATCAGGGCAGCACAAGTGTGAGGTGGGGACAACTTCGGTGTGGGGTCCATCCTTCGATATAAGGATTTTTTGCAGTCAGGGCCAGGGGCCCCTGGGCACATCCTTTTTCCATTTTCCCTGGGAAAGAAAACTCAGCAGTCCAGGTTCCTGATGTCAGTTTGTAGGGCTCCCTTGGGTGTATCAGGGCAGCCCAAGTTTGAGGTGGGGACAAATTCGGTGTGGGGTCCATCCTTCGATATAAGCATTTTTTGCAGTCAGGGCCAGGGGCCCCTGGGCACATCCTTTTTCCATTTTCCCTGGGAAAGAAAACTCAGCAGTCCAGGTTCCTGATGTCAGTTTGTAGGGCTCCCTTGCGTCTATCAGGGCAGCACAAGTTTGAGGTGGGGACAACTTCGGTGTGGGGTCCATCCTTCGATATAAGGATATTTTGCAGTCAGGGCCAGCGGCCCAGGGCCAGGGGGCCCCTGGGCACATCCTTTTTCCATTTTCCCTGGGAAAGAAAACTCAGCAGTCCAGGTTCCTGATGTCAGTTTGTAGGGCTCCCTTGGGTGTATCAGGGCAGCACAAGTGTGAGGTGGGGACAACTTCGGTGTGGGGTCCATCCTTCGATATAAGGATTTTTTGCTGTCAGGTCCAGGGGCCCAGGGCCAGGGGCCCCTGGGCACATCCTTTTTCCATTTTCCCTGGGAAAGAAAACTCAGCAGTCCAAGTTCCTGATGTCAGTTTGTAGGGCTCCCTTGGGTGTGTCAGGGCAGCACAAGTGTGAGGTGCGGACAACTTCGGTGTGGGGTCCATCCTTCGATATAAAGATTCTTTGCAGTGAGGCCCCAGCCCAGGGCCAGGGGCCCCTGGGCACATCCTTTTTCCATTTTCCCTGGGAAAGAAAACTCAGCAGTCCAGGTTCCTGATGTCAGTTTGTAGGGTTCCCTTGGGTCTATCAGGGCAGCACAAGTGTGAGGTGGGGACAACTTCGGTGTGGGGTCCATCCTTCGATATAAGGATTTTTTGTAGTAAGGCCCCAGACCACGGCCAGAGGCCCCTGGGCACATCCTTTTTCCATTTTCCCTGGGAAAGAAAACTCAGCAGTCCAGGTTCCTGATGTCAGTTTGTAGGGCTCCCTTGGGTCTATCAGGGCAGCACAAGTTTGAGGTGGGGACAACTTCGGTGTGGGGTCCATCCTTCGATATAAGGATTTTTTGCAGTCAGGGAGAGGGGCCCCTGGGCACATCCTTTTTCCATTTTCCCTGGGAAAGAAAACTCAGCAGTCCAAGTTCCTGATGTCAGTTTGTAGGGCTCCCCTGGGTGTATCAGGGCAGCACAAGTGTGAGGTGGGGACAACTTCGGTGTGGGGTCCATCCTTCGATATAAAGATTATTTGCAGTGAGGCCCCAGCCCAGGGCCAGGGGCCCCTGGGCACATCCTTTTTCCATTTTCCCTGGGAAAGAAAACTCAGCAGTCCAGGTTCCTGATGTCAGTTTGTAGGGTTCCATTGGGTCTATCAGGGCAGCACAAGTGTGAGGTGGGGACAACTTCGGTGTGGGGTCCATCCTTCGATATAAGGATTTTTTGCAGTCAGGGCCAGGGGCCCCTGGGCACATCCTTTTTCCATTTTCCCTGGGAAAGAAAACTCAGCAGTCCAGGTTCCTGATGTCAGTTTGTAGGGCTCCCTTGGGTGTATCAGGGCAGCCCAAGTTTGAGGTGGGGACAAATTCGGTGTGGGGTCCATCCTTCGATATAAGGATTTTTTGCAGTCAGGGCCAGGGGCCCCTGGGCACATCCTTTTTCCATTTTCCCTGGGAAAGAAAACTCAGCAGTCCAGGTTCCTGATGTCAGTTTGTAGGGCTCCCTTGGGTCTATCAGAGCAGCAGAAGTTTGAGGTGGGGACAACTTCGGTGTGGGGTCCATCCTTCGATATAAGGATATTTTGCGGTCAGGGCCAGCGGCCCAGGGCCAGGGGGCCCCTGGGCACATCCTTTTTCCATTTTCCCTGGGAAAGAAAACTCAGCAGTCCAGGTTCCTGCTGTCAGTTTGTAGGGCTCCCTTGGGTGTATCAGGGCAGCACAAGTGTGAGGTGGGGACAACTTCGGTGTGGGGTCCATCCTTCGATATAAGGATTTTTTGCTGTCAGGTCCAGGGGCCCAGGGCCAGGGGCCCCTGGGCACATCCTTTTTCCATTTTCCCTGGGAAAGAAAACTCAGCAGTCCAGGTTCCTGATGTCAGTTTGTAGGGCTCCCTTAGGTCTATCAGGGCAGCAGAAGTTTGAGGTGGGGACAACTTCGGTGTGGGGTCCATCCTTCGATATAAGGATTTTTTGCAGTCAGGGAGAGGGGCCCCTGGGCACATCCTTTTTCCATTTTCCCTGGGAAAGAAAACTCAGCAGTCCAAGTTCCTGATGTCAGTTTGTAGGGCTCCCTTGGGTGTAACAGGGCAGCACAAGTGTGAGGTGCGGACAACTTCGGTGTGGGGTCCATCCTTCGATATAAAGATTCTTTGCAGTGAGGCCCCAGCCCAGGGCCAGGGGCCCCTGGGCACATCCTTTTTCCATTTTCCCTGGGAAAGAAAACTCAGCAGTCCAGGTTCCTGATGTCAGTTTGTAGGGTTCCCTTGGGTCTATCAGGGCAGCACAAGTGTGAGGTGGGGACAACTTCGGTGTGGGGTCCATCCTTCGATATAAGGATTTTTTGTAGTGAGGCCCCAGCCCACGGCCAGAGGCCCCTGGGCACATCCTTTTTCCATTTTCCCTGGGAAAGAAAACTCAGCAGTCCAGGTTCCTGATGTCAGTTTGTAGGGCTCCCTTGGGTCTATCAGGGCAGCACAAGTTTGAGGTGGGGACAACTTCGGTGTGGGGTCCATCCTTCGATATAAGGATTTTTTGCTGTCAGGTCCACGGGCCCAGGGCCAGGGGCCCCTGGGCACATCCTTTTTCCATTTTCCCTGGGAAAGAAAACTCAGCAGTCCAGGTTCCTGATGTCAGTTTGTAGGGCTCCCTTGGGTGTATCAGGGCAGCACAAGTTTGAGGTGGGGACAACTTCGGTGTGGGGTCCATCCTTCGATATAAGGATTTTTTGCAGTCAGGGAGAGGGGCCCCTGGGCACATCCTTTTTCCATTTTCCCTGGGAAAGAAAACTCAGCAGTCCAAGTTCCTGATGTCAGTTTGTAGGGCTCCCTTGGGTGTATCAGGGCAGTACAAGTGTGAGGTGGGGACAACTTCGGTGTGGGGTCCATCCTTCGATATAAAGATTCTTTGCAGTGAGGCCCCAGCCCAGGGCCAGGGGCCCCTGGGCACATCCTTTTTCCATTTTCCCTGGGAAAGAAAACTCAGCAGTCCAGGTTCCTGATGTCAGTTTGTAGGGTTCCATTGGGTCTATCAGGGCAGCACAAGTGTGAGGTGGGGACAACTTCGGTGTGGGGTCCATCCTTCGATATAAGGATTTTTTGCAGTCAGGGCCAGGGGCCCCTGGGCACATCCTTTTTCCATTTTCCCTGGGAAAGAAAACTCAGCAGTCCAGGTTCCTGATGTCAGTTTGTAGGGCTCCCTTGGGTGTATCAGGGCAGCCCAAGTTTGAGGTGGGGACAAATTCGGTGTGGGGTCCATCCTTCGATATAAGGATTTTTTGCAGTCAGGGCCAGGGGCCCCTGGGCACATCCTTTTTCCATTTTCCCTGGGAAAGAAAACTCAGCAGTCCAGGTTCCTGATGTCAGTTTATAGGGCTCCCTTGGGTCTATCAGGGCAGCAGAAGTTTGAGGTGGGGACAACTTCGGTGTGGGGTCCATCCTTCGATATAAGGATATTTTGCGGTCAGGGCCAGCGGCCCAGGGCCAGGGGGCCCCTGGGCACATCCTTTTTCCATTTTCCCTGGGAAAGAAAACTCAGCAGTCCAGGTTCCTGCTGTCAGTTTGTAGGGCTCCCTTGGGTGTATCAGGGCAGCACAAGTGTGAGGTGGGGACAACTTCGGTGTGGGGTCCATCCTTCGATATAAGGATTTTTTGCTGTCAGGTCCAGGGGCCCAGGGCCAGGGGCCCCTGGGCACATCCTTTTTCCATTTTCCCTGGGAAAGAAAACTCAGCAGTCCAGGTTCCTGATGTCAGTTTGTAGGGCTCCCTTGGGTCTATCAGGGCAGCACAAGTTTGAGGTGGGGACAACTTCGGTGTGGGGTCCATCCTTCGATATAAGGATTTTTTGCAGTCAGGGAGAGGGGCCCCTGGGCACATCCTTTTTCCATTTTCCCTGGGAAAGAAAACTCAGCAGTCCAAGTTCCTGATGTCAGTTTGTAGGGCTCCCTTGGGTGTAACAGGGCAGCACAAGTGTGAGGTGGGGACAACTTCGGTGTGGGGTCCATCCTTCGATATAAGGATTTTTTGTAGTGAGGCCCCAGCCCACGGCCAGAGGCCCCTGGGCACATCCTTTTTCCATTTTCCCTGGGAAAGAAAACTCAGCAGTCCAGGTTCCTGATGTCAGTTTGTAGGGCTCCCTTGGGTCTATCAGGGCAGCACAAGTTTGAGGTGGGGACAACTTCGGTGTGGGGTCCATCCTTCGATATAAGGATTTTTTGCTGTCAGGTCCAGGGGCCCAGGGCCAGGGGCCCCTGGGCACATCCTTTTTCCATTTTCCCTGGGAAAGAAAACTCAGCAGTCCAGGTTCCTGATGTCAGTTTGTAGGGCTCCCTTGGGTGTATCAGGGCAGCACAAGTTTGAGGTGGGGACAACTTCGGTGTGGGGTCCATCCTTCGATATAAGGATTTTTTGCAGTCAGGGAGAGGGGCCCCTGGGCACATCCTTTTTCCATTTTCCCTGGGAAAGAAAACTCAGCAGTCCAAGTTCCTGATGTCAGTTTGTAGGGCTCCCTTGGGTGTATCAGGGCAGTACAAGTGTGAGGTGGGGACAACTTCGGTGTGGGGTCCATCCTTCGATATAAAGATTCTTTGCAGTGAGGCCCCAGCCCAGGGCCAGGGGCCCCTGGGCACATCCTTTTTCCATTTTCCCTGGGAAAGAAAACTCAGCAGTCCAGGTTCCTGATGTCAGTTTGTAGGGCTCCCTTGGGTCTATCAGGGCAGCACAAGTGTGAGGTGGGGACAACTTCGGTGTGGGGTCCATCCTTCGATATAAGGATTTTTTGCAGTCAGGGCCAGGGGCCCCTGGGCACATCCTTTTTCCATTTTCCCTGGGAAAGAAAACTCAGCAGTCCAGGTTCCTGATGTCAGTTTGTAGGGCTCCCTTGGGTGTATCAGGGCAGCCCAAGTTTGAGGTGGGGACAAATTCGGTGTGGGGTCCATCCTTCGATATAAGGATTTTTTGCAGTCAGGGCCAGGGGCCCCTGGGCACATCCTTTTTCCATTTTCCCTGGGAAAGAAAACTCAGCAGTCCAGGTTCCTGATGTCAGTTTGTAGGGCTCCCTTGGGTCTATCAGGGCAGCACAAGTTTGAGGTGGGGACAACTTCGGTGTGGGGTCCATCCTTCGATATAAGGATTCTTTGCTGTCAGGTCCAGGGGCCCAGGGCCAGGGGCCCCTGGGCACATCCTTTTTCCATTTTCCCTGGGAAAGAAAACTCAGCAGTCCAGGTTCCTGATGTCAGTTTGTAGGGCTCCCTTGGGTGTATCAGGGCAGCCCAAGTTTGAGGTGGGGACAAATTCGGTGTGGGGTCCATCCTTCGATATAAGGATTTTTTGCAGTCAGGGCCAGGGGCCCCTGGGCACATCCTTTTTCCATTTTCCCTGGGAAAGAAAACTCAGCAGTCCAGGTTCCTGATGTCAGTTTGTAGGGTTCCCTTGGGTCTATCAGGGCAGCACAAGTTTGAGGTGGGGACAACTTCGGTGTGGGGTCCATCCTTCGATATAAGGATTCTTTGCTGTCAGGTCCAGGGGCCCAGGGCCAGGGGCCCCTGGGCACATCCTTTTTCCATTTTCCCTGGGAAAGAAAACTCAGCAGTCCAGGTTCCTGATGTCAGTTTGTAGGGCTCCCTTGGGTGTATCAGGGCAGCCCAAGTTTGAGGTGGGGACAAATTCGGTGTGGGGTCCATCCTTCGATATAAGGATTTTTTGCAGTCAGGGCCAGGGGCCCCTGGGCACATCCTTTTTCCATTTTCCCTGGGAAAGAAAACTCAGCAGTCCAGGTTCCTGATGTCAGTTTGTAGGGTTCCCTTGGGTCTATCAGGGCAGCACAAGTTTGAGGTGGGGACAACTTCGGTGTGGGGTCCATCCTTCGATATAAGGATTTTTTGCAGTCAGGGCCAGGGGCCCAGGGCCAGGGGCCCCTGGGCACATCCTTTTTCCATTTTCCCTGGGAAAGAAAACTCAGCAGTCCAGGTTCCTGATGTCAGTTTGTAGGGCTCCCTTGGGTCTATCAGGGTAGCACAAGTTTGAGGTGGGGACAACTTCGGTGTGGGGGCCATCCTTCAATATAAGGAGTTTTTGCAGTCAGGGCCAGGGGCCCCTGGGCACATCCTTTTTCCATTTTCCCTGGGAAAGAAAACTCAGCAGTCCAGGTTCCTGATGTCAGTTTGTAAGGCTCCCTTGGGTCTATCAGGGCAGCACAAGTTTGAGGTGGCGACAACTTCGGTGTGGGGTCCATCCTTTGATATAAGGATTTTTTGCAGTCAGGGCCAGGGACCCCTGGGCACAACCTTTGGCCATTTACCCTGGGAAAGAAAACTCAGCAGTCCAGGTTCCTGATGTCAGTTTGTAGGGTTCCCTTGGGTCTATCAGGGCAGCACAAGCTTGAGGTGGGTTCAACTTCGGTCTGGGGTCCATCCTTCGATATAAGGATATTTTGCAGTCAGGGCCAGGGGCCCCTGGGCACATCCTTTTTCCATTTTCCCTGGGAAAGAAAACTCAGCAGTCCAGGTTCCTGATGTCAGTTTGTAGGGCTCCCTTGGGTCTATCAGGGCAGCACAAATTTGAGTTGGGGACAACTTTTGTGTGGGGTCCATCCTTCGATATAAGGATTCTTTGCAGTCAGGGCCAGGGGCCCCTGGGCACATCCTTTTTCCATTTTCCCTGGGAAAGAAAACTCAGCAGTCCAGGTTCCTGATGTCAGTTTGTAGGGCTCCCTTGGGTCTATCAGGATAGCACAAGTATGAGGTGGGGACAACTTCGGTGTGGGGTCCATCCTTTGATATAATGATTTCGTGTAGTGAGGTCCCGGTCCAGCGCTAGGGGCCCCTGGGCACATCCTTTTTCCATTTTCCCTGGGAAAGAAAACTCAGCAGTCCAGGTTCCTGATGTCAGTTTGTAGTGCTCCCTTGGGTCTATCAGGGCAGCACAAGTTTGAGGTGGGGACAACTTCGGTGTGGGGTCCATCCTTCGATATAAGGATTTTTTGCAGTCAGGGCCAGGGGCCCCTGGGCACATCCTTTTTCCATTTTCCCTGGGAAAGAAAACTCAGCAGTCCAGGTTCCTGATGTCAGTTTGTAGGGTTCCCTTGGGTCTATCAGGGCAGCACAAGTTTGAGGTGGGGACAACTTCGGTGTGGGGTCCATCCTTCGATATAAGGATTTTTTGCAGTGAGTCTCCAGCCCAGGGCCAGGGGCCCCTGGGCACATCCTTTTTCCATTTTCCCTGGGAAAGAAAACTCAGCAGTCCAGGTTCCTGATGTCAGTTTGTAGGGCTCCCTTGGGTCTATCAGGGCAGCACAAGTTTGAGGTGGGGACAACTTCGGTGTGGGGTCCATCCTTCGATATAAGGATTTTTTGCAGTCAGGGCCAGGGACCCCTGGGCACAACCTTTGGCCATTTTCCCTGGGAAAAAAAACTCAGCAGTCCAGGTTCCTGATGTCAGTTTGTAGGGCTCCCTTGGGTGTATCAGGGCAGCACAAGTTTGAGGTGGGGACAACTTCGGTGTGGGGTCCATCCTTCGATATAAGGATTTTTTGCAGTCAGGGCCAGGGACCCCTGGTCACAACCTTTGGCCATTTTCCCTGGGAAAGAAAACTCAGCAGTCCAGGTTCCTGATGTCAGTTTGTAGGGTTCCCTTGGGTCTATCAGGGCAGCACAAGTTTGAGGTGGGGACAACTTCGGTGTGGGGTCCATCCTTCGATATAAGGATATTTTGCAGTCAGGGCCAGGGGCCCCTGGGCACATCCTTTTTCCATTTTCCCTGGGAAAGAAAACTCAGCAGTCCAGGTTCCTGATGTCAGTTTGTAGGGCTCCCTTGGGTCTATCACGGCAGCACAAGTTTGAGGTGGGGACAAATTCGGTGTGGGGTCCATCCTTCGATATAAGGATTTTTTGCTGTCAGGTCCAGGGGCCCCTGGGCACATCCTTTTTCCATTTTCCCTGGGAAAGAAAACTCAGCAGTCCAAGTTCCTGATGTCAGTTTGTAGGGCTCCCTTGGGTCTATCAGGGCAGCACAAGTGTGAGGTGGGGACAACTTCGGTGTGGGGTCCATCCTTCGATATAAGGATTTTTTTTCTGTCAGGTCCAGGGGCCCAGGGCCAGGGGCCCCTGGGCACATCCTTTTTCCATTTTCCCTGGGAAAGAAAACTCAGCAGTCCAGGTTCCTGATGTCAGTTTGTAGGGCTCCCTTGGGTCTATCAGGGCAGCACAAGTTTGAGGTGGGGACAACTTCGGTGTGGGGTCCATCCTTCGATATAAGGATTTTTTGCAGTCAGGGCCAGGGGCCCCTGGGCACATCCTTTTTCCATTTTCCCTGGGAAAGAAAACTCAGCAGTCCAGCTTCCTGATGTCAGTTTGTAGGGCTCCCTTGGGTGTATCAGGGCAGCCCAAGTTTGAGGTGGGGACAAATTCGGTGTGGGGTCCATCCTTCGATATAAGGATTTTTTGCAGTCAGGGCCAGGGGCCCCTGGGCACATCCTTTTTCCATTTTCCCTGGGAAAGAAAACTCAGCAGTCCAGGTTCCTGATGTCAGTTTGTAGGGCTCCCTTGGGTCTATCAGGGCAGCACAAGTTTGAGGTGGGGACAACTTCGGTGTGGGGTCCATCCTTCGATATAAGGATATTTTGCAGTCAGGGCCAGGGGCCCAGGGCCAGGGGGCCCCTGGGCTCATCCTTTTTCCATTTTCCCTGGGAAAGAAAACTCAGCAGTCCAGGTTCCTGATGTCAGTTTGTAGGGCTCCCTTGGGTCTATCAGGGCAGCACAAGTTTGAGGTGGGGACAACTTCGGTGTGGGGTCCATCCTTCGATATAAGGAATTTATGCAGTCAGGGCCAGGGGCCCCTGGGCACATCCTTTTTCCATTTTCCCTGGGAAAGAAAACTCAGCAGTCCAGGTTCCTGATGTCAGTTTGTAGGGCTCCCTTGCGTCTATCAGGGCAGCACAAGTTTGAGGTGGGGACAACTTCGGTGTTGGGTCCATCCTTCGATATAAGGATTCTTTGCAGTGAGGCCCCAGCCCAGGGCCAGGGGCCTCTGGGCACAACCTTTTTCCATTTTCCCTGGGAAAGAAAACTCAGCAGTCCAGGTTCCTGATGTCAGTTTGTAGGGTTCCCTTGGGTCTATCAGGGCAGCACAAGTTTGAGGTGGGGACAACTTCGGTGTGGGGTCCATCCTTCGATATAAGGATTTTTTGCAGTCAGGGCCAGGGGCCCCTGGGCACATCCTTTTTCCATTTTCCCCGGGAAAGAAAACTGAGCAGTCCAGGTTCCTGATGTCAGTTTGTAGGGCTCCCTTGGGTCTATCAGGGCAGCACAAGTTTGAGGTGGGGACAAATTCGGTGTGGGGTCCATCCTTCGATATAAGGATTTTTTGCAGTCAGGGCCAGGGGCCCCTGGGCACATCCTTTTTCCATTTTCCCTGGGAAAGAAAACTCAGCAGTCCAGGTTCCTGATGTCAGTTTGTAGGGCTCCCTTGCGTCTATCAGGGCAGCACAAGTTTGAGGTGGGGACAACTTCGGTGTGGGGTCCATCCTTCGATATAAGGATTTTTTGCAGTCAGGGCCAGGGGCCCCGGGCACATCCTTTTTCCATTTTCCCTGGGAAAGAAAACTCAGCAGTCCAGGTTCCTGATGTCAGTTTGTAGGGTTCCCTTGGGTCTATCAGGGCAGCACAAGTTTGAGGTGGGGACAACTTCGGTGTGGGTTCCATCCTTCGATATAAGGATTTTTTGCAGTCAGGGCCAGGGGCCCCTGGGCACATCCTTTTTCCATTTTCCCTGGGAAAGAAAACTCAGCAGTCCAGGTTCCTGATGTCAGTTTGTATGGCTCCCTTGGGTCTATCAGGGTAGCACAAGTTTGAGGTGGGGACAACTTCGGTGTGGGGTCCATCCTTCGATATAAGGATTTTTTGCAGTCAGGGACAGGGGCCCCTGGGCACATCCTTTTTCCATTTTCCCTGGGAAAGAAAACTCAGCAGTCCAGGTTCCTGATGTCAGTTTGTAGGGTTCCCTTGGGTCTATCAGGCCAGCAGAAGTGTGAGGTGGGGACAACTTCGGTGTGGGGTCCATCCTTCGATATAAGGATTTTTTGCAGTCAGGGCCAGGGGCCCCTGGGCACATCCTTTTTCCATTTTCCCTGGGAAAGAAAACTCAGCAGTCCAGGTTCCTGATGTCAGTTTGTAGGGCTCCCTTGGGTGTATCAGGGCAGCACAAGTTTGAGGTGGGGACAACTTCGGTGTGGGGTCCATCCTTCGATATAAGGATTTTTTGCAGTCAGGGCCAGGGGCCCAGGGCCAGGGGCCCCTGGGCACATCCTTTTTCCATTTTCCCTGGGAAAGAAAACTCAGCAGTCCAGGTTCCTGATGTCAGTTTGTAGGGCTCCCTTGGGTGTATCAGGGCAGCACAAGTTTGAGGTGGCGACAACTTTGGTGTGGGGTCCATCCTTCGATATAATGATTTTTTGCAGTGAGGTCCCATCCCAGGGCCAGGGGCCCCTGGGCACATCCTTTTTCCATTTTCCCTGGGAAAGAAAACTCAGCAGTCCAGGTTCCTGATGTCAGTTTGTAGGGTTCCATTGGGTCTATCAGGGCAGCACAAGTGTGAGGTGGGGACAACTTCGGTGTGGGGTCCATCCTTCGATATAAGGATTTTTTGCAGTCAGGGCCAGGGGCCCCTGGGCACATCCTTTTTCCATTTTCCCTGGGAAAGAAAATTCAGCAGTCCAGGTTCCTGATGTCAGTTTGTAGGGCTCCCTTGGGTCTATCAGGGCAGCACAAGTGTGAGGTGGGGACAACTTCGGTGTGGGGTCCATCCTTCGATATAAAGATTCTTTGCAGTGAGGCCCCAGCCCAGGGCCAGGGGCCCCTGGGCACATCCTTTTTCCATTTTCCCTGGGAAAGAAAACTCAGCAGTCCAGGTTCCTGATGTCAGTTTGTAGGGTTCCCTTGGGTCTATCAGGGCAGCACAAGTGTGAGGTGGGGACAACTTCGGTGTGGGGTCCATCCTTCGATATAAGGATTTTTTGTAGTAAGGCCCCAGCCCACGGCCAGAGGCCCCTGGGCACATCCTTTTTCCATTTTCCCTGGGAAAGAAAACTCAGCAGTCCAGGTTCCTGATGTCAGTTTGTAGGGCTCCCTTGGGTCTATCAGGGCAGCACAAGTTTGAGGTGGGGACAACTTCGGTGTGGGGTCCATCCTTCGATATAAGGATTTTTTGCTGTCAGGTCCAGGGGCCCAGGGCCAGGGGCCCCTGGGCACATCCTTTTTCCATTTTCCCTGGGAAAGAAAACTCAGCAGTCCAGGTTCCTGATGTCAGTTTGTAGGGCTCCCTTGGGTGTATCAGGGCAGCACAAGTTTGAGGTGGGGACAACTTCGGTGTGGGGTCCATCCTTCGATATAAGGATATTTTGCAGTCAGGGAGAGGGGCCCCTGGGCACATCCTTTTTCCATTTTCCCTGGGAAAGAAAACTCAGCAGTCCAAGTTCCTGATGTCAGTTTGTAGGGCTCCCTTGGGTGTATCAGGGCAGCACAAGTGTGAGGTGGGGACAACTTCGGTGTGGGGTCCATCCTTCGATATAAAGATTCTTTGCAGTGAGGCCCCAGCCCAGGGCCAGGGGCCCCTGGGCACATCCTTTTTCCATTTTCCCTGGGAAAGAAAACTCAGCAGTCCAGGTTCCTGATGTCAGTTTGTAGGGTTCCATTGGGTCTATCAGGGCAGCACAAGTGTGAGGTGGGGACAACTTCGGTGTGGGGTCCATCCTTCGATATAAGGATTTTTTGCAGTCAGGGCCAGGGGCCCCTGGGCACATCCTTTTTCCATTTTCCCTGGGAAAGAAAACTCAGCAGTCCAGGTTCCTGATGTCAGTTTGTAGGGCTCCCTTGGGTCTATCAGGGCAGCAGAAGTTTGAGGTGGGGACAACTTCGGTGTGGGGTCCATCCTTCGATATAAGGATATTTTGCAGTCAGGGCCAGCGGCCCAGGGCCAGGGGGCCCCTGGGCACATCCTTTTTCCATTTTCCCTGGGAAAGAAAACTCAGCAGTCCAGGTTCCTGATGTCAGTTTGTAGGGCTCCCTTGGGTGTATCAGGGCAGCACAAGTGTGAGGTGGGGACAACTTCGGTGTGGGGTCCATCCTTCGATATAAGGATTTTTTGCTGTCAGGTCCAGGGGCCCAGGGCCAGGGGCCCCTGGGCACATCCTTTTTCCCTTTTCCCTGGGAAAGAAAACTCAGCAGTCCAAGTTCCTGATGTCAGTTTGTAGGGCTCCCTTGGGTGTATCAGGGCAGCACAAGTGTGAGGTGCGGACAACTTCGGTGTGGGGTCCATCCTTCGATATAAGGATTTTTTGTAGTAAGGCCCCAGCCCACGGCCAGAGGCCCCTGGGCACATCCTTTTTCCATTTTCCCTGGGAAAGAAAACTCAGCAGTCCAGGTTCCTGATGTCAGTTTGTAGGGCTCCCTTGGGTCTATCAGGGCAGCACAAGTTTGAGGTGGGGACAACTTCGGTGTGGGGTCCATCCTTCGATATAAGGATTTTTTGCTGTCAGGTCCAGGGGCCCAGGGCCAGGCGCCCCTGGGCACATCCTTTTTCCATTTTCCCTGGGAAAGAAAACTCAGCAGTCCAGGTTCCTGATGTCAGTTTGTAGGGCTCCCTTGGGTGTATCAGGGCAGCACAAGTTTGAGGTGGGGACAACTTCGGTGTGGGGTCCATCCTTCGATATAAGGATTTTTTGCAGTCAGGGAGAGGGGCCCCTGGGCACATCCTTTTTCCATTTTCCCTGGGAAAGAAAACTCAGCAGTCCAAGTTCCTGATGTCAGTTTGTAGGGCTCCCTTGGGTGTATCAGGGCAGCACAAGTGTGAGGTGGGGACAACTTCGGTGTGGGGTCCATCCTTCGATATAAAGATTCTTTGCAGTGAGGCCCCAGCCCAGGGCCAGGGGCCCCTGGGCACATCCTTTTTCCATTTTCCCTGGGAAAGAAAACTCAGCAGTCCAGGTTCCTGATGTCAGTTTGTAGGGTTCCATTGGGTCTATCAGGGCAGCACAAGTGTGAGGTGGGGACAACTTCGGTGTGGGGTCCATCCTTCGATATAAGGATTTTTTGCAGTCAGGGCCAGGGGCCCCTGGGCACATCCTTTTTCCATTTTCCCTGGGAAAGAAAACTCAGCAGTCCAGGTTCCTGATGTCAGTTTGTAGGGCTCCCTTGGGTGTATCAGGGCAGCCCAAGTTTGAGGTGGGGACAAATTCGGTGTGGGGTCCATCCTTCGATATAAGCATTTTATGCAGTCAGGGCCAGGGGCCCCTGGGCACATCCTTTTTCCATTTTCCCTGGGAAAGAAAACTCAGCAGTCCAGGTTCCTGATGTCAGTTTGTAGGGCTCCCTTGGGTCTATCAGGGCAGCACAAGTTTGAGGTGGGGACAACTTCAGTGTGGGGTCCATCCTTCGATATAAGGATATTTTGCAGTCAGGGCCAGCGGCCCAGGGCCAGGGGGCCCCTGGGCACATCCTTTTTCCATTTTCCCTGGGAAAGAAAACTCAGCAGTCCAGGTTCCTGATGTCAGTTTGTAGGGCTCCCTTGGGTGTATCAGGGCAGCACAAGTGTGAGGTGGGGACAACTTCGGTGTGGGGTCCATCCTTCGATATAAGGATTTTTTGCTGTCAGGTCCAGGGGCCCAGGGCCAGGGGCCCCTGGGCACATCCTTTTTCCATTTTCCCTGGGAAAGAAAACTCAGCAGTCCAAGTTCCTGATGTCAGTTTGTAGGGCTCCCTTGGGTGTATCAGGGCAGCACAAGTGTGAGGTGCGGACAACTTCGGTGTGGGGTCCATCCTTCGATATAAAGATTCTTTGCAGTGAGGCCCCAGCCCAGGGCCAGGGGCCCCTGGGCACATCCTTTTTCCATTTTCCCTGGGAAAGAAAACTCAGCAGTCCAGGTTCCTGATGTCAGTTTGTAGGGTTCCCTTGGGTCTATCAGGGCAGCACAAGTGTGAGGTGGGGACAACTTCGGTGTGGGGTCCATCCTTCGATATAAGGATTTTTTGTAGTAAGGCCCAGCCCACGGCCAGAGGCCCCTGGGCACATCCTTTTTCCATTTTCCCTGGGAAAGAAAACTCAGCAGTCCAGGTTCCTGATGTCAGTTTGTAGGGCTCCCTTGGGTCTATCAGGGCAGCACAAGTTTGAGGTGGGGACAAATTCGGTGTGGGGTCCATCCTTCGATATAAGGATTTTTTGCAGTCAGGGAGAGGGGCCCCTGGGCACATCCTTTTTCCATTTTCCCTGGGAAAGAAAACTCAGCAGTCCAAGTTCCTGATGTCAGTTTGTAGGGCTCCCTTGGGTGTATCAGGGCAGCACAAGTGTGAGGTGGGGACAACTTCGGTGTGGGGTCCATCCTTCGATATAAAGATTCTTTGCAGTGAGGCCCCAGCCCAGGGCCAGGGGCCCCTGGGCACATCCTTTTTCCATTTTCCCTGGGAAAGAAAACTCAGCAGTCCAGGTTCCTGATGTCAGTTTGTAGGGTTCCATTGGGTCTATCAGGGCAGCACAAGTGTGAGGTGGGGACAACTTCGGTGTGGGGTCCATCCTTCGATATAAGGATTTTTTGCAGTCAGGGCCAGGGGCCCCTGGGCACATCCTTTTTCCATTTTCCCTGGGAAAGAAAACTCAGCAGTCCAGGTTCCTGATGTCAGTTTGTAGGGCTCCCTTGGGTGTATCAGGGCAGCCCAAGTTTGAGGTGGGGACAAATTCGGTGTGGGGTCCATCCTTCGATATAAGGATTTTTTGCAGTCAGGGCCAGGGGCCCCTGGGCACATCCTTTTTCCATTTTCCCTGGGAAAGAAAACTCAGCAGTCCAGGTTCCTGATGTCAGTTTGTAGGGCTCCCTTGGGTCTATCAGGGCAGCAGAAGTTTGAGGTGGGGACAACTTCGGTGTGGGGTCCATCCTTCGATATAAGGATATTTTGCGGTCAGGGCCAGCGGCCCAGGGCCAGGGGGCCCCTGGGCACATCCTTTTTCCATTTTCCCTGGGAAAGAAAACTCAGCAGTCCAGGTTCCTGCTGTCAGTTTGTAGGGCTCCCTTGGGTGTATCAGGGCAGCACAAGTGTGAGGTGGGGACAACTTCGGTGTGGGGTCCATCCTTCGATATAAGGATTTTTTGCTGTCAGGTCCAGGGGCCCAGGGCCAGGGGCCCCTGGGCACATCCTTTTTCCATTTTCCCTGGGAAAGAAAACTCAGCAGTCCAGGTTCCTGATGTCAGTTTGTAGGGCTCCCTTGGGTCTATCAGGGCAGCACAAGTTTGAGGTGGGGACAACTTCGGTGTGGGGTCCATCCTTCGATATAAGGATTTTTTGCAGTCAGGGAGAGGGGCCCCTGGGCACATCCTTTTTCCATTTTCCCTGGGAAAGAAAACTCAGCAGTCCAGGTTCCTGATGTCAGTTTGTAGGGCTCCCTTGGGTGTAACAGGGCAGCACAAGTGTGAGGTGCGGACAACTTCGGTGTGGGGTCCATCCTTCGATATAAAGATTCTTTGCAGTGAGGCCCCAGCCCAGGGCCAGGGGCCCCTGGGCACATCCTTTTTCCATTTTCCCTGGGAAAGAAAACTCAGCAGTCCAGGTTCCTGATGTCAGTTTGTAGGGTTCCCTTGGGTCTATCAGGGCAGCACAAGTGTGAGGTGGGGACAACTTCGGTGTGGGTTCCATCCTTCGATATAAGGATTTTTTGTAGTGAGGTCCCAGCCCACGGCCAGAGGCCCCTGGGCACATCCTTTTTCCATTTTCCCTGGGAAAGAAAACTCAGCAGTCCAGGTTCCTGATGTCAGTTTGTAGGGCTCCCTTGGGTCTATCAGGGCAGCACAAGTTTGAGGTGGGGACAACTTCGGTGTGGGGTCCATCCTTCGATATAAGGATTTTTTGCTGTCAGGTCCAGGGGCCCAGGGCCAGGGGCCCCTGGGCACATCCTTTTTCCATTTTCCCTGGGAAAGAAAACTCAGCAGTCCAGGTTCCTGATGTCAGTTTGTAGGGCTCCCTTGGGTGTATCAGGGCAGCACAAGTTTGAGGTGGGGACAACTTCGGTGTGGGGTCCATCCTTCGATATAAGGATTTTTTGCAGTCAGGGAGAGGGGCCCCTGGGCACATCCTTTTTCCATTTTCCCTGGGAAAGAAAACTCAGCAGTCCAAGTTCCTGATGTCAGTTTGTAGGGCTCCCTTGGGTGTATCAGGGCAGTACAAGTGTGAGGTGGGGACAACTTCGGTGTGGGGTCCATCCTTCGATATAAAGATTCTTTGCAGTGAGGCCCCAGCCCAGGGCCAGGGGCCCCTGGGCACATCCTTTTTCCATTTTCCCTGGGAAAGAAAACTCAGCAGTCCAGGTTCCTGATGTCAGTTTGTAGGGTTCCATTGGGTCTATCAGGGCAGCACAAGTGTGAGGTGGGGACAACTTCGGTGTGGGGTCCATCCTTCGATATAAGGATTTTTTGCAGTCAGGGCCAGGGGCCCCTGGGCACATCCTTTTTCCATTTTCCCTGGGAAAGAAAACTCAGCAGTCCAGGTTCCTGATGTCAGTTTGTAGGGCTCCCTTGGGTGTATCAGGGCAGCCCAAGTTTGAGGTGGGGACAACTTCGGTGTGGGGTCCATCCTTCGATATAAGGATTCTTTGCTGTCAGGTCCAGGGGCCCAGGGCCAGGGGCCCCTGGGCACATCCTTTTTCCATTTTCCCTGGGAAAGAAAACTCAGCAGTCCAGGTTCCTGATGTCAGTTTGTAGGGCTCCCTTGGGTGTATCAGGGCAGCACAAGTTTGAGGTGGGGACAACTTCGGTGTGGGGTCCATCCTTCGATATAAGGATTTTTTGCAGTCAGGGCCAGGGGCCCCTGGGCACATCCTTTTTCCATTTTCCCTGGGAAAGAAAACTCAGCAGTCCAGGTTCCTGATGTCAGTTTGTAGGGCTCCCTTGGGTGTATCAGGGCAGCCCAAGTTTGAGGTGGGGACAAATTCGGTGTGGGGTCCATCCTTCGATATAAGGATTCTTTGCAGTCAGGGCCAGGGGCCCCTGGGCACATCCTTTTTCCATTTTCCCTGGGAAAGAAAACTCAGCAGTCCAGGTTCCTGATGTCAGTTTGTAGGGCTCCCTTGGGTGTATCAGGGCAGCACAAGTTTGAGGTGGGGACAACTTCGGTGTGGGGTCCATCCTTCGATATAAGGATTTTTTGCAGTCAGGGCCAGGGGCCCCTGGGCACATCCTTTTTCCATTTTCCCTGGGAAAGAAAACTCAGCAGTCCAAGTTCCTGATGTCAGTTTGTAGGGCTCCCTTGGGTGTATCAGGGCAGTACAAGTGTGAGGTGGGGACAACTTCGGTGTGGGGTCCATCCTTCGATATAAAGATTCTTTGCAGTGAGGCCCCAGCCCAGGGCCAGGGGCCCCTGGGCACATCCTTTTTCCATTTTCCCTGGGAAAGAAAACTCAGCAGTCCAGGTTCCTGATGTCAGTTTGTAGGGTTCCATTGGGTCTATCAGGGCAGCACAAGTGTGAGGTGGGGACAACTTCGGTGTGGGGTCCATCCTTCGATATAAGGATTTTTTGCAGTCAGGGCCAGGGGCCCCTGGGCACATCCTTTTTCCATTTTCCCTGGGAAAGAAAACTCAGCAGTCCAGGTTCCTGATGTCAGTTTGTAGGGCTCCCTTGGGTGTATCAGGGCAGCCCAAGTCTGAGGTGGGGACAAATTCGGTGTGGGGTCCATCCTTCGATATAAGGATTTTTTGCAGTCAGGGCCAGGGGCCCCTGGGCACATCCTTTTTCCATTTTCCCTGGGAAAGAAAACTCAGCAGTCCAGGTTCCTGATGTCAGTTTGTAGGGCTCCCTTGGGTCTATCAGGGCAGCACAAGTTTGAGGTGGGGACAACTTCGGTGTGGGGTCCATCCTTCGATATAAGGATTCTTTGCTGTCAGGTCCAGGGGCCCAGGGCCAGGGGCCCCTGGGCACATCCTTTTTCCATTTTCCCTGGGAAAGAAAACTCAGCAGTCCAGGTTCCTGATGTCAGTTTGTAGGGCTCCCTTGGGTGTATCAGGGCAGCACAAGTTTGAGGTGGGGACAACTTCGGTGTGGGGTCCATCCTTCGATATAAGGATTTTTTGCAGTCAGGGCCAGGGGCCCCTGGGCACATCCTTTTTCCATTTTCCCTGGGAAAGAAAACTCAGCAGTCCAGGTTCCTGATGTCAGTTTGTAGGGCTCCCTTGGGTGTATCAGGGCAGCCCAAGTTTGAGGTGGGGACAAATTCGGTGTGGGGTCCATCCTTCGATATAAGGATTTTTTGCAGTCAGGGCCAGGGGCCCCTGGGCACATCCTTTTTCCATTTTCCCTGGGAAAGAAAACTCAGCAGTCCAGGTTCCTGATGTCAGTTTGTAGGGTTCCCTTGGGTCTATCAGGGCAGCACAAGTTTGAGGTGGGGACAACTTCGGTGTGGGGTCCATCCTTCGATATAAGGATTTTTTGCAGTCAGGGCCAGGGGCCCAGGGCCAGGGGCCCCTGGGCACATCCTTTTTCCATTTTCCCTGGGAAAGAAAACTCAGCAGTCCAGGTTCCTGATGTCAGTTTGTAGGGCTCCCTTGGGTCTATCAGGGTAGCACAAGTTTGAGGTGGGGACAACTTCGGTGTGGGGGCCATCCTTCAATATAAGGAGTTTTTGCAGTCAGGGCCAGGGGCCCCTGGGCACATCCTTTTTCCATTTTCCCTGGGAAAGAAAACTCAGCAGTCCAGGTTCCTGATGTCAGTTTGTAAGGCTCCCTTGGGTCTATCAGGGCAGCACAAGTTTGAGGTGGCGACAACTTCGGTGTGGGGTCCATCCTTTGATATAAGGATTTTTTGCAGTCAGGGCCAGGGACCCCTGGGCACAACCTTTGGCCATTTACCCTGGGAAAGAAAACTCAGCAGTCCAGGTTCCTGATGTCAGTTTGTAGGGTTCCCTTGGGTCTATCAGGGCAGCACAAGCTTGAGGTGGGTTCAACTTCGGTCTGGGGTCCATCCTTCGATATAAGGATTTTTTGCAGTCAGGGCCAGGGGCCCCTGGGCACATCCTTTTTCCATTTTCCCTGGGAAAGAAAACTCAGCAGTCCAGGTTCCTGATGTCAGTTTGTAGGGCTCCCTTGGGTCTATCAGGGCAGCACAAATTTGAGGTGGGGACAACTTTTGTGTGGGGTCCATCCTTCGATATAAGGATTCTTTGCAGTCAGGGCCAGGGGCCCCTGGGCACATCCTTTTTCCATTTTCCCTGGGAAAGAAAACTCAGCAGTCCAGGTTCCTGATGTCAGTTTGTAGGGCTCCCTTGGGTCTATCAGGATAGCACAAGTATGAGGTGGGGACAACTTCGGTGTGGGGTCCATCCTTTGATATAAGGATTTCGTGTAGTGAGGTCCCGGTCCAGCGCTAGGGGCCCCTGGGCACATCCTTTTTCCATTTTCCCTGGGAAAGAAAACTCAGCAGTCCAGGTTCCTGATGTCAGTTTGTAGTGCTCCCTTGGGTCTATCAGGGCAGCACAAGTTTGAGGTGGGGACAACTTCGGTGTGGGGTCCATCCTTCGATATAAGGATTTTTTGCAGTCAGGGCCAGGGGCCCCTGGGCACATCCTTTTTCCATTTTCCCTGGGAAAGAAAACTCAGCAGTCCAGGTTCCTGATGTCAGTTTGTAGGGCTCCCTTGGGTGTATCAGGGCAGCACAAGTTTGAGGTGGCGACAACTTCGGTGTGGGGTCCATCCTTCGATATAAGGATTCTTTGCAGTGAGGCCCCAGCCCAGGTGCAGGGGCCCCTGGGCACATCCTTTTTCCAGTTTCCCTGGGAAAGAAAACTCAGCAGTCCAGGTTCCTGATGTCAGTTTGTAGGGCTCCCTTGGGTCTATCAGGGCAGCACAAGTTTGAGGTGGGGACAACTTCGGTGTGGGGTCCATCCTTTGATATATGGATTTTTTGCAGTCAGGGCCAGGGGCCCCTGGGCACATCCTTTTTCCATTTTCCCTGGGAAAGAAAACTCAGCAGTCCAGGTTCCTGATGTCGGTTTGTAAGGCTCCCTTGGGTCTATCAGGGCAGCACAAGTTTGAGGTGGGGACAACTTCGGTGTGGGGTCAATCGTTTGATATAAGGATTTTTTGCAGTCAGGGCCAGGGACCCCTGGGCACAACCTTTGGCCATTTTCCCTGGGAAAGAAAACTCAGCAGTCCAGGTTCCTGATGTCAGTTTGTAGGGTTCCCTTGGGTCTATCAGGGCAGCAGAAGTTTGAGGTGGGGACAACTTCGGTGTGGGGTCCATCCTTCGATATAAGGATTTTTTGCAGTCAGGTCCAGGGGCCCAGGGCCAGGGGCCCCTGGCACATCCTTTTTCCATTTTCCCTGGGAAAGAAAACTCAGCAGTCCAGGTTCCTGATGTCAGTTTGTAGGGCTCCCTTGGGTCTATCAGGGTAGCACAAGTTTGAGGTGGGGACAACTTCGGTGTGCGGTCCATGCTTCAATATAAGGATTTTTTGCAGTCAGGGCCAGGGGCCCCTGGGCACATCCTTTTTCCATTTTCCCTGGGAAAGAAAACTCAGCAGTCCAGGTTCCTGATGTCAGTTTGTAGGGCTCCCTTGGGTCTATCAGGGCAGCACAAGTTTGAGGTGGGGACAACTTCGGTGTGGGGTCCATCCTTCGATATAAGGATTTTTTGCTGTCAGGTCCAGGGGCCCAGGGCCAGGGGCCCCTGGGCACATCCTTTTTCCATTTTCCCTGGGAAAGAAAACTCAGCAGTCCAGGTTCCTGATGTCAGTTTGTAGGGCTCCCTTGGGTGTATCAGGGCAGCACAAGTTTGAGGTGGGGACAACTTCGGTGTGGGGTCCATCCTTCGATATAAGGATTTTTTGCAGTCAGGGAGAGGGGCCCCTGGGCACATCCTTTTTCCATTTTCCCTGGGAAAGAAAACTCAGCAGTCCAAGTTCCTGATGTCAGTTTGTAGGGCTCCCTTGGGTGTATCAGGGCAGTACAAGTGTGAGGTGGGGACAACTTCGGTGTGGGGTCCATCCTTCGATATAAAGATTCTTTGCAGTGAGGCCCCAGCCCAGGGCCAGGGGCCCCTGGGCACATCCTTTTTCCATTTTCCCTGGGAAAGAAAACTCAGCAGTCCAGGTTCCTGATGTCAGTTTGTAGGGTTCCATTGGGTCTATCAGGGCAGCACAAGTGTGAGGTGGGGACAACTTCGGTGTGGGGTCCATCCTTCGATATAAGGATTTTTTGCAGTCAGGGCCAGGGGCCCCTGGGCACATCCTTTTTCCATTTTCCCTGGGAAAGAAAACTCAGCAGTCCAGGTTCCTGATGTCAGTTTGTAGGGCTCCCTTGGGTGTATCAGGGCAGCCCAAGTTTGAGGTGGGGACAACTTCGGTGTGGGGTCCATCCTTCGATATAAGGATTCTTTGCTGTCAGGTCCAGGGGCCCAGGGCCAGGGGCCCCTGGGCACATCCTTTTTCCATTTTCCCTGGGAAAGAAAACTCAGCAGTCCAGGTTCCTGATGTCAGTTTGTAGGGCTCCCTTGGGTGTATCAGGGCAGCACAAGTTTGAGGTGGGGACAACTTCGGTGTGGGGTCCATCCTTCGATATAAGGATTTTTTGCAGTCAGGGCCAGGGGCCCCTGGGCACATCCTTTTTCCATTTTCCCTGGGAAAGAAAACTCAGCAGTCCAGGTTCCTGATGTCAGTTTGTAGGGCTCCCTTGGGTGTATCAGGGCAGCCCAAGTTTGAGGTGGGGACAAATTCGGTGTGGGGTCCATCCTTCGATATAAGGATTCTTTGCAGTCAGGGCCAGGGGCCCCTGGGCACATCCTTTTTCCATTTTCCCTGGGAAAGAAAACTCAGCAGTCCAGGTTCCTGATGTCAGTTTGTAGGGCTCCCTTGGGTCTATCAGGGCAGCACAAGTTTGAGGTGGGGACAACTTCGGTGTGGGGTCCATCCTTCGATATAAGGATTTTTTGCAGTCAGGGAGAGGGGCCCCTGGGCACATCCTTTTTCCATTTTCCCTGGGAAAGAAAACTCAGCAGTCCAAGTTCCTGATGTCAGTTTGTAGGGCTCCCTTGGGTGTATCAGGGCAGTACAAGTGTGAGGTGGGGACAACTTCGGTGTGGGGTCCATCCTTCGATATAAAGATTCTTTGCAGTGAGGACCCAGCCCAGGGCCAGGGGCCCCTGGGCACATCCTTTTTCCATTTTCCCTGGGAAAGAAAACTCAGCAGTCCAGGTTCCTGATGTCAGTTTGTAGGGTTCCATTGGGTCTATCAGGGCAGCACAAGTGTGAGGTGGGGACAACTTCGGTGTGGGGTCCATCCTTCGATATAAGGATTTTTTGCAGTCAGGGCCAGGGGCCCCTGGGCACATCCTTTTTCCATTTTCCCTGGGAAAGAAAACTCAGCAGTCCAGGTTCCTGATGTCAGTTTGTAGGGCTCCCTTGGGTGTATCAGGGCAGCCCAAGTCTGAGGTGGGGACAAATTCGGTGTGGGGTCCATCCTTCGATATAAGGATTTTTTGCAGTCAGGGCCAGGGGCCCCTGGGCACATCCTTTTTCCATTTTCCCTGGGAAAGAAAACTCAGCAGTCCAGGTTCCTGATGTCAGTTTGTAGGGCTCCCTTGGGTCTATCAGGGCAGCACAAGTTTGAGGTGGGGACAACTTCGGTGTGGGGTCCATCCTTCGATATAAGGATTCTTTGCTGTCAGGTCCAGGGGCCCAGGGCCAGGGGCCCCTGGGCACATCCTTTTTCCATTTTCCCTGGGAAAGAAAACTCAGCAGTCCAGGTTCCTGATGTCAGTTTGTAGGGCTCCCTTGGGTGTATCAGGGCAGCACAAGTTTGAGGTGGGGACAACTTCGGTGTGGGGTCCATCCTTCGATATAAGGATTTTTTGCAGTCAGGGCCAGGGGCCCCTGGGCACATCCTTTTTCCATTTTCCCTGGGAAAGAAAACTCAGCAGTCCAGGTTCCTGATGTCAGTTTGTAGGGCTCCCTTGGGTGTATCAGGGCAGCCCAAGTTTGAGGTGGGGACAAATTCGGTGTGGGGTCCATCCTTCGATATAAGGATTTTTTGCAGTCAGGGCCAGGGGCCCCTGGGCACATCCTTTTTCCATTTTCCCTGGGAAAGAAAACTCAGCAGTCCAGGTTCCTGATGTCAGTTTGTAGGGTTCCCTTGGGTCTATCAGGGCAGCACAAGTTTGAGGTGGGGACAACTTCGGTGTGGGGTCCATCCTTCGATATAAGGATTTTTTGCAGTCAGGGCCAGGGGCCCAGGGCCAGGGGCCCCTGGGCACATCCTTTTTCCATTTTCCCTGGGAAAGAAAACTCAGCAGTCCAGGTTCCTGATGTCAGTTTGTAGGGCTCCCTTGGGTCTATCAGGGTAGCACAAGTTTGAGGTGGGGACAACTTCGGTGTGGGGGCCATCCTTCAATATAAGGAGTTTTTGCAGTCAGGGCCAGGGGCCCCTGGGCACATCCTTTTTCCATTTTCCCTGGGAAAGAAAACTCAGCAGTCCAGGTTCCTGATGTCAGTTTGTAAGGCTCCCTTGGGTCTATCAGGGCAGCACAAGTTTGAGGTGGCGACAACTTCGGTGTGGGGTCCATCCTTTGATATAAGGATTTTTTGCAGTCAGGGCCAGGGACCCCTGGGCACAACCTTTGGCCATTTACCCTGGGAAAGAAAACTCAGCAGTCCAGGTTCCTGATGTCAGTTTGTAGGGTTCCCTTGGGTCTATCAGGGCAGCACAAGCTTGAGGTGGGTTCAACTTCGGTCTGGGGTCCATCCTTCGATATAAGGATTTTTTGCAGTCAGGGCCAGGGGCCCCTGGGCACATCCTTTTTCCATTTTCCCTGGGAAAGAAAACTCAGCAGTCCAGGTTCCTGATGTCAGTTTGTAGGGCTCCCTTGGGTCTATCAGGGCAGCACAAATTTGAGGTGGGGACAACTTTTGTGTGGGGTCCATCCTTCGATATAAGGATTCTTTGCAGTCAGGGCCAGGGGCCCCTGGGCACATCCTTTTTCCATTTTCCCTGGGAAAGAAAACTCAGCAGTCCAGGTTCCTGATGTCAGTTTGTAGGGCTCCCTTGGGTCTATCAGGATAGCACAAGTATGAGGTGGGGACAACTTCGGTGTGGGGTCCATCCTTTGATATAAGGATTTCGTGTAGTGAGGTCCCGGTCCAGCGCTAGGGGCCCCTGGGCACATCCTTTTTCCATTTTCCCTGGGAAAGAAAACTCAGCAGTCCAGGTCCCTGATGTCAGTTTGTAGTGCTCCCTTGGGTCTATCAGGGCAGCACAAGTTTGAGGTGGGGACAACTTCGGTGTGGGGTCCATCCTTCGATATAAGGATTTTTTGCAGTCAGGGCCAGGGGCCCCTGGGCACATCCTTTTTCCATTTTCCCTGGGAAAGAAAACTCAGCAGTCCAGGTTCCTGATGTCAGTTTGTAGGGCTCCCTTGGGTGTATCAGGGCAGCACAAGTTTGAGGTGGCGACAACTTCGGTGTGGGGTCCATCCTTCGATATAAGGATTCTTTGCAGTGAGGCCCCAGCCCAGGTGCAGGGGCCCCTGGGCACATCCTTTTTCCAGTTTCCCTGGGAAAGAAAACTCAGCAGTCCAGGTTCCTGATGTCAGTTTGTAGGGCTCCCTTGGGTCTATCAGGGCAGCACAAGTTTGAGGTGGGGACAACTTCGGTGTGGGGTCCATCCTTCGATATAAGGATTTTTTGCAGTCAGGGCCAGGGGCCCCTGGGCACATCCTTTTTCCATTTTCCCTGGGAAAGAAAACTCAGCAGTCCAGGTTCCTGATGTCGGTTTGTAAGGCTCCCTTGGGTCTATCAGGGCAGCACAAGTTTGAGGTGGGGACAACTTCGGTGTGGGGTCAATCGTTTGATATAAGGATTTTTTGCAGTCAGGGCCAGGGACCCCTGGGCACAACCTTTGGCCATTTTCCCTGGGAAAGAAAACTCAGCAGTCCAGGTTCCTGATGTCAGTTTGTAGGGTTCCCTTGGGTCTATCAGGGCAGCAGAAGTTTGAGGTGGGGACAACTTCGGTGTGGGGTCCATCCTTCGATATAAGGATTTTTTGCAGTCAGGGCCAGGGGCCCAGGGCCAGGGGCCCCTGGCACATCCTTTTTCCATTTTCCCTGGGAAAGAAAACTCAGCAGTCCAGGTTCCTGATGTCAGTTTGTAGGGCTCCCTTGGGTCTATCAGGGTAGCACAAGTTTGAGGTGGGGACAACTTCGGTGTGCGGTCCATGCTTCAATATAAGGATTTTTTGCAGTCAGGGCCAGGGGCCCCTGGGCACATCCTTTTTCCATTTTCCCTGGGAAAGAAAACTCAGCAGTCCAGGTTCCTGATGTCAGTTTGTAGGGCTCCCTTGGGTCTATCAGGGCAGCACAAGTTTGAGGTGGCGACAACTTCGGTGTGGGGTCCATCCTTCGATATAAGGATTCTTTGCAGTGAGGCCCCAGCTCAGGTGCAGGGGCCCCTGGGCACATCCTTTTTCAATTTTCCCTGGGAAAGAAAACTCAGCAGTCCAGGTTCCTGATGTCAGTTTGTAGGGCTCCCTTGGGTCTATCAGGGCAGCACAAGTTTGAGGTGGCGACAACTTCGGTGTGGGGTCCATCCTTCAATATATGGATTTTTTTGCAGTCAGGGCCAGGGGCCCCTGGGCACATCCTTTTTCCATTTTCCCTGGGAAAGAAAACTCAGCAGTCCAGGTTCCTGATGTCAGTTTGTAGGGCTCCCTTGGGTCTATCAGGGCAGCACAAGTTTGAGGTGGGGACAACTTCGGTGTGGGGTCCATCCTTCGATATAAAGATTCTTTGCAGTGAGGCCCCAGCCCAGGGCCAGGGGCCCCTGGGCACATCCTTTTTCCATTTTCCCTGGGAAAGAAAACTCAGCAGTCCAGGTTCCTGATGTCAGTTTGTAGGGCTCCCTTGGGTCTATCAGGGCAGCACAAGTTTGAGGTGGGGACAACTTCGGTGTGGGGTCCATCTTCCATAAATGGATTCTGTGCAGTGAGGCCCCAGCCCAGGGCCAGGGGCCCCTGGGCACATCCTTTTTCCATTTTCCCTGGGAAAGAAAACTCAGCAGTCCAGGTTCCTGATGTCAGTTTGTAGGGCTCCCTTGGGTGTATCAGGGCAGCACAAGTTTGAGGTGGGGACAACTTCGGTGTGGGGTCCATCCTTCGATATAAGGATTTTTTGCAGTCAGGGCCAGGGTCCCCTGGGCACATCCTTTTTCCATTTTCCCTGGGAAAGAAAACTCAGCAGTCCAGGTTCCTGATGTCAGTTTGTAGGGCTCCCTTGGGTCTATCAGGGTAGCACAAGTTTGAGGTGGGGACAACTTCGGTGTGGGGTCCATCCTTCGATATAAGGATTTTTTGCAGTCAGGGCCAGGGGCCCCTGGGCACATCCTTTTTCCATTTTCCCTGGGAAAGAAAACTCAGCAGTCCAGGTTCCTGATGTCAGTTTGTAGGGCTCCCTTGGGTCTATCAGGGCAGCACAAGTTTGAGGTGGCGACAACTTCGGTGTGGGGTCCATCCTTCGATATAAGGATTCTTTGCAGTGAGGCCCCAGCTCAGGTGCAGGGGCCCCTGGGCACATCCTTTTTCAATTTTCCCTGGGAAAGAAAACTCAGCAGTCCAGGTTCCTGATGTCAGTTTGTAGGGCTCCCTTGGGTCTATCAGGGCAGCACAAGTTTGAAATGGCGACAACTTCGGTGTGGGGTCCATCCTTCAATATATGGATTTTTTTGCAGTCAGGGCCAGGGGCCCCTGGGCACATCCTTTTTCCATTTTCCCTGGGAAAGAAAACTCAGCAGTCCAGGTTCCTGATGTCAGTTTGTAGGGCTCCCTTGGGTCTATCAGGGCAGCACAAGTTTGAGGTGGGGACAACTTCGGTGTGGGGTCCATCCTTCGATATAAGTATTTTTTGCAGTGAGGCCCCAGCCCAGGGCCAGGGGCCCCTGGGCACATCCTTTTTCCATTTTCCCTGGGAAAGAAAACTCAGCAGTCCAGGTTCCTGATGTCAGTTTGTAGGGCTCCCTTGGGTGTATCAGGGCAGCACAAGTTTGAGGTGGGGACAACTTCGGTGTGGGGTCCATCCTTCGATATAAGGATTTTTTGCAGTCAGGGCCAGGGTCCCCTGGGCACATCCTTTTTCCATTTTCCCTGGGAAAGAAAACTCAGCAGTCCAGGTTCCTGATGTCAGTTTGTAGGGCTCCCTTGGGTGTAACAGGGCAGCACAAGTGTGAGGTGCGGACAACTTCGGTGTGGGGTCCATCCTTCGATATAAAGATTCTTTGTAGTGAGGCCCCAGCCCAGGGCCAGGGGCCCCTGGGCACATCCTTTTTCCATTTTCCCTGGGAAAGAAAACTCAGCAGTCCAGGTTCCTGATGTCAGTTTGTAGGGTTCCCTTGAGTCTATCAGGGCAGCACAAGTGTGAGGTGGGGACAACTTCGGTGTGGGGTCCATCCTTCGATATAAGGATTTTTTGTAGTGAGGTCCCAGCCCACGGCCAGAGGTCCCTGGGCACATCCTTTTTCCATTTTCCCTGGGAAAGAAAACTCAGCAGTCCAGGTTCCTGATGTCAGTTTGTAGGGCTCCCTTGGGTCTATCAGGGCAGCACAAGTTTGAGGTGGGGACAACTTCGGTGTGGGGTCCATCCTTCGATATAAGGATTTTTTGCTGTCAGGTCCAGGGGCCCAGGGCCAGGGGCCCCTGGGCACATCCTTTTTCCATTTTCCCTGGGAAAGAAAACTCAGCAGTCCAGGTTCCTGATGTCAGTTTGTAGGGCTCCCTTGGGTGTATCAGGGCAGCACAAGTTTGAGGTGGGGACAACTTCGGTGTGGGGTCCATCCTTCGATATAAGGATTTTTTGCAGTCAGGGCTTGGGGCCCCTGGGCACATCCTTTTTCCATTTTCCCTGGGAAAGAAAACTCAGCAGTCCAAGTTCCTGATGTCAGTTTGTAGGGCTCCCTTGGGTGTATCAGGGCAGTACAAGTGTGAGGTGGGGACAACTTCGGTGTGGGGTCCATCCTTCGATATAAAGATTCTTTGCAGTGAGGCCCCAGCCCAGGGCCAGGGGCCCCTGGGCACATCCTTTTTCCATTTTCCCTGGGAAAGAAAACTCAGCAGTCCAGGTTCCTGATGTCAGTTTGTAGGGTTCCATTGGGTCTATCAGGGCAGCACAAGTGTGAGGTGGGGACAACTTCGGTGTGGGGTCCATCCTTCAATATAAGGATTTTTTGCAGTCAGGGCCAGGGGCCCCTGGGCACATCCTTTTTCCATTTTCCCTGGGAAAGAAAACTCAGCAGTCCAGGTTCCTGATGTCAGTTTGTAGGGCTCCCTTGGGTGTATCAGGGCAGCCCAAGTTTGAGGTGGGGACAAATTCGGTGTGGGGTCCATCCTTCGATATAAGGATTTTTTGCAGTCAGGGCCAGGGGCCCCTGGGCACATCCTTTTTCCATTTTCCCTGGGAAAGAAAACTCAGCAGTCCAGGTTCCTGATGTCAGTTTGTAGGGCTCCCTTGGGTCTATCAGGGCAGCCCAAGTTTGAGGTGGCGACAACTTCGGTGTGGGGTCCATCCTTCGATATAAGGATTCTTTGCTGTCAGGTCCAGGGGCCCAGGGCCAGGGGCCCCTGGGCACATCCTTTTTCCATTTTCCCTGGGAAAGAAAACTCAGCAGTCCAGGTTCCTGATGTCAGTTTGTAGGGCTCCCTTGGGTGTATCAGGGCAGCACAAGTTTGAGGTGGGGACAACTTCGGTGTGGGGTCCATCCTTCGATATAAGGATTTTTTGCAGTCAGGGCCAGGGGCCCCTGGGCACATCCTTTTTCCATTTTCCCTGGGAAAGAAAACTCAGCAGTCCAGGTTCCTGATGTCAGTTTGTAGGGCTCCCTTGGGTGTATCAGGGCAGCCCAAGTTTGAGGTGGGGACAAATTCGGTGTGGGGTCCATCCTTCGATATAAGGATTTTTTGCAGTCAGGGCCAGGGGCCCCTGGGCACATCCTTTTTCCATTTTCCCTGGGAAAGAAAACTCAGCAGTCCAGGTTCCTGATGTCAGTTTGTAGGGCTCCCTTGGGTCTATCAGGGCAGCACAAGTTTGAGGTGGGGACAACTTCGGTGTGGGGTCCATCCTTCGATATAAGGATTTTTTGCAGTCAGGGAGAGGGGCCCCTGGGCACATCCTTTTTCCATTTTCCCTGGGAAAGAAAACTCAGCAGTCCAAGTTCCTGATGTCAGTTTGTAGGGCTCCCTTGGGTGTATCAGGGCAGTACAAGTGTGAGGTGGGGACAACTTCGGTGTGGGGTCCATCCTTCGATATAAGGATTCTTTGCAGTGAGGCCCCAGCTCAGGTGCAGGGGCCCCTGGGCACATCCTTTTTCAATTTTCCCTGGGAAAGAAAACTCAGCAGTCCAGGTTCCTGATGTCAGTTTGTAGGGCTCCCTTGGGTCTATCAGGGCAGCACAAGTTTGAAATGGCGACAACTTCGGTGTGGGGTCCATCCTTCAATATATGGATTTTTTTGCAGTCAGGGCCAGGGGCCCCTGGGCACATCCTTTTTCCATTTTCCCTGGGAAAGAAAACTCAGCAGTCCAGGTTCCTGATGTCAGTTTGTAGGGCTCCCTTGGGTCTATCAGGGCAGCACAAGTTTGAGGTGGGGACAACTTCGGTGTGGGGTCCATCCTTCGATATAAGTATTTTTTGCAGTGAGGCCCCAGCCCAGGGCCAGGGGCCCCTGGGCACATCCTTTTTCCATTTTCCCTGGGAAAGAAAACTCAGCAGTCCAGGTTCCTGATGTCAGTTTGTAGGGCTCCCTTGGGTGTATCAGGGCAGCACAAGTTTGAGGTGGGGACAACTTCGGTGTGGGGTCCATCCTTCGATATAAGGATTTTTTGCAGTCAGGGCCAGGGTCCCCTGGGCACATCCTTTTTCCATTTTCCCTGGGAAAGAAAACTCAGCAGTCCAGGTTCCTGATGTCAGTTTGTAGGGCTCCCTTGGGTGTAACAGGGCAGCACAAGTGTGAGGTGCGGACAACTTCGGTGTGGGGTCCATCCTTCGATATAAAGATTCTTTGTAGTGAGGCCCCAGCCCAGGGCCAGGGGCCCCTGGGCACATCCTTTTTCCATTTTCCCTGGGAAAGAAAACTCAGCAGTCCAGGTTCCTGATGTCAGTTTGTAGGGTTCCCTTGAGTCTATCAGGGCAGCACAAGTGTGAGGTGGGGACAACTTCGGTGTGGGGTCCATCCTTCGATATAAGGATTTTTTGTAGTGAGGTCCCAGCCCACGGCCAGAGGTCCCTGGGCACATCCTTTTTCCATTTTCCCTGGGAAAGAAAACTCAGCAGTCCAGGTTCCTGATGTCAGTTTGTAGGGCTCCCTTGGGTCTATCAGGGCAGCACAAGTTTGAGGTGGGGACAACTTCGGTGTGGGGTCCATCCTTCGATATAAGGATTTTTTGCTGTCAGGTCCAGGGGCCCAGGGCCAGGGGCCCCTGGGCACATCCTTTTTCCATTTTCCCTGGGAAAGAAAACTCAGCAGTCCAGGTTCCTGATGTCAGTTTGTAGGGCTCCCTTGGGTGTATCAGGGCAGCACAAGTTTGAGGTGGGGACAACTTCGGTGTGGGGTCCATCCTTCGATATAAGGATTTTTTGCAGTCAGGGCTTGGGGCCCCTGGGCACATCCTTTTTCCATTTTCCCTGGGAAAGAAAACTCAGCAGTCCAAGTTCCTGATGTCAGTTTGTAGGGCTCCCTTGGGTGTATCAGGGCAGTACAAGTGTGAGGTGGGGACAACTTCGGTGTGGGGTCCATCCTTCGATATAAAGATTCTTTGCAGTGAGGCCCCAGCCCAGGGCCAGGGGCCCCTGGGCACATCCTTTTTCCATTTTCCCTGGGAAAGAAAACTCAGCAGTCCAGGTTCCTGATGTCAGTTTGTAGGGTTCCATTGGGTCTATCAGGGCAGCACAAGTGTGAGGTGGGGACAACTTCGGTGTGGGGTCCATCCTTCAATATAAGGATTTTTTGCAGTCAGGGCCAGGGGCCCCTGGGCACATCCTTTTTCCATTTTCCCTGGGAAAGAAAACTCAGCAGTCCAGGTTCCTGATGTCAGTTTGTAGGGCTCCCTTGGGTGTATCAGGGCAGCCCAAGTTTGAGGTGGGGACAAATTCGGTGTGGGGTCCATCCTTCGATATAAGGATTTTTTGCAGTCAGGGCCAGGGGCCCCTGGGCACATCCTTTTTCCATTTTCCCTGGGAAAGAAAACTCAGCAGTCCAGGTTCCTGATGTCAGTTTGTAGGGCTCCCTTGGGTCTATCAGGGCAGCCCAAGTTTGAGGTGGCGACAACTTCGGTGTGGGGTCCATCCTTCGATATAAGGATTCTTTGCTGTCAGGTCCAGGGGCCCAGGGCCAGGGGCCCCTGGGCACATCCTTTTTCCATTTTCCCTGGGAAAGAAAACTCAGCAGTCCAGGTTCCTGATGTCAGTTTGTAGGGCTCCCTTGGGTGTATCAGGGCAGCACAAGTTTGAGGTGGGGACAACTTCGGTGTGGGGTCCATCCTTCGATATAAGGATTTTTTGCAGTCAGGGCCAGGGGCCCCTGGGCACATCCTTTTTCCATTTTCCCTGGGAAAGAAAACTCAGCAGTCCAGGTTCCTGATGTCAGTTTGTAGGGCTCCCTTGGGTGTATCAGGGCAGCCCAAGTTTGAGGTGGGGACAAATTCGGTGTGGGGTCCATCCTTCGATATAAGGATTTTTTGCAGTCAGGGCCAGGGGCCCCTGGGCACATCCTTTTTCCATTTTCCCTGGGAAAGAAAACTCAGCAGTCCAGGTTCCTGATGTCAGTTTGTAGGGCTCCCTTGGGTCTATCAGGGCAGCACAAGTTTGAGGTGGGGACAACTTCGGTGTGGGGTCCATCCTTCGATATAAGGATTTTTTGCAGTCAGGGAGAGGGGCCCCTGGGCACATCCTTTTTCCATTTTCCCTGGGAAAGAAAACTCAGCAGTCCAAGTTCCTGATGTCAGTTTGTAGGGCTCCCTTGGGTGTATCAGGGCAGTACAAGTGTGAGGTGGGGACAACTTCGGTGTGGGGTCCATCCTTCGATATAAAGATTCTTTGCAGTGAGGCCCCAGCCCAGGGCCAGGGGCCCCTGGGCACATCCTTTTTCCATTTTCCCTGGGAAAGAAAACTCAGCAGTCCAGGTTCCTGATGTCAGTTTGTAGGGTTCCATTGGGTCTATCAGGGCAGCACAAGTGTGAGGTGGGGACAACTTCGGTGTGGGGTCCATCCTTCGATATAAGGATTCTTTGCAGTCAGGGCCAGGGGCCCCTGGGCACATCCTTTTTCCATTTTCCCTGGGAAAGAAAACTCAGCAGTCCAGGTTCCTGATGTCAGTTTGTAGGGCTCCCTTGGGTGTATCAGGGCAGCCCAAGTTTGAGGTGGGGACAAATTCGGTGTGGGGTCCATCCTTCGATATAAGGATTTTTTGCAGTCAGGGCCAGGGGCCCCTGGGCACATCCTTTTTCCATTTTCCCTGGGAAAGAAAACTCAGCAGTCCAGGTTCCTGATGTCAGTTTGTAGGGCTCCCTTGGGTCTATCAGGGCAGCACAAGTTTGAGGTGGGGACAACTTCGGTGTGGGGTCCATCCTTCGATATAAGGATTCTTTGCTGTCAGGTCCAGGGGCCCAGGGCCAGGGGCCCCTGGGCACATCCTTTTTCCATTTTCCCTGGGAAAGAAAACTCAGCAGTCCAGGTTCCTGATGTCAGTTTGTAGGGCTCCCTTGGGTGTATCAGGGCAGCACAAGTTTGAGGTGGGGACAACTTCGGTGTGGGGTGCATCCTTCGATATAAGGATTTTTTGCAGTCAGGGCCAGGGGCCCCTGGGCACATCCTTTTTCCATTTTCCCTGGGAAAGAAAACTCAGCAGTCCAGGTTCCTGATGTCAGTTTGTAGGGCTCCCTTGGGTGTATCAGGGCAGCCCAAGTTTGAGGTGGGGACAAATTCGGTGTGGGGTCCATCCTTCGATATAAGGATTTTTTGCAGTCAGGGCCAGGGGCCCCTGGGCACATCCTTTTTCCATTTTCCCTGGGAAAGAAAACTCAGCAGTCCAGGTTCCTGATGTCAGTTTGTAGGGTTCCCTTGGGTCTATCAGGGCAGCACAAGTTTGAGGTGGGGACAACTTCGGTGTGGGGTCCATCCTTCGATATAAGGATTTTTTGCAGTCAGGGCCAGGGGCCCAGGGCCAGGGGCCCCTGGGCACATCCTTTTTCCATTTTCCCTGGGAAAGAAAACTCAGCAGTCCAGGTTCCTGATGTCAGTTTGTAGGGCTCCCTTGGGTCTATCAGGGTAGCACAAGTTTGAGGTGGGGACAACTTCGGTGTGGGGGCCATCCTTCAATATAAGGAGTTTTTGCAGTCAGGGCCAGGGGCCCCTGGGCACATCCTTTTTCCATTTTCCCTGGGAAAGAAAACTCAGCAGTCCAGGTTCCTGATGTCAGTTTGTAAGGCTCCCTTGGGTCTATCAGGGCAGCACAAGTTTGAGGTGGCGACAACTTCGGTGTGGGGTCCATCCTTTGATATAAGGATTTTTTGCAGTCAGGGCCAGGGACCCCTGGGCACAACCTTTGGCCATTTACCCTGGGAAAGAAAACTCAGCAGTCCAGGTTCCTGATGTCAGTTTGTAGGGTTCCCTTGGGTCTATCAGGGCAGCACAAGCTTGAGGTGGGTTCAACTTCGGTCTGGGGTCCATCCTTCGATATAAGGATTTTTTGCAGTCAGGGCCAGGGGCCCCTGGGCACATCCTTTTTCCATTTTCCCTGGGAAAGAAAACTCAGCAGTCCAGGTTCCTGATGTCAGTTTGTAGGGCTCCCTTGGGTCTATCAGGGCAGCACAAATTTGAGGTGGGGACAACTTTTGTGTGGGGTCCATCCTTCGATATAAGGATTCTTTGCAGTCAGGGCCAGGGGCCCCTGGGCACATCCTTTTTCCATTTTCCCTGGGAAAGAAAACTCAGCAGTCCAGGTTCCTGATGTCAGTTTGTAGGGCTCCCTTGGGTCTATCAAGATAGCACAAGTATGAGGTGGGGACAACTTCGGTGTGGGGTCCATCCTTTGATATAAGGATTTCGTGTAGTGAGGTCCCGGTCCAGCGCTAGGGGCCCCTGGGCACAACCTTTTTCCATTTTCCCTGGGAAAGAAAACTCAGCAGTCCAGGTTCCTGATGTCAGTTTGTAGTGCTCCCTTGGGTCTATCAGGGCAGCACAAGTTTGAGGTGGGGACAACTTCGGTGTGGGGTCCATCCTTCGATATAAGGATTTTTTGCAGTCAGGGCCAGGGGCCCCTGGGCACATCCTTTTTCCATTTTCCCTGGGAAAGAAAACTCAGCAGTCCAGGTTCCTGATGTCAGTTTGTAGGGCTCCCTTGGGTCTATCAGGGCAGCACAAGTTTGAGGTGGGGACAACTTCGGTGTGGGGTCCATCCTTCGATATAAGGATTTTTTGCAGTGAGTCTCCAGCTCAGGGCCAGGGGCCCCTGGGCACATCCTTTTTCCATTTTCCCTGGGAAAGAAAACTCAGCAGTCCAGGTTCCTGATGTCAGTTTGTAGGGCTCCCTTGGGTCTATCAGGGCAGCACAAGTTTGAGGTGGGGACAACTTCGGTGTGGGGTCCATCCTTCGATATAAGGATTTTTTGCAGTCAGGGCCAGGGACCCCTGGGCACAACCTTTGGCCATTTTCCCTGGGAAAGAAAACTCAGCAGTCCAGGTTCCTGATGTCAGTTTGTAGGGCTCCCTTGGGTGTATCAGGGCAGCACAAGTTTGAGGTGGGGACAACTTCGGTGTGGGGTCCATCCTTCGATATAAGGATTCTTTGCAGTCAGGGCCAGGGACCCCTGGTCACAACCTTTGGCCATTTTCCCTGGGAAAGAAAACTCAGCAGTCCAGGTTCCTGATGTCAGTTTGTAGGGTTCCCTTGGGTCTATCAGGGCAGCACAAGTTTGAGGTGGGGACAACTTCGGTGTGGGGTCCATCCTTCGATATAAGGATTTTTTGCAGTCAGGGCCAGGGGCCCCTGGGCACATCCTTTTTCCATTTTCCCTGGGAAAGAAAACTCAGCAGTCCAGGTTCCTGATGTCAGTTTGTAGGGCTCCCTTGGGTGTATCAGGGCAGCACAAGTTTGAGGTGGCGACAACTTCGGTGTGGGGTCCATCCTTCGATATAAGGATTCTATGCAGTGAGGCCCCAGCCCAGGTGCAGGGGCCCCTGGGCACATCCTTTTTCCAGTTTCCCTGGGAAAGAAAACTCAGCAGTCCAGGTTCCTGATGTCAGTTTGTAGGGCTCCCTTGGGTCTATCAGGGCAGCACAAGTTTGAGGTGGGGACAACTTCGGTGTGGGGTCCATCCTTCGATATAAGGATTTTTTGCAGTCAGGGCCAGGGGCCCCTGGGCACATCCTTTTTCCATTTTCCCTGGGAAAGAAAACTCAGCAGTCCAGGTTCCTGATGTCGGTTTGTAAGGCTCCCTTGGGTCTATCAGGGCAGCACAAGTTTGAGGTGGGGACAACTTCGGTGTGGGGTCAATCGTTTGATATAAGGATTTTTTGCAGTCAGGGCCAGGGACCCCTGGGCACAACCTTTGGCCATTTTCCCTGGGAAAGAAAACTCAGCAGTCCAGGTTCCTGATGTCAGTTTGTAGGGTTCCCTTGGGTCTATCAGGGCAGCAGAAGTTTGAGGTGGGGACAACTTCGGTGTGGGGTCCATCCTTCGATATAAGGATTTTTTGCAGTCAGGGCCAGGGGCCCAGGGCCAGGGGCCCCTGGCACATCCTTTTTCCATTTTCCCTGGGAAAGAAAACTCAGCAGTCCAGGTTCCTGATGTCAGTTTGTAGGGCTCCCTTGGGTCTATCAGGGTAGCACAAGTTTGAGGTGGGGACAACTTCGGTGTGCGGTCCATCCTTCAATATAAGGATTTTTTGCAGTCAGGGCCAGGGGCCCCTGGGCACATCCTTTTTCCATTTTCCCTGGGAAAGAAAACTCAGCAGTCCAGGTTCCTGATGTCAGTTTGTAAGGCTCCCTTGGGTCTATCAGGGCAGCACAAGTTTGAGGTGGCGACAACTTCGGTGTGGGGTCCATCCTTTGATATAAGGATTTTTTGCAGTCAGGGCCAGGGACCCCTGGGCACAACCTTTGGCCATTTACCCTGGGAAAGAAAACTCAGCAGTCCAGGTTCCTGATGTCAGTTTGTAGGGTTCCCTTGGGTCTATCAGGGCAGCACAAGCTTGAGGTGGGTTCAACTTCGGTCTGGGGTCCATCCTTCGATATAAGGATTTTTTGCAGTCAGGGCCAGGGGCCCCTGGGCACATCCTTTTTCCATTTTCCCTGGGAAAGAAAACTCAGCAGTCCAGGTTCCTGATGTCAGTTTGTAGGGCTCCCTTGGGTCTATCAGGGCAGCACAAATTTGAGGTGGGGACAACTTTTGTGTGGGGTCCATCCTTCGATATAAGGATTCTTTGCAGTCAGGGCCAGGGGCCCCTGGGCACATCCTTTTTCCATTTTCCCTGGGAAAGAAAACTCAGCAGTCCAGGTTCCTGATGTCAGTTTGTAGGGCTCCCTTGGGTCTATCAAGATAGCACAAGTATGAGGTGGGGACAACTTCGGTGTGGGGTCCATCCTTTGATATAAGGATTTCGTGTAGTGAGGTCCCGGCTCAGGTGCAGGGGCCCCTGGGCACATCCTTTTTCAATTTTCCCTGGGAAAGAAAACTCAGCAGTCCAGGTTCCTGATGTCAGTTTGTAGGGCTCCCTTGGGTCTATCAGGGCAGCACAAGTTTGAGGTGGCGACAACTTCGGTGTGGGGTCCATCCTTCAATATATGGATTTTTTTGCAGTCAGGGCCAGGGGCCCCTGGGCACATCCTTTTTCCATTTTTCCTGGGAAAGAAAACTCAGCAGTCCAGGTTCCTGATGTCAGTTTGTAGGGCTCCCTTGGGTCTATCAGGGCAGCACAAGTTTGAGGTGGGGACAACTTCGGTGTGGGGTCCATCCTTCGATATAAAGATTTTTTGCAGTGAGGCCCCAGCCCAGGGCCAGGGGCCCCTGGGCACATCCTTTTTCCATTTTCCCTGGGAAAGAAAACTCAGCAGTCCAGGTTCCTGATGTCAGTTTGTAGGGCTCCCTTGGGTCTATCAGGGCAGCACAAGTTTGAGGTGGGGACAACTTCGGTGTGGGGTCCATCTTCCATAAATGGATTCTGTGCAGTGAGGCCCCAGCCCAGGGCCAGGGGCCCCTGGGCACATCCTTTTTCCATTTTCCCTGGGAAAGAAAACTCAGCAGTCCAGGTTCCTGATGTCAGTTTGTAGGGCTCCCTTGGGTGTATCAGGGCAGCACAAGTTTGAGGTGGGGACAACTTCGGTGTGGGGTCCATCCTTCGATATAAGGATTTTTTGCAGTCAGGGCCAGGGTCCCCTGGGCACATCCTTTTTCCATTTTCCCTGGGAAAGAAAACTCAGCAGTCCAAGTTCCTGATGTCAGTTTGTAGGGCTCCCTTGGGTCTATCAGGGTAGCACAAGTTTGAGGTGGGGACAACTTCGGTGTGGGGTCCATCCTTCGATATAAGGATTTTTTGCAGTCAGGGCCAGGGGCCCCTGGGCACATCCTTTTTCCATTTTCCCTGGGAAAGAAAACTCAGCAGTCCAGGTTCCTGATGTCAGTTTGTAGGGCTCCCTTGGGTCTATCAGGGCAGCACAAGTTTGAGGTGGCGACAACTTCGGTGTGGGGTCCATCCTTCGATATAAGGATTCTTTGCAGTGAGGCCCCAGCTCAGGTGCAGGGGCCCCTGGGCACATCCTTTTTCAATTTTCCCTGGGAAAGAAAACTCAGCAGTCCAGGTTCCTGATGTCAGTTTGTAGGGCTCCCTTGGGTGTATCAGGGCAGCACAAGTTTGAGGTGGGGACAACTTCGGTGTGGGGTCCATCCTTCAATATAAGGATTTTTTGCAGTCAGGGCCAGGGTCCCCTGGGCACATCCTTTTTCCATTTTCCCTGGGAAAGAAAACTCAGCAGTCCAGGTTCCTGATGTCAGTATGTAAGGCTCCCTTGGGTGTATCAGGGCAGCACAAGTTTGAGGTGGGGACAACTTCGGTGTGGGGTCCATCCTTCGATATAAGGATTTTTTGCAGTCAGGGCCAGGGACCCCTGTGCACAACCTTTGGCCATTTTCCCTGGGAAAGAAAACTCAGCAGTCCAGGTTCCTGATGTCAGTTTGTAGGGTTCCCTTGGGTGTATCAGGGCAGCACAAGTTTGAGGTGGGGACAACTTCGGTGTGGGGTCCATCCTTCGATATAAGGATTTTTTGCAGTCAGGGCCAGGGGCCCCTGGGCACATCCTTTTTCCATTTTCCCTGGCAAAGAAAACTCAGCAGTCCAGGTTCCTGATGTCAGTTTGTAGGGCTCCCTTGGGTGTATCAGGGCAGCACAAGTTTGAGGTGGGGACAACTTCGGTGTGGGGTCCATCCTTCAATATAAGGATTTTTTGCAGTCAGGGCCAGGGGCCCAGGGCCAGGGGCCCCTGGGCACACCCTTTTTCCATTTTCCCTGGGAAAGAAATCTCAGCAGTCCAGGTTCCTGATGTCAGTTTGTAGGGCTCCCTTGGGTATATCAGGGTAGCACAAGCTTGAGTTGGGGACAACTTCGGTGTGGGGGCCATCCTTCGATATAAGGATTTTTTGCAGTCAGGGCCAGGGGCCCCTGGGCACATCCTTTTTCCATTTTCCCTGGGAAAGAAAACTCAGCAGTCCAGGTTCCTGATGTCAGTTTGTAGGGCTCCCTTGGGTCTATCAGGGCAGCACAAGTTTGAGGTGGGGACAACTTCGGTGTGGGGTCCATCCTTTGATATAAGGATTTTTTGCAGTCAGGGCCAGGGACCCCTGGGCACAACCTTTGGCCATTTTCCCTGGGAAAGAAAACTCAGCAGTCCAGGTTCCTGATGTCAGTTTGTAGGGCTCCCTTGGGTCTATCAGGGCAGCACAAGTTTGAGGTGGGATCAACTTCGGTGTGGGGTCCATCCTTCGATATAAGGATTTTTTGCAGTCAGGGCCAGGGGCCCCTGGGCACATCCTTTTTCCATTTTCCCTGGGAAAGAAAACTCAGCAGTCCAGGTTCCTGATGTCAGTTTGTAGGGCTCCCTTGGGTCTATCAGGGCAGCACAAGTTTGAGGTGGGGACAACTTCGGTGTGGGGTCCATCCTTCGATATAAGGATTTTTTGCAGTCAGGGCCAGGGGCCCAGGTGCAGGGGCCCCTGGGCACATTTATTTTCCATTTTCTCTGGGAAAGAAAACTCAGCAGTCCAGGTTCCTGATGTCAGTTTGTAGGGCTGCCTTGGTTGTATCAGGGCAGCACAAGTTTGAGGTGGGGACAACTTCGGTGTGGGGTCCATCCTTCGATATAAGTATTTTTTGCAGTGAGGCCCCAGCCCAGGGCCAGGGGCCCCTGGGCACATCCTTTTTCCATTTTCCCTGGGAAAGAAAACTCAGCAGTCCAGGTTCCTGATGTCAGTTTGTAGGGCTCCCTTGGGTGTATCAGGGCAGCACAAGTTTGAGGTGGGGACAACTTCGGTGTGGGGTCCATCCTTCGATATAAGGATTTTTTGCAGTCAGGGCCAGGGTCCCCTGGGCACATCCTTTTTCCATTTTCCCTGGGAAAGAAAACTCAGCAGTCCAGGTTCCTGATGTCAGTTTGTAGGGCTCCCTTGGGTCTATCAGGGCAGCACAAGTTTGAGGTGGCGACAACTTCGGTGTGGGGTCCATCCTTCGATATAAGGATTCTTTGCAGTGAGGCCCCAGCTCAGGTGCAGGGGCCCCTGGGCACAACCTTTTTCCATTTTCCCTGGGAAAGAAAACTCAGCAGTCCAGGTTCCTGATGTCAGTTTGTAGGGTTCCCTTGGGTCTATCAGGGCAGCACAAGTTTGAGGTGGCGACAACTTCGGTGTGGGGTCCATCCTTCAATATATGGATTTTTTTGCAGTCAGGGCCAGGGGCCCCTGGGCACATCCTTTTTCCATTTTCCCTGGGAAAGAAAACTCAGCAGTCCAGGTTCCTGATGTCAGTTTGTAGGGCTCCCTTGGGTCTATCAGGGCAGCACAAGTTTGAGGTGGGGACAACTTCGGTGTGGGGTCCATCCTTCGATATAAAGATTTTTTGCAGTGAGGCCCCAGCCCAGGGCCAGGGGCCCCTGGGCACATCCTTTTTCCATTTTCCCTGGGAAAGAAAACTCAGCAGTCCAGGTTCCTGATGTCAGTTTGTAGGGCTCCCTTGGGTCTATCAGGGCAGCACAAGTTTGAGGTGGGGACAACTTCGGTGTGGGGTCCATCTTCCATAAATGGATTCTGTGCAGTGAGGCCCCAGCCCAGGGCCAGGGGCCCCTGGGCACATCCTTTTTCCATTTTCCCTGGGAAAGAAAACTCAGCAGTCCAGGTTCCTGATGTCAGTTTGTAGGGCTCCCTTGGGTGTATCAGGGCAGCACAAGTTTGAGGTGGGGACAACTTCGGTGTGGGGTCCATCCTTCGATATAAGGATTTTTTGCAGTCAGGGCCAGGGTCCCCTGGGCACATCCTTTTTCCATTTTCCCTGGGAAAGAAAACTCAGCAGTCCAGGTTCCTGATGTCAGTTTGTAGGGCTCCCTTGGGTCTATCAGGGTAGCACAAGTTTGAGGTGGGGACAACTTCGGTGTGGGGTCCATCCTTCGATATAAGGATTTTTTGCAGTCAGGGCCAGGGGCCCCTGGGCACATCCTTTTTCCATTTTCCCTGGGAAAGAAAACTCAGCAGTCCAGGTTCCTGATGTCAGTTTGTAGGGCTCCCTTGGGTCTATCAGGGCAGCACAAGTTTGAGGTGGCGACAACTTCGGTGTGGGGTCCATCCTTCGATATAAGGATTCTTTGCAGTGAGGCCCCAGCTCAGGTGCAGGGGCCCCTGGGCACATCCTTTTTCAATTTTCCCTGGGAAAGAAAACTCAGCAGTCCAGGTTCCTGATGTCAGTTTGTAGGGCTCCCTTGGGTCTATCAGGGCAGCACAAGTTTGAGGTGGCGACAACTTCGGTGTGGGGTCCATCCTTCAATATATGGATTTTTTTGCAGTCAGGGCCAGGGGCCCCTGGGCACATCCTTTTTCCATTTTCCCTGGGAAAGAAAACTCAGCAGTCCAGGTTCCTGATGTCAGTTTGTAGGGCTCCCTTGGGTCTATCAGGGCAGCACAAGTTTGAGGTGGGGACAACTTCGGTGTGGGGTCCATCCTTCGATATAAGTATTTTTTGCAGTGAGGCCCCAGCCCAGGGCCAGGGGCCCCTGGGCACATCCTTTTTCCATTTTCCCTGGGAAAGAAAACTCAGCAGTCCAGGTTCCTGATGTCAGTTTGTAGGGCTCCCTTGGGTGTATCAGGGCAGCACAAGTTTGAGGTGGGGACAACTTCGGTGTGGGGTCCATCCTTCGATATAAGGATTTTTTGCAGTCAGGGCCAGGGTCCCCTGGGCACATCCTTTTTCCATTTTCCCTGGGAAAGAAAACTCAGCAGTCCAGGTTCCTGATGTCAGTTTGTAAGGCTCCCTTGGGTGTATCAGGGCAGCACAAGTTTGAGGTGGGGACAACTTCGGTGTGGGGTCCATCCTTCGATATAAGGATTTTTTGCAGTCAGGGCCAGGGACCCCTGGGCACAACCTTTGGCCATTTTCCCTGGGAAAGAAAACTCAGCAGTCCAGGTTCCTGATGTCAGTTTGTAGGGTTCCCTTGGGTGTATCAGGGCAGCACAAGTTTGAGGTGGGGACAACTTCGGTGTGGGGTCCATCCTTCGATATAAGGATTTTTTGCAGTCAGGGCCAGGGGCCCCTGGGCACATCCTTTTTCCATTTTCCCTGGCAAAGAAAACTCAGCAGTCCAGGTTCCTGATGTCAGTTTGTAGGGCTCCCTTGGGTGTATCAGGGCAGCACAAGTTTGAGGTGGGGACAACTTCGGTGTGGGGTCCATCCTTCAATATAAGGATTTTTTGCAGTCAGGGCCAGGGGCCCAGGGCCAGGGGCCCCTGGGCACACCCTTTTTCCATTTTCCCTGGGAAAGAAAACTCAGCAGTCCAGGTTCCTGATGTCAGTTTGTAGGGCTCCCTTGGGTATATCAGGGTAGCACAAGCTTGAGTTGGGGACAACTTCGGTGTGGGGGCCATCCTTCGATATAAGGATTTTTTGCAGTCAGGGCCAGGGGCCCCTGGGCACATCCTTTTTCCATTTTCCCTGGGAAAGAAAACTCAGCAGTCCAGGTTCCTGATGTCAGTTTGTAGGGCTCCCTTGGGTCTATCAGGGCAGCACAAGTTTGAGGTGGGGACAACTTCGGTGTGGGGTCCATCCTTTGATATAAGGATTTTTTGCAGTCAGGGCCAGGGACCCCTGGGCACAACCTTTGGCCATTTTCCCTGGGAAAGAAAACTCAGCAGTCCAGGTTCCTGATGTCAGTTTGTAGGGCTCCCTTGGGTCTATCAGGGCAGCACAAGTTTGAGGTGGGGTCAACTTCGGTGTGGGGTCCATCCTTCGATATAAGGATTTTTTGCAGTCAGGGCCAGGGGCCCCTGGGCACATCCTTTTTCCATTTTCCCTGGGAAAGAAAACTCAGCAGTCCAGGTTCCTGATGTCAGTTTGTAGGGCTCCCTTGGGTCTATCAGGGCAGCACAAGTTTGAGGTGCGGACAACTTCGGTGTGGGGTCCATCCTTCGATATAAGGATTTTTTGCAGTCAGGGCCAGGGGCCCAGGTGCAGGGGCCCCTGGGCACATTTATTTTCCATTTTCTCTGGGAAAGAAAACTCAGCAGTCCAGGTTCCTGATGTCAGTTTGTAGGGCTGCCTTGGTTGTATCAGGGCAGCACAAGTTTGAGGTGGGGACAACTTCGGTGTGGGGTCCATCCTTCGATATAAGTATTTTTTGCAGTGAGGCCCCAGCCCAGGGCCAGGGGCCCCTGGGCACATCCTTTTTCCATTTTCCCTGGGAAAGAAAACTCAGCAGTCCAGGTTCCTGATGTCAGTTTGTAGGGCTCCCTTGGGTCTATCAGGGCAGCACAAGTTTGAGGTGGCGACAACTTCGGTGTGGGGTCCATCCTTCAATATAAGGATTTTTTGCAGTCAGGGCCAGGGTCCCCTGGGCACATCCTTTTTCCATTTTCCCTGGGAAAGAAAACTCAGCAGTCCAGGTTCCTGATGTCAGTTTGTAGGGCTCCCTTGGGTCTATCAGGGTAGCACAAGTTTGAGGTGGGGACAACTTCGGTGTGGGGTCCATCCTTCGATATAAGGATTTTTTGCAGTCAGGGCCAGGGGCCCCTGGGCACATCCTTTTTCCATTTTCCCTGGGAAAGAAAACTCAGCAGTCCAGGTTCCTGATGTCAGTTTGTAGGGCTCCCTTGGGTCTATCAGGGCAGCACAAGTTTGAGGTGGCGACAACTTCGGTGTGGGGTCCATCCTTCGATATAAGGATTCTTTGCAGTGAGGCCCCAGCTCAGGTGCAGGGGCCCCTGGGCACATCCTTTTTCCATTTTCCCTGGGAAAGAAAACTCAGCAGTCCAGGTTCCTGATGTCAGTTTGTAGGGCTCCCTTGGGTGTATCAGGGCAGCACAAGTTTCAGGTGGCGACAACTTCGGTTTGGGGTCCATCCTTCAATATATGGATTTTTTTGCAGTCAGGGCCAGGGGCCCCTGGGCACATCCTTTTTCCATTTTCCCTGGGAAAGAAAACTCAGCAGTCCAGGTTCCTGATGTCAGTTTGTAGGGCTCCCTTGGGTCTATCAGGGCAGCACAAGTTTGAGGTGGGGACAACTTCGGTGTGGGGTCCATCCTTCGATATAAGTATTTTTTGCAGTGAGGCCCCAGCCCAGGGCCAGGGGCCCCTGGGCACATCCTTTTTCCATTTTCCCTGGGAAAGAAAACTCAGCAGTCCAGGTTCCTGATGTCAGTTTGTAGGGCTCCCTTGGGTCTATCAGGGCAGCACAAGTTTGAGGTGGGGACAACTTCGGTGTGGGGTCCATCCTTCGATATAAGGATTTTTTGCAGTCAGGGCCAGGGGCCCAGGTGCAGGGGCCCCTGGGCACATTTATTTTCCATTTTCTCTGGGAAAGAAAACTCAGCAGTCCAGGTTCCTGATGTCAGTTTGTAGGGCTGCCTTGGTTGTATCAGGGCAGCACAAGTTTGATGTGGGGACAACTTCGTTGTGGGGTCCATCCTTCGATATAAGGATATTTTGCAGTCAGGGCCAGGGGCCCCTGGGCACATCCTTTTTCCATTTTCCCTGGGAAAGAAAACTCAGCAGTCCAGGTTCCTGATGTCAGTTTTTAGGGCTCCCTTGGGTCTATCAGGGCAGCACAAGTTTGAGGTGGGGACAACTTCGGTGTGGGGTCCATCCTTCGATATAAGGATTTTTTGCAGTCAGGGCCAGGGGCCCCTGGGCACAACCTTTTTCCATTTTCCCTGGGAAAGAAAACTCAGCAGTCCAGGTTCCTGATGTCAGTTTGTAAGGCTCCCTTGGGTCTATCAGGGCAGCACAAGTTTGAGGTGGGGACAACTTCGGTGTGGGGTCCATCCTTTGATATAAGGATTTTTTGCAGTCAGGGCCAGGGACCCCTGGGCACAACCTTTGGCCATTTTCCCTGGGAAAGAAAACTCAGCAGTCCAGGTTCCTGATGTCAGTTTGTAGGGTTCCCTTGGGTCTATCAGGGCAGCACAAGTCTGAGGTGGGGACAACTTCGGTGTTGGGTCTATCCTTCGATATAAGGATTTTTTGCAGTCAGGGCCAGGGGCCCCTGTGCACATCCTTTTTCCATTTTCCCTGGGAAAGAAAACTCAGCAGTCCAGGTTCCTGATGTCAGTTTGTAGGGCTCCCTTGGGTCTATCAGGGCAGCACAAGTTTGAGGTGGGGACAACTTCGGTGTGGGGTCCATCCTTCGATATAAGGATTTTTTGCAGTCAGGGCCAGGGGCCCAGCGCCAGGGGCCCCTGGCACATCCTTTTTCCATTTTCCCTGGGAAAGAAAACTCAGCAGTCCAGGTTCCTGATGTCAGTTTGTAGGGCTCCCTTGGGTCTATCAGGGCAGCACAAGTTTGAGGTGGCGACAACTTCGGTGTGGGGTCCATCCTTCGATATAAGGATTTTTTGCAGTCAGGGCCAGGGGCCCCTGGGCACATCCTTTTTCCATTTTCCCTGGGAAAGAAAACTCAGCAGTCCAGGTTCCTGATGTCAGTTTGTAGGGCTCCCTTGGGTCTATCAGGGCAGCACAAGTTTGAGGTGGCGACAACTTCGGTGTGGGGTCCATCCTTCGATATAAGGATTTTTTGCAGTCAGGGCCAGGGGCCCCTGGGCACATCCTTTTTCCATTTTCCCTGGGAAAGAAAACTCAGCAGTCCAGGTTCCTGATGTGGGTTTGTAAGGCTCCCTTGGGTCTATCAGGGCAGCAGATGTTTCAGGAGGAGACAACTTCGGTGTGGGGTCCATCCTTTGATATAAGGATTTTTTGCAGTCAGGGCCAGGGACCCCTGGGCACAACCTTTGGAAATTTTCCCTGGGAAAGAAAACTCAGCAGTCCAGGTTCCTGATGTCAGTTTGTAGGGCTCCCTTGGGTCTATCAGGGTAGCACAAGTTTGAGGTGGGGACAACTTCGGTGTGGGGGCCATCCTTCAATATAAGGAGTTTTTGCAGTCAGGGCCAGGGGCTTCTGGGCACATCCTTTTTCCATTTTCCCTGGGAAAGAAAACTCAGCAGTCCAGGTTCCTGATGTCACTTTGTAAGGCTCCCTTGGGTCTATCAGGGCAGCACAAGTTTGAGGTGGGGACAACTTCGGTGTGGGGTCCATCCTTTGATATATGGATTTTTTGCACTCAGGGCCAGGGACCCCTGGGCACAACCTTTGGCCATTTTCCCTGGGAAAGAAAACTCAGCAGTCCAGGTTCCTGATGTCAGTTTGTAGGGCTCCCTTGGGTCTATCAGGGCAGCACAAGTTTGAGGTGGCGACAACTTCGGTGTGGGGTCCATCCTTCGATATAAGGATTTTTTGTAGTGAGGTCCCAGCCCAGGGCCAGGGGCCCCTGGGCACATCCTTTTTCCATTTTCCCTGGGAAAGAAAACTCAGCAGTCCAGGTTCCTGATGTCAGTTTGTAGGGCTCCCTTGGGTCTATCAGGGCAGCACAAGTTTGAGGTGGGGACAACTTCGGTGTGGGGTCCATCCTTCAATATAAGGATTTTTTGCAGTCAGGGCCAGGGGCCCCTGGGCACATCCTTTTTCCATTTTCCCTGGGAAAGAAAACTCAGCAGTCCAGGTTCCTGATGTCAGTTTGTAGGGCTCCCTTGGGTCTATCAGGGCAGCACAAGTTTCAGGTGGCGACAACTTCGGTGTGGGGTCCATCCTTCAATATAAGGATTTTTTGCAGTCAGGGCCAGGGGACCCTGGGCACAACCTTTTTCCATTTTCCCTGGGAAAGAAAACTCAGCAGTCCAGGTTCCTGATGTCAGTTTGTAGGGTTCCCTTGGGTCTATCAGGGCAGCACAAGTTTGAGGTGGAGACAACTTCGGTGTGGGGTCCATCCTTCGATATAAGGATTTTTTGCAGTCAGGGCCAGGGACCCCTGGGCACAACCTTTGGCCATTTTCCCTGGGAAAGAAAACTCAGCAGTCCAGGTTCCTGATGTCAGTTTGTAGGGTTCCCTTGGGTCTATCAGGGCAGCACAAGTTTGAGGGGGAGACAACTTCGGTGTGGGGTCCATCCTTCGATATAAGGATTTTTTGCAGTCAGGGCCAGGGGCCCCTGGGCACATCCTTTTTCCATTTTCCCTGGGAAAGAAAACTCAGCAGTCCAGGTTCCTGATGTCAGTTTGTAGGAATCCCTTGGGTCTATCAGGGCAGCACAAGTTTGAGGTGGGGACAACTTCGGTGTGGGGTCCATCCTTCGATATAAGGATTTTTTGCAGTCAGGGCCAGGGGCCCAGGTGCAGGGGCCCCTGGGCACATTTATTTTCCATTTTCTCTGGGAAAGAAAACTCAGCAGTCCAGGTTCCTGATGTCAGTTTGTAGGGCTGCCTTGGTTGTATCAGGGCAGCACAAGTTTGATGTGGGGACAACTTCGTTGTGGGGTCCATCCTTCGATATAAGGATATTTTGCAGTCAGGGCCAGGGGCCCCTGGGCACATCCTTTTTCCATTTTCCCTGGGAAAGAAAACTCAGCAGTCCAGGTTCCTGATGTCAGTTTTTAGGGCTCCCTTGGGTCTATCAGGGCAGCACAAGTTTGAGGTGGGGACAACTTCGGTGTGGGGTCCATCCTTCGATATAAGGATTTTTTGCAGTCAGGGCCAGGGGCCCCTGGGCACAACCTTTTTCCATTTTCCCTGGGAAAGAAAACTCAGCAGTCCAGGTTCCTGATGTCAGTTTGTAAGGCTCCCTTGGGTCTATCAGGGCAGCACAAGTTTGAGGTGGGGACAACTTCGGTGTGGGGTCCATCCTTTGATATAAGGATTTTTTGCAGTCAGGGCCAGGGACCCCTGGGCACAACCTTTGGCCATTTTCCCTGGGAAAGAAAACTCAGCAGTCCAGGTTCCTGATGTCAGTTTGTAGGGTTCCCTTGGGTCTATCAGGGCAGCACAAGTCTGAGGTGGGGACAACTTCGGTGTTGGGTCTATCCTTCGATATAAGGATTTTTTGCAGTCAGGGCCAGGGGCCCCTGTGCACATCCTTTTTCCATTTTCCCTGGGAAAGAAAACTCAGCAGTCCAGGTTCCTGATGTCAGTTTGTAGGGCTCCCTTGGGTCTATCAGGGCAGCACAAGTTTGAGGTGGGGACAACTTCGGTGTGGGGTCCATCCTTCGATATAAGGATTTTTTGCAGTCAGGGCCAGGGGCCCAGGGCCAGGGGCCCCTGGCACATCCTTTTTCCATTTTCCCTGGGAAAGAAAACTCAGCAGTCCAGGTTCCTGATGTCAGTTTGTAGGGCTCCCTTGGGTCTATCAGGGCAGCACAAGTTTGAGGTGGCGACAACTTCGGTGTGGGGTCCATCCTTCGATATAAGGATTTTTTGCAGTCAGGGCCAGGGGCCCCTGGGCACATCCTTTTTCCATTTTCCCTGGGAAAGAAAACTCAGCAGTCCAGGTTCCTGATGTCAGTTTGTAGGGCTCCCTTGGGTCTATCAGGGCAGCACAAGTTTGAGGTGGCGACAACTTCGGTGTGGGGTCCATCCTTCGATATAAGGATTTTTTGCAGTCAGGGCCAGGGGCCCCTGGGCACATCCTTTTTCCATTTTCCCTGGGAAAGAAAACTCAGCAGTCCAGGTTCCTGATGTGGGTTTGTAAGGCTCCCTTGGGTCTATCAGGGCAGCAGATGTTTCAGGAGGAGACAACTTCGGTGTGGGGTCCATCCTTTGATATAAGGATTTTTTGCAGTCAGGGCCAGGGACCCCTGGGCACAACCTTTGGAAATTTTCCCTGGGAAAGAAAACTCAGCAGTCCAGGTTCCTGATGTCAGTTTGTAGGGCTCCCTTGGGTCTATCAGGGTAGCACAAGTTTGAGGTGGGGACAACTTCGGTGTGGGGGCCATCCTTCAATATAAGGAGTTTTTGCAGTCAGGGCCAGGGGCTTCTGGGCACATCCTTTTTCCATTTTCCCTGGGAAAGAAAACTCAGCAGTCCAGGTTCCTGATGTCACTTTGTAAGGCTCCCTTGGGTCTATCAGGGCAGCACAAGTTTGAGGTGGGGACAACTTCGGTGTGGGGTCCATCCTTTGATATATGGATTTTTTGCAGTCAGGGCCAGGGACCCCTGGGCACAACCTTTGGCCATTTTCCCTGGGAAAGAAAACTCAGCAGTCCAGGTTCCTGATGTCAGTTTGTAGGGCTCCCTTGGGTCTATCAGGGCAGCACAAGTTTGAGGTGGCGACAACTTCGGTGTGGGGTCCATCCTTCGATATAAGGATTTTTTGTAGTGAGGTCCCAGCCCAGGGCCAGGGGCCCCTGGGCACATCCTTTTTCCATTTTCCCTGGGAAAGAAAACTCAGCAGTCCAGGTTCCTGATGTCAGTTTGTAGGGCTCCCTTGGGTCTATCAGGGCAGCACAAGTTTGAGGTGGGGACAACTTCGGTGTGGGGTCCATCCTTCAATATAAGGATTTTTTGCAGTCAGGGCCAGGGGCCCCTGGGCACATCCTTTTTCCATTTTCCCTGGGAAAGAAAACTCAGCAGTCCAGGTTCCTGATGTCAGTTTGTAGGGCTCCCTTGGGTCTATCAGGGCAGCACAAGTTTCAGGTGGCGACAACTTCGGTGTGGGGTCCATCCTTCAATATAAGGATTTTTTGCAGTCAGGGCCAGGGGACCCTGGGCACAACCTTTTTCCATTTTCCCTGGGAAAGAAAACTCAGCAGTCCAGGTTCCTGATGTCAGTTTGTAGGGTTCCCTTGGGTCTATCAGGGCAGCACAAGTTTGAGGTGGAGACAACTTCGGTGTGGGGTCCATCCTTCGATATAAGGATTTTTTGCAGTCAGGGCCAGGGACCCCTGGGCACAACCTTTGGCCATTTTCCCTGGGAAAGAAAACTCAGCAGTCCAGGTTCCTGATGTCAGTTTGTAGGGTTCCCTTGGGTCTATCAGGGCAGCACAAGTTTGAGGGGGAGACAACTTCGGTGTGGGGTCCATCCTTCGATATAAGGATTTTTTGCAGTCAGGGCCAGGGGCCCCTGGGCACATCCTTTTTCCATTTTCCCTGGGAAAGAAAACTCAGCAGTCCAGGTTCCTGATGTCAGTTTGTAGGAATCCCTTGGGTCTATCAGGGCAGCACAAGTTTGAGGTGGGGACAACTTCGGTGTGGGGTCCATCCTTCGATATAAGGATTTTTTGCAGTCAGGGCCAGGGGCCCAGGGCCAGGGGCCCCTGGCACATCCTTTTTCCATTTTCCCTGGGAAAGAAAACTCAGCAGTCCAGGTTCCTGATGTCAGTTTGTAGGGCTCCCTTGGGTCTATCAGGGCAGCACAAGTTTGAGGTGGCGACAACTTCGGTGTGGGGTCCATCCTTCGATATAAGGATTCTTTGCAGTGAGGCCCCAGCCCAGGTGCAGGCGCCCCTGGGCACATCCTTTTTCCATTTTCCCTGGGAAAGAAAACTCAGCAGTCCAGGTTCCTGATGTCAGTTTGTAGGGCTCCCTTGGGTCTATCAGGGCAGCACAAGTTTGAGGTGGGGACAACTTCGGTGTGGGGTCCATCCTTCGATATAAGGATTTTTTGCAGTCAGGGCCAGGGGCCCCTGGGCACATCCTTTTTCCATTTTCCCTGGGAAAGAAAACTCAGCAGTCCAGGTTCCTGATGTCGGTTTGTAAGGCTCCCTTGGGTCTATCAGGGCAGCACAAGTTTGAGGTGGGGACAACTTCGGTGTGGGGTCAATCGTTTGATATAAGGATTTTTTGCAGTCAGGGCCAGGGACCCCTGGGCAAAACCTTTGGCCATTTTCCCTGGGAAAGAAAACTCAGCAGTCCAGGTTCCTGATGTCAGTTTGTAGGGTTCCCTTGGGTCTATCAGGGCAGCACAAGTTTGAGGTGGGGTCAACTTCGGTGTGGGGTCCATCCTTCGATATAAGGATTTTTTGCAGTCAGGGCCAGGGGCCCAGAGCCAGGGGCCCCTGGCACATCCTTTTTCCATTTTCCCTGGGAAAGAAAACTCAGCAGTCCAGCTTCCTGATGTCAGTTTGTAGGGCTCCCTTGGGTCTATCAGGGTAGCACAAGTTTGAGGTGGGGACAACTTCGGTGTGGGGTCCATCCTTCAATATAAGGAGTTTTTGCAGTCAGGGCCAGGGGCCCCTGGGCACATTCTTTTTCCATTTTCCCTGGGAAAGAAAACTCAGCAGTCCAGGTTCCTGATGTCAGTTTGTAGGGCTCCCTTGGGTCTATCAGGGCAGCACAAGTTTGAGGTGGGGACAACTTCGGTGTGGGGTCCATCTTCGATATATGGATTCTGTGCAGTGAGGCCCGAGCCCAGGGCCAGGGGCCCCTGGGCACATCCTTTTTCCATTTTCCCTGGGAAAGAAAACTCAGCAGTCCAGGTTCCTGATGTCAGTTTGTAGGGCTCCCTTGGGTGTATCAGGGCAGCACAAGTTTGAGGTGGGGACAACTTCGGTGTGGGGTCCATCCTTCGATATAAGGATTTTTTGCAGTCAGGGCCAGGGGCCCCTGTGCACATCCTTTTTCCATTTTCCCTGGGAAAGAAAACTCAGCAGTCCAGGTTCCTGATGTCAGTTTGTAGGGCTCCCTTGGGTCTATCAGGGCAGCACAAGTTTGAGGTGGGGACAACTTCGGTGTGGGGTCCATCCTTCGATATAAGGATTTTTTGCAGTCAGGGCCAGGGGCCCAGGGCCAGGGGCCCCTGGCACATCCTTTTTCCATTTTCCCTGGGAAAGAAAACTCAGCAGTCCAGGTTCCTGATGTCAGTTTGTAGGGCTCCCTTGGGTCTATCAGGGCAGCACAAGTTTCAGGTGGGGACAACTTCGGTGTGGGGTCCATCCTTCGATATAAGGATTTTTTGCAGTCAGGGCCAGGGGCCCCTGGGCACATCCTTTTTCCATTTTCCCTGGGAAAGAAAACTCAGCAGTCCAGGTTCCTGATGTCAGTTTGTAGGGCTCCCTTGGGTCTATCAGGGCAGCACAAGTTTGAGGTGGGGACAACTTCGGTGTGGGGTCCATCCTTCGATATAAGGATTTTTTGCAGTCAGGGCCAGGGGCCCCTGGGCACATCCTTTTTCCATTTTCCCTGGGAAAGAAAACTCAGCAGTCCAGGTTCCTGATGTGGGTTTGTAAGGCTCCCTTGGGTCTATCAGGGCAGCAGATGTTTCAGGAGGAGACAACTTCGGTGGGGGTCCATCCTTTGATATAAGGATTTTTTGCAGTCAGGGCCAGGGACCCCTGGGCACAACCTTTGGAAATTTTCCCTGGGAAAGAAAACTCAGCAGTCCAGGTTCCTGATGTCAGTTTGTAGGGCTCCCTTGGGTCTATCAGGGCAGCACAAGTTTGAGGTGGGGACAACTTCGGTGTGGGGTCCATCCTTCAATATAAGGATTTTTTGTAGTGAGGCCCCAGCCCAGGGCCAGGGGCCCCTGGGCACATCCTTTTTCCATTTTCCCTGGGAAAGAAAACTCAGCAGTCCAGGTTCCTGATGTCAGTTTGTAGGGCTCCCTTGGGTCTATCAGGGTAGCACAAGTTTGAGGTGGGGACAACTTCGGTGTGGGGGCCATCCTTCAATATAAGGAGTTTTTGCAGTCAGGGCCAGGGGCTTCTGGGCACATCCTTTTTCCATTTTCCCTGGGAAAGAAAACTCAGCAGTCCAGGTTCCTGATGTCAGTTTGTAAGGCTCCCTTGGGTCTATCAGGGCAGCACAAGTTTGAGGTGGGGACAACTTCGGTGTGGGGTCCATCCTTTGATATAAGGATTTTTTGCAGTCAGGGCCAGGGACCCCTGGGCACAACCTTTGGACATTTTCCCTGGGAAAGAAAACTCAGCAGTCCAGGTTCCTGATGTCAGTTTGTAGGGCTCCCTTGGGTCTATCAGGGCAGCACAAGTTTGAGGTGGCGACAACTTCGGTGTGGGGTCCATCCTTCGATATAAGGATTTTTTGTAGAGAGGTCCCAGCCCAGGGCCAGGGGCCCCTGGGCACATCCTTTTTCCATTTTCCCTGGGAAAGAAAACTCAGCAGTCCAGGTTCCTGATGTCAGTTTGTAGGGCTCCCTTGGGTCTATCAGGGCAGCACAAGTTTGAGGTGGGGACAACTTCGGTGTGGGGTCCATCCTTCAATATAAGGATTTTTTGCAGTCAGGGCCAGGGGCCCCTGGGCACATCCTTTTTCCATTTTCCCTGGGAAAGAAAACTCAGCAGTCCAGGTTCCTGATGTCAGTTTGTAGGGCTCCCTTGGGTCTATCAGGGCAGCACAAGTTTCAGGTGGCGACAACTTCGGTGTGGGGTCCATCCTTCAATATAAGGATTTTTTGCAGTCAGGGCCAGGGGACCCTGGGCACATCCTTTTTCCATTTTCCCTGGGAAAGAAAACTCAGCAGTCCAGGTTCCTGATGTCAGTTTGTAGGGCACCCTTGGGTCTATCAGGGCAGCACAAGTTTGAGGTGGGGACAACTTCGGTGTGGGGTCCATCCTTCGATATAAGGATTTTTTGCAGTGAGGGCCAGGGACCCCTGGTCACAACCTTTGGCCATTTTCCCTGGGAAAAAAAACTCAGCAGTCCAGGTTCCTGATGTCAGTTTGTAGGGCTCCCTTGGGTCTATCAGGGCAGCACAAGTTTGAGGTGGAGACAACTTCGGTGTGGGGTCCATCCTTCGATATAAGGATTTTTTGCAGTCAGGGCCAGGGACCCCTGGGCACAACCTTTGGCCATTTTCCCTGGGAAAGAAAACTCAGCAGTCCAGGTTCCTGATGTCAGTTTGTAGGGTTCCCTTGGGTCTATCAGGGCAGCACAAGTTTGAGGTGGAGACAACTTCGGTGTGGGGTCCATCCTTCGATATAAGGATTTTTTGCAGTCAGGGCCAGGGGCCCCTGGGCACATCCTTTTTCCATTTTCCCTGGGAAAGAAAACTCAGCAGTCCAGGTTCCTGATGTCAGTTTGTAGGACTCCCTTGGGTCTATCAGGGCAGCACAAGTTTGAGGTGGGGACAACTTCGGTGTGGGGTCCATCCTTCGATATAAGGATTTTTTGCAGTCAGGGCCAGGGGCCCAGGGCCAGGGGCCCCTGGCACATCCTTTTTCCATTTTCCCTGGGAAAGAAAACTCAGCAGTCCAGGTTCCTGATGTCAGTTTGTAGGGCTCCCTTGGGTCTATCAGGGCAGCACAAGTTTGAGGTGGCGACAACTTCGGTGTGGGGTCCATCCTTCGATATAAGGATTCTTTGCAGTGAGGCCCCAGCCCAGGTGCAGGCGCCCCTGGGCACATCCTTTTTCCATTTTCCCTGGGAAAGAAAACTCAGCAGTCCAGGTTCCTGATGTCAGTTTGTAGGGCTCCCTTGGGTCTATCAGGGCAGCACAAGTTTGAGGTGGGGACAACTTCGGTGTGGGGTCCATCCTTCGATATAAGGATTTTTTGCAGTCAGGGCCAGGGGCCCCTGGGCACATCCTTTTTCCATTTTCCCTGGGAAAGAAAACTCAGCAGTCCAGGTTCCTGATGTCGGTTTGTAAGGCTCCCTTGGGTCTATCAGGGCAGCACAAGTTTGAGGTGGGGACAACTTCGGTGTGGGGTCAATCGTTTGATATAAGGATTTTTTGCAGTCAGGGCCAGGGACCCCTGGGCACAACCTTTGGCCATTTTCCCTGGGAAAGAAAACTCAGCAGTCCAGGTTCCTGATGTCAGTTTGTAGGGTTCCCTTGGGTCTATCAGGGCAGCACAAGTTTGAGGTGGGGTCAACTTCGGTGTGGGGTCCATCCTTCGATATAAGGATTTTTTGCAGTCAGGGCCAGGGGCCAAGGGCCAGGGGCCCCTGGCACATCCTTTTTCCATTTTCCCTGGGAAAGAAAACTCAGCAGTCCAGCTTCCTGATGTCAGTTTGTAGGGCTCCCTTGGGTCTATCAGGGTAGCACAAGTTTGAGGTGGGGACAACTTCGGTGTGGGGTCCATCCTTCAATATAAGGAGTTTTTGCAGTCAGGGCCAGGGGCCCCTGGGCACATTCTTTTTCCATTTTCCCTGGGAAAGAAAACTCAGCAGTCCAGGTTCCTGATGTCAGTTTGTAGGGCTCCCTTGGGTCTATCAGGGCAGCACAAGTTTGAGGTGGGGACAACTTCGGTGTGGGGTCCATCTTCGATATATGGATTCTGTGCAGTGAGGCCCGAGCCCAGGGCCAGGGGCCCCTGGGCACATCCTTTTTCCATTTTCCCTGGGAAAGAAAACTCAGCAGTCCAGGTTCCTGATGTCAGTTTGTAGGGCTCCCTTGGGTGTATCAGGGCAGCACAAGTTTGAGGTGGGGACAACTTCGGTGTGGGGTCCATCCTTCGATATAAGGATTTTTTGCAGTCAGGGCCAGGGTCCCCTGGGCACAACCTTTTTCCATTTTCCCTGGGAAAGAAAACTCAGCAGTCCAGGTTCCTGATGTCAGTTTGTAGGGCTCCCTTGGGTGTATCAGGGCAGCACAAGTTTGAGGTGGGGACAACTTCGGTGTGGGGTCCATCCTTCGATATAAGGATTTTTTGCAGTCAGGGCCAGGGGCCCCTGGGCACACCCTTTTTCCATTTTCCCTGGGAAAGAAAACTCAGCAGTCCATGTTCCTGATGTCAGTTTGTAAGGCTCCCTTGGGTCTATCAGGGCAGCACAAGTTTGAGGTGGGGACAACTTCGGTGTGGGGTCCATCCTTCGATATAAGGATTTTTTGCAGTCAGAGCCAGGGACCCCTGGGCACAACCTTTGGCCATTTTCCCTGGGAAAGAAAACTCAGCAGTCCAGGTTCCTGATGTCAGTTTGTAGGGTTCCCTTAGGTCTATCAGGGCAGCACAAGTTTGAGGTGGGGACAACTTCGGTGTGGGGTCCATCCTTCGATATAAGGATTTTTTGCAGTCAGGGCCAGGGGCCCAGGTGCAGGGGCCCCTGGGCACATTCTTTTTCCATTTTCTCTGGGAAAGAAAACTCAGCAGTCCAGGTTCCTGATGTCAGTTTGTAGGGCTGCCTTGGTTGTATCAGGGCAGCACAAGTTTGAGGTGGGGACAACTTCGGTGTGGGGTCCATCCTTCGATATAAGGATTTTTTGCAGTCAGGGCCAGGGGCCCCTGGGCACATCCTTTTTCCATTTTCCCTGGGAAAGAAAACTCAGCAGTCCAGGTTCCTGATGTCAGTTTGTAGGGTTCCCTTGGGTCTATCAGGGCAGCACAAGTTTGAGGTGGGGACAACTTCGGTGTGGGGTCCATCCTTCGATATAAGGATTTTTTGCAGTGAGGTCCCAGCCCAGGTCCAGGGGCCCCTGGGCACATCCTTTTTCCATTTTCCCTGGGAAAGAAAACTCAGCAGTCCAGGTTCCTGATGTCAGTTTGTAAGTCTCCCTTGGGTCTATCAGGGCAGCACAAGTTTGAGGTGGGGACAACTTCGGTGTGGGGTCCATCCTTCGATATAAGGATTTTTTGCAGTCAGGGCCAGGGGCCCCTGGGCACATCCTTTTTCCATTTTCCCTGGCAAAGAAAACTCAGCAGTCCAGGTTCCTGATGTCAGTTTGTAGGGTTCCCTTAGGTCTATCAGGGCAGCACAAGTTTGAGGTGGGGACAACTTCGGTGTGGGGTCCATCCTTCGATATAAGGATTTTTTGCAGTCCGGGCCAGGGGCCCCTGGGCACATCCTTTTTCCATTTTCCCTGGGAAAGAAAACTCAGCAGTCCAGCTTCCTGATGTCAGTTTGTAGGGCTCCCTTGGGTCTATCAGGGCAGCACAAGTTTCAGGTGGGGACAACTTCGGTGTGGGCTCCATCCTTCGATATAAGGATTCTTTGCAGTCAGGGCCAGGGGCCCCTGGGCACATCCTTTTTCCATTTTCCCTGGGAAAGAAAACTCAGCAGTCCAGGTTCCTGATGTCAGTTTGTAGGGCTCCCTTGGGTCTATCAGGGCAGCACAAGTTTGAGGTGCGGACAACTTCGGTGTGGGGTCCATCCTTCGATATAAGGATTTTATGCAGTCAGGGCCAGGGGCCCAGGTGCAGGGGCCCCTGGGCACATCCTTTTTCCATTTTCCCTGGGAAAGAAAACTCAGCAGTCCAGGTTCCTGATGTCAGTTTTTAGGGCTCCCTTGGGTCTATCAGGGCAGCACAAGTTTGAGGTGGGGACAACTTCGGTGTGGGGTCCATCCTTCGATATAAGGATTTTTTGCAGTCAGGGCCAGGGTCCCCTGGGCACAACCTTTTTCCATTTTCCCTGGGAAAGAAAACTCAGCAGTCCAGGTTCCTGATGTCAGTTTGTAGGGTTCCCTTGGGTCTATCAGGGCAGCACAAGTTTGAGGTGGGGACAACTTCGGTGTGGGGTCCATCCTTCGATATAAGGATTTTTTGCAGTGAGGTCCCAGCCCAGGTCCAGGGGCCCCTGGGCACATCCTTTTTCCATTTTCCCTGGGAAAGAAAACTCAGCAGTCCAGGTTCCTGATGTCAGTTTGTAGGGCTCCCTTGGGTCTATCAGGGCAGCACAAGTTTGAGGTGGGGACAACTTCGGTGTGGGGTCCATCCTTCGATATAAGGATTTTTTGCAGTCAGGGCCAGGGGCCCCTGGGCACATCCTTTTTACATTTTCCCTGGGAAAGAAAACTCAGCAGTCCAGGTTCCTGATGTCAGTTTGTAGGGTTCCCTTAGGTCTATCAGGGCAGCACAAGTTTCAGGTGGGGACAACTTCGGTGTGGGCTCCATCCTTCGATATAAGGAATTTATGCAGTCAGGGCCAGGGGCCCCTGGGCACATCCTTTTTCCATTTTCCCTGGGAAAGAAAACTCAGCAGTCCAGCTTCCTGATGTCAGTTTGTAGGGCTCCCTTGGGTCTATCAGGGCAGCACAAGTTTGAGGTGCGGACAACTTCGGTGTGGGGTCCATCCTTCGATATAAGGATTTTATGCAGTCAGGGCCAGGGGCCCAGGTGCAGGGGCCCCTGGGCACATTCTTTTTCCATTTTCCCTGGGAAAGAAAACTCAGCAGTCCAGGTTCCTGATGTCAGTTTGTAGGGCTGCCTTGGTTGTATCAGGGCAGCACAAGTTTGAGGTGGGGACAACTTCGGTGTGGGGTCCATCCTTCGATATAAGGATTTTTTGCAGTCAGGGCCAGGGGCCCCTGGGCACATCCTTTTTCCATTTTCCCTGGGAAAGGAAACTCAGCAGTCCAGGTTCCTGATGTCAGTTTTTAGGGCTCCCTTGGGTCTATCAGGGCAGCACAAGTTTGAGGTGGGGACAACTTCGGTGTGGGGTCCATCCTTTGATATATGGATTTTTTGCAGTCAGGGCCAGGGGCCCCTTGGCACAACCTTTTTCCATTTTCCCTGGGAAAGAAAACTCAGCAGTCCAGGTTCCTGATGTCAGTTTGTAGGGTTCCCTTGGGTCTATCAGGGCAGCACAAGTTTGAGGTGGGGACAACTTCGGTGTGGGGTCCATCCTTCGATATAAGGATTTTTTGCAGTGAGGTCCCAGCCCAGGTCCAGGGGCCCCTGGGCACATCCTTTTTCCATTTTCCCTGGGAAAGAAAACTCAGCAGTCCAGGTTCCTGATGTCAGTTTGTAAGTCTCCCTTGGGTCTATCAGGGCAGCACAAGTTTGAGGTGGGGACAACTTCGGTGTGGGGTCCATCCTTCGATATAAGGATTTTTTGCAGTCCGGGCCAGGGGCCCCTGGGCACATCCTTTTTCCATTTTCCCTGGGAAAGAAAACTCAGCAGTCCAGCTTCCTGATGTCAGTTTGTAGGGCTCCCTTGGGTCTATCAGGGCAGCACAAGTCTGAGGTGGGGACAACTTCGGTGTGGGGTCCATCCTTCGATATAAGGATTTTTTGCAGTCAGGGCCAGGGGCCCCTGGGCACATCCTTTTTCCATTTTCCCTGGGAAAGAAAACTCAGCAGTCCAGGTTCCTGATGTTAGTTTGTAGGGTTCCCTTGGGTCTATCAGGGCAGCACAAGTTTGAGGTGGGGACAACTTCGGTGTGGGGTCCATCCTTCGATATAAGGATTTTTTGCAGTGAGGTCCCAGCCCAGGTCCAGGGGCCCCTGGGCACATCCTTTTTCCATTTTCCCTGGGAAAGAAAACTCAGCAGTCCAGGTTCCTGATGTCAGTTTGTAAGTCTCCCTTGGGTCTATCAGGGCAGCACAAGTTTGAGGTGGCGACAACTTCGGTGTGGGGTCCATCCTTCGATATAAGGATTTTTTGCAGTCAGGGCCAGGGGCCCCTGGGCACATCCTTTTTCCATTTTCCCTGGGAAAGAAAACTCAGCAGTCCAGGTTCCTGATGTCAGTTTGTAGGGCTGCCTTGGTTGTATCAGGGCAGCACAAGTTTGAGGTGGGGACAACTTCGGTGTGGGGTCCATCCTTCGATATAAGGATTTTTTGCAGTCAGGGCCAGGGGCCCCTGGGCACATCCTTTTTCCATTTTCCCTGGGAAAGGAAACTCAGCAGTCCAGGTTCCTGATGTCAGTTTTTAGGGCTCCCTTGGGTCTATCAGGGCAGCACAAGTTTGAGGTGGGGACAACTTCGGTGTGGGGTCCATCCTTTGATATATGGATTTTTTGCAGTCAGGGCCAGGGGCCCCTTGGCACAACCTTTTTCCATTTTCCCTGGGAAAGAAAACTCAGCAGTCCAGGTTCCTGATGTCAGTTTGTAGGGTTCCCTTGGGTCTATCAGGGCAGCACAAGTTTGAGGTGGGGACAACTTCGGTGTGGGGTCCATCCTTCGATATAAGGATTTTTTGCAGTGAGGTCCCAGCCCAGGTCCAGGGGCCCCTGGGCACATCCTTTTTCCATTTTCCCTGGGAAAGAAAACTCAGCAGTCCAGGTTCCTGATGTCAGTTTGTAAGTCTCCCTTGGGTCTATCAGGGCAGCACAAGTTTGAGGTGGGGACAACTTCGGTGTGGGGTCCATCCTTCGATATAAGGATTTTTTGCAGTCCGGGCCAGGGGCCCCTGGGCACATCCTTTTTCCATTTTCCCTGGGAAAGAAAACTCAGCAGTCCAGCTTCCTGATGTCAGTTTGTAGGGCTCCCTTGGGTCTATCAGGGCAGCACAAGTCTGAGGTGGGGACAACTTCGGTGTGGGGTCCATCCTTCGATATAAGGATTTTTTGCAGTCAGGGCCAGGGGCCCCTGGGCACATCCTTTTTCCATTTTCCCTGGGAAAGAAAACTCAGCAGTCCAGGTTCCTGATGTTAGTTTGTAGGGTTCCCTTGGGTCTATCAGGGCAGCACAAGTTTGAGGTGGGGACAACTTCGGTGTGGGGTCCATCCTTCGATATAAGGATTTTTTGCAGTGAGGTCCCAGCCCAGGTCCAGGGGCCCCTGGGCACATCCTTTTTCCATTTTCCCTGGGAAAGAAAACTCAGCAGTCCAGGTTCCTGATGTCAGTTTGTAAGTCTCCCTTGGGTCTATCAGGGCAGCACAAGTTTGAGGTGGCGACAACTTCGGTGTGGGGTCCATCCTTCGATATAAGGATTTTTTGCAGTCAGGGCCAGGGGCCCCTGGGCACATCCTTTTTCCATTTTCCCTGGGAAAGAAAACTCAGCAGTCCAGGTTCCTGATGTCAGTTTGTAGGGTTCCCTTAGGTCTATCAGGGCAGCACAAGTTTGAGGTGGGGACAACTTCGGTGTGGGGTCCATCCTTCGATATAAGGATTTTTTGCAGTCCGGGCCAGGGGCCCCTGGGCACATCCTTTTTCCATTTTCCCTGGGAAAGAAAACTCAGCAGTCCAGCTTCCTGATGTCAGTTTGTAGGGCTCCCTTGGGTCTATCAGGGCAGCACAAGTTTCAGGTGGGGACAACTTCGGTGTGGGCTCCATCCTTCGATATAAGGATTCTTTGCAGTCAGGGCCAGGGGCCCCTGGGCACATCCTTTTTCCATTTTCCCTGGGAAAGAAAACTCAGCAGTCCAGGTTCCTGATGTCAGTTTGTAGGGCTCCCTTGGGTCTATCAGGGCAGCACAAGTTTGAGGTGCGGACAACTTCGGTGTGGGGTCCATCCTTCGATATAAGGATTTTATGCAGTCAGGGCCAGGGGCCCAGGTGCAGGGGCCCCTGGGCACATCCTTTTTCCATTTTCCCTGGGAAAGAAAACTCAGCAGTCCAGGTTCCTGATGTCAGTTTTTAGGGCTCCCTTGGGTCTATCAGGGCAGCACAAGTTTGAGGTGGGGACAACTTCGGTGTGGGGTCCATCCTTCGATATAAGGATTTTTTGCAGTCAGGGCCAGGGTCCCCTGGGCACAACCTTTTTCCATTTTCCCTGGGAAAGAAAACTCAGCAGTCCAGGTTCCTGATGTCAGTTTGTAGGGTTCCCTTGGGTCTATCAGGGCAGCACAAGTTTGAGGTGGGGACAACTTCGGTGTGGGGTCCATCCTTCGATATAAGGATTTTTTGCAGTGAGGTCCCAGCCCAGGTCCAGGGGCCCCTGGGCACATCCTTTTTCCATTTTCCCTGGGAAAGAAAACTCAGCAGTCCAGGTTCCTGATGTCAGTTTGTAGGGCTCCCTTGGGTCTATCAGGGCAGCACAAGTTTGAGGTGGGGACAACTTCGGTGTGGGGTCCATCCTTCGATATAAGGATTTTTTGCAGTCAGGGCCAGGGGCCCCTGGGCACATCCTTTTTACATTTTCCCTGGGAAAGAAAACTCAGCAGTCCAGGTTCCTGATGTCAGTTTGTAGGGTTCCCTTAGGTCTATCAGGGCAGCACAAGTTTCAGGTGGGGACAACTTCGGTGTGGGCTCCATCCTTCGATATAAGGAATTTATGCAGTCAGGGCCAGGGGCCCCTGGGCACATCCTTTTTCCATTTTCCCTGGGAAAGAAAACTCAGCAGTCCAGCTTCCTGATGTCAGTTTGTAGGGCTCCCTTGGGTCTATCAGGGCAGCACAAGTTTGAGGTGCGGACAACTTCGGTGTGGGGTCCATCCTTCGATATAAGGATTTTATGCAGTCAGGGCCAGGGGCCCAGGTGCAGGGGCCCCTGGGCACATTCTTTTTCCATTTTCCCTGGGAAAGAAAACTCAGCAGTCCAGGTTCCTGATGTCAGTTTGTAGGGCTGCCTTGGTTGTATCAGGGCAGCACAAGTTTGAGGTGGGGACAACTTCGGTGTGGGGTCCATCCTTCGATATAAGGATTTTTTGCAGTCAGGGCCAGGGGCCCCTGGGCACATCCTTTTTCCATTTTCCCTGGGAAAGAAAACTCAGCAGTCCAGGTTCCTGATGTCAGTTTTTAGGGCTCCCTTGGGTCTATCAGGGCAGCACAAGTTTGAGGTGGGGACAACTTCGGTGTGGGGTCCATCCTTTGATATATGGATTTTTTGCAGTCAGGGCCAGGGGCCCCTGGGCACAACCTTTTTCCATTTTCCCTGGGAAAGAAAACTCAGCAGTCCAGGTTCCTGATGTCAGTTTGTAGGGTTCCCTTGGGTCTATCAGGGCAGCACAAGTTTGAGGTGGGGACAACTTCGGTGTGGGGTCCATCCTTCGATATAAGGATTTTTTGCAGTGAGGTCCCAGCCCAGGTCCAGGGGCCCCTGGGCACATCCTTTTTCCATTTTCCCTGGGAAAGAAAACTCAGCAGTCCAGGTTCCTGATGTCAGTTTGTAAGTCTCCCTTGGGTCTATCAGGGCAGCACAAGTTTGAGGTGGGGACAACTTCGGTGTGGGGTCCATCCTTCGATATAAGGATTTTTTGCAGTCCGGGCCAGGGGCCCCTGGGCACATCCTTTTTCCATTTTCCCTGGGAAAGAAAACTCAGCAGTCCAGCTTCCTGATGTCAGTTTGTAGGGCTCCCTTGGGTCTATCAGGGCAGCACAAGTTTCAGGTGGGGACAACTTCGGTGTGGGCTCCATCCTTCGATATAAGGATTCTTTGCAGTCAGGGCCAGGGGCCCCTGGGCACATCCTTTTTCCATTTTCCCTGGGAAAGAAAACTCAGCAGTCCAGGTTCCTGATGTCAGTTTGTAGGGCTCCCTTGGGTCTATCAGGGTAGCACAAGTTTGAGGTGCGGACAACTTCGGTGTGGGGTCCATCCTTCGATATAAGGATTTTATGCAGTCAGGGCCAGGGGCCCAGGTGCAGGGGCCCCTGGGCACATTCTTTTTCCATTTTCTCTGGGAAAGAAAACTCAGCAGTCCAGGTTCCTGATGTCAGTTTGTAGGGTTCCCTTGGGTCTATCAGGGCAGCACAAGTCTGAGGTGGGGACAACTTCGGTGTTGGGTCCATCCTTCGATATAAGGATTTTTTGCAGTCAGGGCCAGGGGCCCCTGTGCACATCCTTTTTCCATTTTCCCTGGGAAAGAAAACTCAGCAGTCCAGGTTCCTGATGTCAGTTTGTAGGGCTCCCTTGGGTCTATCAGGGCAGCACAAGTTTGAGGTGGGGACAACTTCGGTGTGGGGTCCATCCTTCGATATAAGGATTTTTTGCAGTCAGGGCTAGGGGCCCAGGGCCAGGGGCCCCTGGCAAATCCTTTTTCCATTTCCCCTTGGAAAGAAAACTCAGCAGTCCAGGTTCCTGATGTCAGTTTGTAGGGCTCCCTTGGGTCTATCAGCGTAGGACAAGTTTGAGGTGGGCACAACTTCGGTGTGGGGTCCATCCTTCGATATAAGGATTTTTTGCAGTCAGGGCCAGGGGCCCCTGGGCACATCCTTTTTCCATTTTCCCTGGGAAAGAAAACTCAGCAGTCCAGGTTCCTGATGTCAGTTTGTAGGGCTCCCTTGGGTCTATCAGGGCAGCACAAGTTTGAGGTGGGGACAACTTCGGTGTGGGGTCCATCCTTCGATATAAGGATTTTTTGCAGTCAGGGCCAGGGGCCCCTGGGCACATCCTTTTTCCATTTTCCCTGGGAAAGAAAACTCAGCAGTCCAGGTTCCTGATGTCAGTTTGTAGGGCTCCCTTGGGTCTATCAGGGCAGCACAAGTTTGAGGTGGGGACAACTTCGGTGTGGGGTCCATCCTTCGATATAAGGATTTTTTGCAGTCAGGGCCAGGGACCCCTGGTCACAACCTTTGGCCATTTTCCCTGGGAAAAAAAACTCAGCAGTCCAGGTTCCTGATGTCAGTTTGTAGGGCTCCCTTGGGTCTATCAGGGCAGCACAAGTTTGAGGTGGAGACAACTTCGGTGTGGGGTCCATCCTTCGATATAAGGATTTTTTGCAGTCAGGGCCAGGGACCCCTGGGCACAACCTTTGGCCATTTTCCCTGGGAAAGAAAACTCAGCAGTCCAGGTTCCTGATGTCAGTTTGTAGGGTTCCCTTGGGTCTATCAGGGCAGCACAAGTTTGAGGTGGAGACAACTTCGGTGTGGGGTCCATCCTTCGATATAAGGATTTTTTGCAGTCAGGGCCAGGGGCCCCTGGGCACATCCTTTTTCCATTTTCCCTGGGAAAGAAAACTCAGCAGTCCAGGTTCCTGATGTCAGTTTGTAGGACTCCCTTGGGTCTATCAGGGCAGCACAAGTTTGAGGTGGGGACAACTTCGGTGTGGGGTCCATCCTTCGATATAAGGATTTTTTGCAGTCAGGGCCAGGGGCCCAGGGCCAGGGGCCCCTGGCACATCCTTTTTCCATTTTCCCTGGGAAAGAAAACTCAGCAGTCCAGGTTCCTGATGTCAGTTTGTAGGGCTCCCTTGGGTCTATCAGGGCAGCACAAGTTTGAGGTGGCGACAACTTCGGTGTGGGGTCCATCCTTCGATATAAGGATTCTTTGCAGTGAGGCCCCAGCCCAGGTGCAGGCGCCCCTGGGCACATCCTTTTTCCATTTTCCCTGGGAAAGAAAACTCAGCAGTCTAGGTTCCTGATGTCAGTTTGTAGGGCTCCCTTGGGTCTATCAGGGCAGCACAAGTTTGAGGTGGGGACAACTTCGGTGTGGGGTCCATCCTTCGATATAAGGATTTTTTGCAGTCAGGGCCAGGGGCCCCTGGGCACATCCTTTTTCCATTTTCCCTGGGAAAGAAAACTCAGCAGTCCAGGTTCCTGATGTCGGTTTGTAAGGCTCCCTTGGGTCTATCAGGGCAGCACAAGTTTGAGGTGGGGACAACTTCGGTGTGGGGTCAATCGTTTGATATAAGGATTTTTTGCAGTCAGGGCCAGGGACCCCTGGGCACAACCTTTGGCCATTTTCCCTGGGAAAGAAAACTCAGCAGTCCAGGTTCCTGATGTCAGTTTGTAGGGTTCCCTTGGGTCTATCAGGGCAGCACAAGTTTGAGGTGGGGTCAACTTCGGTGTGGGGTCCATCCTTCGATATAAGGATTTTTTGCAGTCAGGGCCAGGGGCCCAGGGCCAGGGGCCCCTGGCACATCCTTTTTCCATTTTCCCTGGGAAAGAAAACTCAGCAGTCCAGCTTCCTGATGTCAGTTTGTAGGGCTCCCTTGGGTCTATCAGGGTAGCACAAGTTTGAGGTGGGGACAACTTCGGTGTGGGGTCCATCCTTCAATATAAGGAGTTTTTGCAGTCAGGGCCAGGGGCCCCTGGGCACATTCTTTTTCCATTTTCCCTGGGAAAGAAAACTCAGCAGTCCAGGTTCCTGATGTCAGTTTGTAGGGCTCCCTTGGGTCTATCAGGGCAGCACAAGTTTGAGGTGGGGACAACTTCGGTGTGGGGTCCATCTTCGATATATGGATTCTGTGCAGTGAGGCCCGAGCCCAGGGCCAGGGGCCCCTGGGCACATCCTTTTTCCATTTTCCCTGGGAAAGAAAACTCAGCAGTCCAGGTTCCTGATGTCAGTTTGTAGGGCTCCCTTGGGTGTATCAGGGCAGCACAAGTTTGAGGTGGGGACAACTTCGGTGTGGGGTCCATCCTTCGATATAAGGATTTTTTGCAGTCAGGGCCAGGGTCCCCTGGGCACAACCTTTTTCCATTTTCCCTGGGAAAGAAAACTCAGCAGTCCATGTTCCTGATATCAGTTTGTAAGGCTCCCTTGGGTCTATCAGGGCAGCACAAGTTTGAGGTGGGGACAACTTCGGTGTGGGGTCCATCCTTCGATATAAGGATTTTTTGCAGTCAGGGCCAGGGACCCCTGGGCACAACCTTTGGCCATTTTCCCTGGGAAAGAAAACTCAGCAGTCCAGGTTCCTGATGTCAGTTTGAACGGTTCCCTTAGGTCTATCAGGGCAGCACAAGTTTGAGGTGGGGACAACTTCGGTGTGGGGTCCATCCTTCGATATAAGGATTTTTTGCAGTCAGGGCCAGGGGCCCAGGTGCAGGGGCCCCTGGGCACATTCTTTTTCCATTTTCTCTGGGAAAGAAAACTCAGCAGTCCAGGTTCCTGATGTCAGTTTTTAGGGCTGCCTTGGTTGTATCAGGGCAGCACAAGTTTGAGGTGGGGACAACTTCGGTGTGGGGTCCATCCTTCGATATAAGGATTTTTTGCAGTCAGGGCCAGGGGCCCCTGGGCACATCCTTTTTCCATTTTCCCTGGGAAAGAAAACTCAGCAGTCCAGGTTCCTGATGTCAGTTTTTAGGGCTCCCTTGGGTCTATCAGGGCAGCACAAGTTTGAGGTGGGGACAACTTCGGTGTGGGGTCCATCCTTCGATATAAGGATTTTTTGCAGTCATGGCCAGGGGCCCCTGGGCACAACCTTTTTCCATTTTCCCTGGGAAAGAAAACTCAGCAGTCCAGGTTCCTGATGTCAGTTTGTAGGGTTCCCTTGGGTCTATCAGGGCAGCACAAGTTTGAGGTGGGGACAACTTCAGTGTGGGGTCCATCCTTCGATATAAGGATTTTTTGCAGTGAGGTCCCAGCCCAGGTCCAGGGGCCCCTGGGCACATCCTTTTTCCATTTTCCCTGGGAAAGAAAACTCAGCAGTCCAGGTTCCTGATGTCAGTTTGTAAGTCTCCCTTGGGTCTATCAGGGCAGCACAAGTTTGAGGTGGGGACAACTTCGGTGTGGGGTCAATCATTTGATATAAGGATTTTTTGCAGTCAGGGCCAGGGACCCCTGGGCACAACCTTTGGCCATTTTCCCTGGGAAAGAAAACTCAGCAGTCCAGGTTCCTGATGTCAGTTTGTAGGGTTCCCTTGGGTCTATCAGGGCAGCACAAGTTTGAGGTGGGGTCAACTTCGGTGTGGGGTCCATCCTTCGATATAAGGATTTTTTGCAGTCAGGGCCAGGGGCCCAGGGCCAGGGGCCCCTGGCACATCCTTTTTCCATTTTCCCTGGGAAAGAAAACTCAGCAGTCCAGCTTCCTGATGTCAGTTTGTAGGGCTCCCTTGGGTCTATCAGGGTAGCACAAGTTTGAGGTGGGGACAACTTCGGTGTGGGGTCCATCCTTCAATATAAGGAGTTTTTGCAGTCAGGGCCAGGGGCCCCTGGGCACATCCTTTTTCCATTTTCCCTGGGAAAGAAAACTCAGCAGTCCAGGTTCCTGATGTCAGTTTGTAGGGCTCCCTTGGGTCTATCAGGGCAGCACAAGTTTCAGGTGGGGACAACTTCGGTGTGGGGTCCATCCTTCGATATAAGGATTCTTTGCAGTGAGGCCCCAGCTCAGGTGCAGGGGCCCCTGGGCACATCCTTTTTCAATTTTCCCTGGGAAAGAAAACTCAGCAGTCCAGGTTCCTGATGTCAGTTTGTAGGGCTCCCTTGGGTCTATCAGGGCAGCACAAGTTTGAGGTGGAGACAACTTCGGTGTGGGGTCCATCCTTCGATATAAGGATTTTTTGCAGTCAGGGCCAGGGGCCCCTGGGCACATCCTTTTTCCATTTTCCCTGGGAAAGAAAACTCAGCAGTCCAGGTTCCTGATGTCAGTTTGTAGGGCTCCCTTGGGTCTATCAGGGCAGCACAAGTTTGAGGTGGGGACAACTTCGGTGTGGGGTCCATCTTCGATATGTGGATTCTGTGCAGTGAGGCCCCAGCCCAGGGCCAGGGGCCCCTGGGCACATCCTTTTTCCATTTTCCCTGGGAAAGAAAACTCAGCAGTCCAGGTTCCTGATGTCAGTTTGTAGGGCTCCCTTGGGTGTATCAGGGCAGCACAAGTTTGAGGTGGGGACAACTTCGGTGTGGGGTCCATCCTTCGATATAAGGATTTTTTGCAGTCAGGGCCAGGGTCCCCTGGGTACACCCTTTTTCCATTTTCCCTGGGAAAGAAAACTCAGCAGTCCATGTTCCTGATGTCAGTTTGTAAGGCTCCCTTGGGTCTATCAGGGCAGCACAAGTTTGAGGTGGGGACAACTTCGGTGTGGGGTCCATCCTTCGATATAAGGATTTTTTGCAGTCAGGGCCAGGGACCCCTGGGCACAACCTTTGGCCATTTTCCCTGGGAAAGAAAACTCAGCAGTCCAGGTTCCTGATGTCAGTTTGTAGGGTTCCCTTAGGTCTATCAGGGCAGCACAAGTTTGAGGTGGGGACAACTTCGTTGTGGGGTCCATCCTTCGATATAAGGATTTTTTGCAGTCAGGGCCAGGGGCCCCTGGGCACATCCTTTTTCCATTTTCCCTGGGAAAGAAAACTCAGCAGTCCAGGTTCCTGATGTCAGTTTGTAGGGTTCCCTTAGGTCTATCAGGGCAGCACAAGTTTGAGGTGGGGACAACTTCGGTGTGGGGTCCATCCTTCGATATAAGGATTTTTTGCAGTCCGGGCCAGGGGCCCCTGGGCACATCCTTTTTCCATTTTCCCTGGGAAAGAAAACTCAGCAGTCCAGCTTCCTGATGTCAGTTTGTAGGGCTCCCTTGGGTCTATCAGGGCAGCACAAGTTTCAGGTGGGGACAACTTCGGTGTGGGCTCCATCCTTCGATATAAGGATTCTTTGCAGTCAGGGCCAGGGGCCCCTGGGCACATCCTTTTTCCATTTTCCCTGGGAAAGAAAACTCAGCAGTCCAGGTTCCTGATGTCAGTTTGTAGGGCTCCCTTGGGTCTATCAGGGCAGCACAAGTTTGAGGTGCGGACAACTTCGGTGTGGGGTCCATCCTTCGATATAAGGATTTTATGCAGTCAGGGCCAGGGGCCCAGGTGCAGGGGCCCCTGGGCACATTCTTTTTCCATTTTCTCTGGGAAAGAAAACTCAGCAGTCCAGGTTCCTGATGTCAGTTTGTAGGGCTGCCTTGGTTGTATCAGGGCAGCACAAGTTTGAGGTGGGGACAACTTCGGTGTGGGGTCCATCCTTCGATATAAGGATTTTTTGCAGTCAGGGCCAGGGGCCCCTGGGCACATCCTTTTTCCATTTTCCCTGGGAAAGAAAACTCAGCAGTCCAGGTTCCTGATGTCAGTTTGTAGGGCTCCCTTGGGTGTATCAGGGCAGCACAAGTTTGAGGTGGGGACAACTTCGGTGTGGGGTCCATCCTTCGATATAAGGATTTTTTGCAGTCAGGGCCAGGGGCCCCTGGGCACATCCTTTTTCCATTTTCCCTGGGAAAGAAAACTCAGCAGTCCAGGTTCCTGATGTCAGTTTTTAGGGCTCCCTTGGGTCTATCAGGGCAGCACAAGTTTGAGGTGGGGACAACTTCGGTGTGGGGTCCATCCTTCGATATAAGGATTTTTTGCAGTCAGGGCCAGGGGCCCCTGGGCACATCCTTTTTCCATTTTCCCTGGGAAAGAAAACTCAGCAGTCCAGGTTCCTGATGTCAGTTTGTAGGGTTCCCTTGGGTGTATCAGGGCAGCACAAGTTTGAGGTGGGGACAACTTCGGTGTGGGGTCCATCCTTCGATATAAGGATTTTTTGCAGTGAGGTCCCAGCCCAGGTCCAGGGGCCCCTGGGCACATCCTTTTTCCATTTTCCCTGGGAAAGAAAACTCAGCAGTCCAGGTTCCTGATGTCAGTTTGTAAGTCTCCCTTGGGTCTATCAGGGCAGCACAAGTTTGAGGTGGGGACAACTTCGGTGTGGGGTCCATCCTTCGATATAAGGATTTTTTGCAGTCAGGGCCAGGGGCCCCTGGGCACATCCTTTTTCCATTTTCCCTGGGAAAGAAAACTCAGCAGTCCAGGTTCCTGATATCAGTTTGTAGGGTTCCCTTAGGTCTATCAGGGCAGCACAAGTTTGAGGTGGGGACAACTTCGGTGTGGGGTCCATCCTTCGATATAAGGATTTTTTGCAGTCCGGGCCAGGGGCCCCTGGGCACATCCTTTTTCCATTTTCCCTGGGAAAGAAAACTCAGCAGTCCAGCTTCCTGATGTCAGTTTGTAGGGCTCCCTTGGGTCTATCAGGGCAGCACAAGTTTCAGGTGGGGACAACTTCGGTGTGGGGTCCATCCTTCGATATAAGGATTCTTTGCAGTCAGGGCCAGGGGCCCCTGGGCACATCCTTTTTCCATTTTCCCTGGGAAAGAAAACTCAGCAGTCCAGGTTCCTGATGTCAGTTTGTAGGGCTCCCTTGGGTCTATCAGGGCAGCACAAGTTTGAGGTGCGGACAACTTCGGTGTGGGGTCCATCCTTCGATATAAGGATTTTATGCAGTCAGGGCCAGGGGCCCAGGTGCAGGGGCCCCTGGGCACATTCTTTTTCCATTTTCTCTGGGAAAGAAAACTCAGCAGTCCAGGTTCCTGATGTCAGTTTGTAGGGCTGCCTTGGTTGTATCAGGGCAGCACAAGTTTGAGGTGGGGACAACTTCGGTGTGGGGTCCATCCTTCGATATAAGGATTTTTTGCAGTCAGGGCCAGGGGCCCCTGGGCACATCCTTTTTCCATTTTCCCTGGGAAAGAAAACTCAGCAGTCCAGGTTCCTGATGTCAGTTTTTAGGGCTCCCTTGGGTCTATCAGGGCAGCACAAGTTTGAGGTGGGGACAACTTCGGTGTGGGGTCCATCCTTCGATATAAGGATTTTTTGCAGTCAGGGCCAGGGGCCCCTGGGCACAACCTTTTTCCATTTTCCCTGGGAAAGAAAACTCAGCAGTCCAGGTTCCTGATGTCAGTTTGTAGGGTTCCCTTGGGTCTATCAGGGCAGCACAAGTTTGAGGTGGGGACAACTTCGGTGTGGGGTCCATCCTTCGATATAAGGATTTTTTGCAGTGAGGTCCCAGCCCAGGTCCAGGGGCCCCTGGGCACATCCTTTTTCCATTTTCCCTGGGAAAGAAAACTCAGCAGTCCAGGTTCCTGATGTCAGTTTGTAAGTCTCCCTTGGGTCTATCAGGGCAGCACAAGTTTGAGGTGGGGACAACTTCGGTGTGGGGTCCATCCTTTGATATAAGGATTTTTGCAGTCAGGGCCAGGGACCCCTGGGCACATCCTTTGGCCATTTTCCCTGGGAAAGAAAACTCAGCAGTCCAGGTTCCTGATGTCAGTTTGTAGGGTTCCCTTGGGTCTATCAGGGCAGCACAAGTCTGAGGTGGGGACAACTTCGGTGTTGGGTCCATCCTTCGATATAAGGATTTTTTGCAGTCAGGGCCAGGGGCCCCTGTGCACATCCTTTTTCCATTTTCCCTGGGAAAGAAAACTCAGCAGTCCAGGTTCCTGATGTCAGTTTGTAGGGCTCCCTTGGGTCTATCAGGGCAGCACAAGTTTGAGGTGGGGACAACTTCGGTGTGGGGTCCATCCTTCGATATAAGGATTTTTTGCAGTCAGGGCCAGGGGCCCAGGGCCAGGGGCCCCTGGCAAATCCTTTTTCCATTTCCCCTTGGAAAGAAAATCCAGCAGTCCAGGTTCCTGATGTCAGTTTGTAGGGCTCCCTTGGGTCTATCAGCGTAGGACAAGTTTGAGGTGGGCACAACTTCGGTGTGGGGTCCATCCTTCGATATAAGGATTTTTTGCAGTCAGGGCCAGGGGCCCCTGGCACATCCTTTTTCCATTTTCCCTGGGAAAGAAAACTCAGCAGTCCAGGTTCCTGATGTCAGTTTGTAGGGCTCCCTTGGGTCTATCAGGGCAGCACAAGTTTGAGGTGGGGACAACTTCGGTGTGGGGTCCATCCTTCGATATAAGGATTTTTTGCAGTCAGGGCCAGGGGCCCCTGGGCACATCCTTTTTCCATTTTCCCTGGGAAAGAAAACTCAGCAGTCCAGCTTCCTGATGTCAGTTTGTAGGGCTCCCTTGGGTCTATCAGGGCAGCACAAGTTTGAGGTGGGGACAACCTTGGTGTGGGGTCCATCCTTCGATATAAGGATTTTTTGCAGTCAGGGCCAGGTGCCCCCGGGCACATCCTTTTTCCATTTTCCCTGGGAAAGAAAACTCAGCAGTCCAGGTTCCTGATGTCAGTTTGTAGGGCTCCCTTGGGTCTATCAGGGCAGCACAAGTTTGAGGTGGGGAAAACTTTGGTGTGGGGTCCATCCTTCGATATAAGGATTTTTTGCAGTCAGGGCCAGGGGCCCCTGGGCACATCCTTTTTCCATTTTCCCTGGGAAAGGAAACTCAGCAGTCCAGGTTCCTGATGTCAGTTTGTAGGGCTCCCTTGGGTGTATCAGGACAGCACAAGTTTGAGGTGGGGACAACTTTGGTGTGGGGTCCATCCTTCGATATAAGGATTTTTTGCCGTCAGGGCCAGGGGCCCAGGGCCAGGGGCCCCTGGGCACATCCTTTTTCCATTTTCCCTGGGAAAGAAAACTCAGCAGTCCAGGTTCCTGATGTCAGTTTGTAGGGCTCCCTTGGGTCTATCAGGGCAGCACAAGTTTGAGGTGGGGACAACTTCGGTGTGGGGTCCATCCTTCGATATAAGGATTTTTTGCAGTCAGGGCCAGGGGCCCCTGGGCACAGCCTTTTTCCATTTTCCCTAGCAAAGAAAACTCAGCAGTCCAGGTTCCTGATGTCAGTTTGTAGGGCTCCCTTGGGTCTATCATGGCAGCACAAGTTTGAGGAGGGGACAACTTCTGTGTGGGGTCCATCCTTTGATATAAGGATTTTTTGCAGTCAGGGCCAGGAGCCCAGGGCCAGGGGCCCCTGTGCACATCCTTTTTCCATTTTCCCTGGGAAAGAAAACTCAGCAGTCCAGGTTCCTGATGTCAGTTTGTAGGGCTCCCTTGGGTCTATCAGGGCAGCACAAGTTTGAGGTGGGGACAACTTCGGTGTGGGGTCCATCCTTCGATATAAGGATTTTTTGCAGTCAGGGCCAGGGGCCCAGGGCCAGGGGCCCCTGGCACATCCTTTTTCCATTTTCCCTGGGAAAGAAAACTCAGCAGTCCAGCTTCCTGATGTCAGTTTGTAGGGCTCCCTTGGGTCTATCAGGGCAGCACAAGTTTCAGGTGGGGACAACTTCGGTGTGGGGTCCATCCTTCGATATAAGGATTTTATGCAGTCAGGGCCAGGGGCCCAGGTGCAGGGGCCCCTGGGCACATTCTTTTTCCATTTTCTCTGGGAAAGAAAACTCAGCAGTCCAGGTTCCTGATGTCAGTTTGTAGGGCTGCCTTGGTTGTATCAGGGCAGCACAAGTTTGAGGTGGGGACAACTTCGGTGTGGGGTCCATCCTTCGATATAAGGATTTTTTGCAGTCAGGGCCAGGGGCCCCTGGGCACATCCTTTTTCCATTTTCCCTGGGAAAGAAAACTCAGCAGTCCAGGTTCCTGATGTCAGTTTTTAGGGCTCCCTTGGGTCTATCAGGGCAGCACAAGTTTGAGGTGGGGACAACTTCGGTGTGGGGTCCATCCTTCGATATAAGGATTTTTTGCAGTCAGGGTCAGGGGCCCCTGGGCACAACCTTTTTCCATTTTCCCTGGGAAAGAAAACTCAGCAGTCCAGGTTCCTGATGTCAGTTTGTAGGGTTCCCTTGGGTCTATCAGGGCAGCACAAGTTTGAGGTGGGGACAACTTCGGTGTGGGGTCCATCCTTCGATATAAGGATTTTTTGCAGTGAGGTCCCAGCCCAGGTCCAGGGGCCCCTGGGCACATCCTTTTTCCATTTTCCCTGGGAAAGAAAACTCAGCAGTCCAGGTTCCTGATGTCAGTTTGTAAGTCTCCCTTGGGTCTATCAGGGCAGCACAAGTTTGAGGTGGGGACAACTTCGGTGTGGGGTCCATCCTTTGATATAAGGATTTTTGCAGTCAGGGCCAGGGACCCCTGTGCACATCCTTTGGCCATTTTCCCTGGGAAAGAAAACTCAGCAGTCCAGGTTCCTGATGTCAGTTTGTAGGGTTCCCTTGGGTCTATCAGGGCAGCACAAGTGTGAGGTGGGGACAACTTCGGTGTTGGGTCCATCCTTCGATATAAGGATTTTTTGCAGTCAGGGCCAGGGGCCCCTGTGCACATCCTTTTTCCATTTTCCCTGGGAAAGAAAACTCAGCAGTCCAGGTTCCTGATGTCAGTTTGTAGGGCTCCCTTGGGTCTATCAGGGCAGCACAAGTTTGAGGTGGGGACAACTTCGGTGTGGGGTCCATCCTTCGATATAAGGATTTTTTGCAGTCAGGGCCAGGGGTCCAGGGCCAGGGGCCCCTGGCAAATCCTTTTTCCATTTTCCCTGGGAAAGAAAACTCAGCAGTCCAGGTTCCTGATGTCAGTTTGTAGGGCTCCCTTGGGTCTATCAGCGTAGGACAAGTTTGAGGTGGGGACAACTTCGGTGTGGGGTCCATCCTTCGATATAAGGATTTTTTGCAGTCAGGGCCAGGGGCCCCTGGGCACATCCTTTTTCCATTTTCCCTGGGAAAGAAAACTCAGCAGTCCAGGTTCCTGATGTCAGTTTGTAGGACTCCCTTGGGTCTATCAGGGCAGCACAAGTTTGAGGTGGGGACAACTTCGGTGTGGGGTCCATCCTTCGATATAAGGATTTTTTGCAGTCAGGGCCAGGGGCCCAGGGCCAGGGGCCCCTGGCACATCCTTTTTCCATTTTCCCTGGGAAAGAAAACTCAGCAGTCCAGGTTCCTGATGTCAGTTTGTAGGGCTCCCTTGGGTCTATCAGGGCAGCACAAGTTTGAGGTGGCGACAACTTCGGTGTGGGGTCCATCCTTCGATATAAGGATTCTTTGCAGTGAGGCCCCAGCCCATGTGCAGGCGCCCCTGGGCACATCCTTTTTCCATTTTCCCTGGGAAAGAAAACTCAGCAGTCTAGGTTCCTGATGTCAGTTTGTAGGGCTCCCTTGGGTCTATCAGGGCAGCACAAGTTTGAGGTGGGGACAACTTCGGTGTGGGGTCCATCCTTCGATATAAGGATTTTTTGCAGTCAGGGCCAGGGGCCCCTGGGCACATCCTTTTTCCATTTTCCCTGGGAAAGAAAACTCAGCAGTCCAGGTTCCTGATGTCGGTTTGTAAGGCTCCCTTGGGTCTATCAGGGCAGCACAAGTTTGAGGTGGGGACAACTTCGGTGTGGGGTCAATCGTTTGATATAAGGATTTTTTGCAGTCAGGGCCAGGGACCCCTGGGCACAACCTTTGGCCATTTTCCCTGGGAAAGAAAACTCAGCAGTCCAGGTTCCTGATGTCAGTTTGTAGGGTTCCCTTGGGTCTATCAGGGCAGCACAAGTTTGAGGTGGGGTCAACTTCGGTGTGGGGTCCATCCTTCGATATAAGGATTTTTTGCAGTCAGGGCCAGGGGCCCAGGGCCAGGGGCCCCTGGCACATCCTTTTTCCATTTTCCCTGGGAAAGAAAACTCAGCAGTCCAGCTTCCTGATGTCAGTTTGTAGGGCTCCCTTGGGTCTATCAGGGTAGCACAAGTTTGAGGTGGGGACAACTTCGGTGTGGGGTCCATCCTTCAATATAAGGAGTTTTTGCAGTCAGGGCCAGGGGCCCCTGGGCACATTCTTTTTCCATTTTCCCTGGGAAAGAAAACTCAGCAGTCCAGGTTCCTGATGTCAGTTTGTAGGGCTCCCTTGGGTCTATCAGGGCAGCACAAGTTTGAGGTGGGGACAACTTCGGTGTGGGGTCCATCTTCGATATATGGATTCTGTGCAGTGAGGCCCGAGCCCAGGGCCAGGGGCCCCTGGGCACATCCTTTTTCCATTTTCCCTGGGAAAGAAAACTCAGCAGTCCAGGTTCCTGATGTCAGTTTGTAGGGCTCCCTTGGGTGTATCAGGGCAGCACAAGTTTGAGGTGGGGACAACTTCGGTGTGGGGTCCATCCTTCGATATAAGGATTTTTTGCAGTCAGGGCCAGGGTCCCCTGGGCACAACCTTTTTCCATTTTCCCTGGGAAAGAAAACTCAGCAGTCCATGTTCCTGATATCAGTTTGTAAGGCTCCCTTGGGTCTATCAGGGCAGCACAAGTTTGAGGTGGGGACAACTTCGGTGTGGGGTCCATCCTTCGATATAAGGATTTTTTGCAGTCAGGGCCAGGGACCCCTGGGCACAACCTTTGGCCATTTTCCCTGGGAAAGAAAACTCAGCAGTCCAGGTTCCTGATGTCAGTTTGAACGGTTCCCTTAGGTCTATCAGGGCAGCACAAGTTTGAGGTGGGGACAACTTCGGTGTGGGGTCCATCCTTCGATATAAGGATTTTTTGCAGTCAGGGCCAGGGGCCCAGGTGCAGGGGCCCCTGGGCACATTCTTTTTCCATTTTCTCTGGGAAAGAAAACTCAGCAGTCCAGGTTCCTGATGTCAGTTTTTAGGGCTGCCTTGGTTGTATCAGGGCAGCACAAGTTTGAGGTGGGGACAACTTCGGTGTGGGGTCCATCCTTCGATATAAGGATTTTTTGCAGTCAGGGCCAGGGGCCCCTGGGCACATCCTTTTTCCATTTTCCCTGGGAAAGAAAACTCAGCAGTCCAGGTTCCTGATGTCAGTTTTTAGGGCTCCCTTGGGTCTATCAGGGCAGCACAAGTTTGAGGTGGGGACAACTTCGGTGTGGGGTCCATCCTTCGATATAAGGATTTTTTGCAGTCATGGCCAGGGGCCCCTGGGCACATCCTTTTTCCATTTTCCCTGGGAAAGAAAACTCAGCAGTCCAGGTTCCTGATGTCAGTTTGTAGGGTTCCCTTGGGTCTATCAGGGCAGCACAAGTTTGAGGTGGGGACAACTTCAGTGTGGGGTCCATCCTTCGATATAAGGATTTTTTGCAGTGAGGTCCCAGCCCAGGTCCAGGGGCCCCTGGGCACATCCTTTTTCCATTTTCCCTGGGAAAGAAAACTCAGCAGTCCAGGTTCCTGATGTCAGTTTGTAAGTCTCCCTTGGGTCTATCAGGGCAGCACAAGTTTGAGGTGGGGACAACTTCGGTGTGGGGTCAATCATTTGATATAAGGATTTTTTGCAGTCAGGGCCAGGGACCCCTGGGCACAACCTTTGGCCATTTTCCCTGGGAAAGAAAACTCAGCAGTCCAGGTTCCTGATGTCAGTTTGTAGGGTTCCCTTGGGTCTATCAGGGCAGCACAAGTTTGAGGTGGGGTCAACTTCGGTGTGGGGTCCATCCTTCGATATAAGGATTTTTTGCAGTCAGGGCCAGGGGCCCAGGGCCAGGGGCCCCTGGCACATCCTTTTTCCATTTTCCCTGGGAAAGAAAACTCAGCAGTCCAGCTTCCTGATGTCAGTTTGTAGGGCTCCCTTGGGTCTATCAGGGTAGCACAAGTTTGAGGTGGGGACAACTTCGGTGTGGGGTCCATCCTTCAATATAAGGAGTTTTTGCAGTCAGGGCCAGGGGCCCCTGGGCACATCCTTTTTCCATTTTCCCTGGGAAAGAAAACTCAGCAGTCCAGGTTCCTGATGTCAGTTTGTAGGGCTCCCTTGGGTCTATCAGGGCAGCACAAGTTTCAGGTGGGGACAACTTCGGTGTGGGGTCCATCCTTCGATATAAGGATTCTTTGCAGTGAGGCCCCAGCTCAGGTGCAGGGGCCCCTGGGCACATCCTTTTTCAATTTTCCCTGGGAAAGAAAACTCAGCAGTCCAGGTTCCTGATGTCAGTTTGTAGGGCTCCCTTGGGTCTATCAGGGCAGCACAAGTTTGAGGTGGAGACAACTTCGGTGTGGGGTCCATCCTTCGATATAAGGATTTTTTGCAGTCAGGGCCAGGGGCCCCTGGGCACATCCTTTTTCCATTTTCCCTGGGAAAGAAAACTCAGCAGTCCAGGTTCCTGATGTCAGTTTGTAGGGCTCCCTTGGGTCTATCAGGGCAGCACAAGTTTGAGGTGGGGACAACTTCGGTGTGGGGTCCATCTTCGATATGTGGATTCTGTGCAGTGAGGCCCCAGCCCAGGGCCAGGGGCCCCTGGGCACATCCTTTTTCCATTTTCCCTGGGAAAGAAAACTCAGCAGTCCAGGTTCCTGATGTCAGTTTGTAGGGCTCCCTTGGGTGTATCAGGGCAGCACAAGTTTGAGGTGGGGACAACTTCGGTGTGGGGTCCATCCTTCGATATAAGGATTTTTTGCAGTCAGGGCCAGGGTCCCCTGGGTACACCCTTTTTCCATTTTCCCTGGGAAAGAAAACTCAGCAGTCCATGTTCCTGATGTCAGTTTGTAAGGCTCCCTTGGGTCTATCAGGGCAGCACAAGTTTGAGGTGGGGACAACTTCGGTGTGGGGTCCATCCTTCGATATAAGGATTTTTTGCAGTCAGGGCCAGGGACCCCTGGGCACAACCTTTGGCCATTTTCCCTGGGAAAGAAAACTCAGCAGTCCAGGTTCCTGATGTCAGTTTGTAGGGTTCCCTTAGGTCTATCAGGGCAGCACAAGTTTGAGGTGGGGACAACTTCGTTGTGGGGTCCATCCTTCGATATAAGGATTTTTTGCAGTCAGGGCCAGGGGCCCCTGGGCACATCCTTTTTCCATTTTCCCTGGGAAAGAAAACTCAGCAGTCCAGGTTCCTGATGTCAGTTTGTAGGGTTCCCTTAGGTCTATCAGGGCAGCACAAGTTTGAGGTGGGGACAACTTCGGTGTGGGGTCCATCCTTCGATATAAGGATTTTTTGCAGTCCGGGCCAGGGGCCCCTGGGCACATCCTTTTTCCATTTTCCCTGGGAAAGAAAACTCAGCAGTCCAGCTTCCTGATGTCAGTTTGTAGGGCTCCCTTGGGTCTATCAGGGCAGCACAAGTTTCAGGTGGGGACAACTTCGGTGTGGGCTCCATCCTTCGATATAAGGATTCTTTGCAGTCAGGGCCAGGGGCCCCTGGGCACATCCTTTTTCCATTTTCCCTGGGAAAGAAAACTCAGCAGTCCAGGTTCCTGATGTCAGTTTGTAGGGCTCCCTTGGGTCTATCAGGGCAGCACAAGTTTGAGGTGCGGACAACTTCGGTGTGGGGTCCATCCTTCGATATAAGGATTTTATGCAGTCAGGGCCAGGGGCCCAGGTGCAGGGGCCCCTGGGCACATTCTTTTTCCATTTTCTCTGGGAAAGAAAACTCAGCAGTCCAGGTTCCTGATGTCAGTTTGTAGGGCTGCCTTGGTTGTATCAGGGCAGCACAAGTTTGAGGTGGGGACAACTTCGGTGTGGGGTCCATCCTTCGATATAAGGATTTTTTGCAGTCAGGGCCAGGGGCCCCTGGGCACATCCTTTTTCCATTTTCCCTGGGAAAGAAAACTCAGCAGTCCAGGTTCCTGATGTCAGTTTGTAGGGCTCCCTTGGGTGTATCAGGGCAGCACAAGTTTGAGGTGGGGACAACTTCGGTGTGGGGTCCATCCTTCGATATAAGGATTTTTTGCAGTCAGGGCCAGGGGCCCCTGGGCACATCCTTTTTCCATTTTCCCTGGGAAAGAAAACTCAGCAGTCCAGGTTCCTGATGTCAGTTTTTAGGGCTCCCTTGGGTCTATCAGGGCAGCACAAGTTTGAGGTGGGGACAACTTCGGTGTGGGGTCCATCCTTCGATATAAGGATTTTTTGCAGTCAGGGCCAGGGGCCCCTGGGCACATCCTTTTTCCATTTTCCCTGGGAAAGAAAACTCAGCAGTCCAGGTTCCTGATGTCAGTTTGTAGGGTTCCCTTGGGTGTATCAGGGCAGCACAAGTTTGAGGTGGGGACAACTTCGGTGTGGGGTCCATCCTTCGATATAAGGATTTTTTGCAGTGAGGTCCCAGCCCAGGTCCAGGGGCCCCTGGGCACATCCTTTTTCCATTTTCCCTGGGAAAGAAAACTCAGCAGTCCAGGTTCCTGATGTCAGTTTGTAAGTCTCCCTTGGGTCTATCAGGGCAGCACAAGTTTGAGGTGGGGACAACTTCGGTGTGGGGTCCATCCTTCGATATAAGGATTTTTTGCAGTCAGGGCCAGGGGCCCCTGGGCACATCCTTTTTCCATTTTCCCTGGGAAAGAAAACTCAGCAGTCCAGGTTCCTGATATCAGTTTGTAGGGTTCCCTTAGGTCTATCAGGGCAGCACAAGTTTGAGGTGGGGACAACTTCGGTGTGGGGTCCATCCTTCGATATAAGGATTTTTTGCAGTCCGGGCCAGGGGCCCCTGGGCACATCCTTTTTCCATTTTCCCTGGGAAAGAAAACTCAGCAGTCCAGCTTCCTGATGTCAGTTTTTAGGGCTCCCTTGGGTCTATCAGGGCAGCACAAGTTTCAGGTGGGGACAACTTCGGTGTGGGGTCCATCCTTCGATATAAGGATTCTTTGCAGTCAGGGCCAGGGGCCCCTGGGCACATCCTTTTTCCATTTTCCCTGGGAAAGAAAACTCAGCAGTCCAGGTTCCTGATGTCAGTTTGTAGGGCTCCCTTGGGTCTATCAGGGCAGCACAAGTTTGAGGTGCGGACAACTTCGGTGTGGGGTCCATCCTTCGATATAAGGATTTTATGCAGTCAGGGCCAGGGGCCCAGGTGCAGGGGCCCCTGGGCACATTCTTTTTCCATTTTCTCTGGGAAAGAAAACTCAGCAGTCCCGGTTCCTGATGTCAGTTTGTAGGGCTGCCTTGGTTGTATCAGGGCAGCACAAGTTTGAGGTGGGGACAACTTCGGTGTGGGGTCCATCCTTCGATATAAGGATTTTTTGCAGTCAGGGCCAGGGGCCCCTGGGCACATCCTTTTTCCATTTTCCCTGGGAAAGAAAACTCAGCAGTCCAGGTTCCTGATGTCAGTTTTTAGGGCTCCCTTGGGTCTATCAGGGCAGCACAAGTTTGAGGTGGGGACAACTTCGGTGTGGGGTCCATCCTTCGATATAAGGATTTTTTGCAGTCAGGGCCAGGGGCCCCTGGGCACAACCTTTTTCCATTTTCCCTGGGAAAGAAAACTCAGCAGTCCAGGTTCCTGATGTCAGTTTGTAGGGTTCCCTTGGGTCTATCAGGGCAGCACAAGTTTGAGGTGGGGACAACTTCGGTGTGGGGTCCATCCTTCGATATAAGGATTTTTTGCAGTGAGGTCCCAGCCCAGGTCCAGGGGCCCCTGGGCACATCCTTTTTCCATTTTCCCTGGGAAAGAAAACTCAGCAGTCCAGGTTCCTGATGTCAGTTTGTAAGTCTCCCTTGGGTCTATCAGGGCAGCACAAGTTTGAGGTGGGGACAACTTCGGTGTGGGGTCCATCCTTTGATATAAGGATTTTTGCAGTCAGGGCCAGGGACCCCTGGGCACATCCTTTGGCCATTTGCCCTGGGAAAGAAAACTCAGCAGTCCAGGTTCCTGATGTCAGTTTGTAGGGTTCCCTTGGGTCTATCAGGGCAGCACAAGTCTGAGGTGGGGACAACTTCGGTGTTGGGTCCATCCTTCGATATAAGGATTTTTTGCAGTCAGGGCCAGGGGCCCCTGTGCACATCCTTTTTCCATTTTCCCTGGGAAAGAAAACTCAGCAGTCCAGGTTCCTGATGTCAGTTTGTAGGGCTCCCTTGGGTCTATCAGGGCAGCACAAGTTTGAGGTGGGGACAACTTCGGTGTGGGGTCCATCCTTCGATATAAGGATTTTTTGCAGTCAGGGCCAGGGGCCCAGGGCCAGGGGCCCCTGGCAAATCCTTTTTCCATTTCCCCTTGGAAAGAAAATCCAGCAGTCCAGGTTCCTGATGTCAGTTTGTAGGGCTCCCTTGGGTCTATCAGCGTAGGACAAGTTTGAGGTGGGCACAACTTCGGTGTGGGGTCCATCCTTCGATATAAGGATTTTTTGCAGTCAGGGCCAGGGGCCCCTGGGCACATCCTTTTTCCATTTTCCCTGGGAAAGAAAACTCAGCAGTCCAGGTTCCTGATGTCAGTTTGTAGGGCTCCCTTGGGTCTATCAGGGCAGCACAAGTTTGAGGTGGGGACAACTTCGGTGTGGGGTCCATCCTTCGATATAAGGATTTTTTGCAGTCAGGGCCAGGGGCCCCTGGGCACATCCTTTTTCCATTTTCCCTGGGAAAGAAAACTCAGCAGTCCAGCTTCCTGATGTCAGTTTGTAGGGCTCCCTTGGGTCTATCAGGGCAGCACAAGTTTGAGGTGGGGACAACCTTGGTGTGGGGTCCATCCTTCGATATAAGGATTTTTTGCAGTCAGGGCCAGGTGCCCCCGGGCACATCCTTTTTCCATTTTCCCTGGGAAAGAAAACTCAGCAGTCCAGGTTCCTGATGTCAGTTTGTAGGGCTCCCTTGGGTCTATCAGGGCAGCACAAGTTTGAGGTGGGGACAACTTTGGTGTGGGGTCCATCCTTCGATATAAGGATTTTTTGCAGTCAGGGCCAGGGGCCCCTGGGCACATCCTTTTTCCATTTTCCCTGGGAAAGGAAACTCAGCAGTCCAGGTTCCTGATGTCAGTTTGTAGGGCTCCCTTGGGTGTATCAGGACAGCACAAGTTTGAGGTGGGGACAACTTTGGTGTGGGGTCCATCCTTCGATATAAGGATTTTTTGCCGTCAGGGCCAGGGGCCCAGGGCCAGGGGCCCCTGGGCACATCCTTTTTCCATTTTCCCTGGGAAAGAAAACTCAGCAGTCCAGGTTCCTGATGTCAGTTTGTAGGGCTCCCTTGGGTCTATCAGGGCAGCACAAGTTTGAGGTGGGGACAACTTCGGTGTGGGGTCCATCCTTCGATATAAGGATTTTTTGCAGTCAGGGCCAGGGGCCCCTGGGCACAGCCTTTTTCCATTTTCCCTAGCAAAGAAAACTCAGCAGTCCAGGTTCCTGATGTCAGTTTGTAGGGCTCCCTTGGGTCTATCATGGCAGCACAAGTTTGAGGAGGGGACAACTTCTGTGTGGGGTCCATCCTTTGATATAAGGATTTTTTGCAGTCAGGGCCAGGAGCCCAGGGCCAGGGGCCCCTGTGCACATCCTTTTTCCATTTTCCCTGGGAAAGAAAACTCAGCAGTCCAGGTTCCTGATGTCAGTTTGTAGGGCTCCCTTGGGTCTATCAGGGCAGCACAAGTTTGAGGTGGGGACAACTTCGGTGTGGGGTCCATCCTTCGATATAAGGATTTTTTGCAGTCAGGGCCAGGGGCCCAGGGCCAGGGGCCCCTGGCACATCCTTTTTCCATTTTCCCTGGGAAAGAAAACTCAGCAGTCCAGCTTCCTGATGTCAGTTTGTAGGGCTCCCTTGGGTCTATCAGGGCAGCACAAGTTTCAGGTGGGGACAACTTCGGTGTGGGGTCCATCCTTCGATATAAGGATTTTATGCAGTCAGGGCCAGGGGCCCAGGTGCAGGGGCCCCTGGGCACATTCTTTTTCCATTTTCTCTGGGAAAGAAAACTCAGCAGTCCAGGTTCCTGATGTCAGTTTGTAGGGCTGCCTTGGTTGTATCAGGGCAGCACAAGTTTGAGGTGGGGACAACTTCGGTGTGGGGTCCATCCTTCGATATAAGGATTTTTTGCAGTCAGGGCCAGGGGCCCCTGGGCACATCCTTTTTCCATTTTCCCTGGGAAAGAAAACTCAGCAGTCCAGGTTCCTGATGTCAGTTTTTAGGGCTCCCTTGGGTCTATCAGGGCAGCACAAGTTTGAGGTGGGGACAACTTCGGTGTGGGGTCCATCCTTCGATATAAGGATTTTTTGCAGTCAGGGTCAGGGGCCCCTGGGCACAACCTTTTTCCATTTTCCCTGGGAAAGAAAACTCAGCAGTCCAGGTTCCTGATGTCAGTTTGTAGGGTTCCCTTGGGTCTATCAGGGCAGCACAAGTTTGAGGTGGGGACAACTTCGGTGTGGGGTCCATCCTTCGATATAAGGATTTTTTGCAGTGAGGTCCCAGCCCAGGTCCAGGGGCCCCTGGGCACATCCTTTTTCCATTTTCCCTGGGAAAGAAAACTCAGCAGTCCAGGTTCCTGATGTCAGTTTGTAAGTCTCCCTTGGGTCTATCAGGGCAGCACAAGTTTGAGGTGGGGACAACTTCGGTGTGGGGTCCATCCTTTGATATAAGGATTTTTGCAGTCAGGGCCAGGGACCCCTGTGCACATCCTTTGGCCATTTTCCCTGGGAAAGAAAACTCAGCAGTCCAGGTTCCTGATGTCAGTTTGTAGGGTTCCCTTGGGTCTATCAGGGCAGCACAAGTGTGAGGTGGGGACAACTTCGGTGTTGGGTCCATCCTTCGATATAAGGATTTTTTGCAGTCAGGGCCAGGGGCCCCTGTGCACATCCTTTTTCCATTTTCCCTGGGAAAGAAAACTCAGCAGTCCAGGTTCCTGATGTCAGTTTGTAGGGCTCCCTTGGGTCTATCAGGGCAGCACAAGTTTGAGGTGGGGACAACTTCGGTGTGGGGTCCATCCTTCGATATAAGGATTTTTTGCAGTCAGGGCCAGGGGTCCAGGGCCAGGGGCCCCTGGCAAATCCTTTTTCCATTTTCCCTGGGAAAGAAAACTCAGCAGTCCAGGTTCCTGATGTCAGTTTGTAGGGCTCCCTTGGGTCTATCAGCGTAGGACAAGTTTGAGGTGGGGACAACTTCGGTGTGGGGTCCATCCTTCGATATAAGGATTTTTTGCAGTCAGGGCCAGGGGCCCCTGGGCACATCCTTTTTCCATTTTCCCTGGGAAAGAAAACTCAGCAGTCCCGGTTCCTGATGTCAGTTTGTAGGGCTCCCTTGGGTGTATCAGGGCAGCACAAGTTTGAGGTGGGGACAACTTCGGTGTGGGGTCCATCCTTTGATATAAGGATTTTTTGCAGTCAGGGCCAGGGGCCCCTGTGCACATCCTTTATCCATTTTCCCTGGGAAAGAAAACTCAGCAGTCCAGGTTCCTGATGTCAGTTTGTAGGGCTCCCTTGGGTCTATCAGGGCAGCACAAGTTTGAGGTTGCAACAACTTCTGTGTGGGGTCCATCCTTCGGTATAAGGATTTCTTGTAGTGAGGTCCCTGTCCAGGTCCAGGGGCCCCTGGGCGCATCCTTTTTCCATTTTCCCTGGGAAAGAAAACTCAGCAGTCCAGGTTCCTGATGTCAGTTTGTAGGGCTCCCTTGGGTCTATCAGGGCAGCACAAGTTTGAAGTGGGGACAGCTTCGGTGTGGAGTCCATCCTTCGATATAAGGATTTCTTGTAGTGAGGTTCCTGCCCAGGGCCACGGGCCCCTGGGCACATCCTTTTTCCATTTTCCCTGGGAAAGAAAACTCAGCAGTCCAGGTTCCTGATGTCAGTTTGTAGGGCTCCCTTGGGTCTATCAGGGCAGCACAAGTTTGAGGTGCGGACAACTTCGGTGTGGGGTGTATCCTTCGATATAAGGATTTTTTGCAGTCAGGGCCAGGGGCCTCTGGGCACATCCTTTTTCCATTTTCCCTGGGAAAGAAAACTCAGCAGTCCAGGTTCCTGATGTCAGTTTGTAGGGCTACCTTGGGTCTATCAGGGCAGCACAAGTTCGAGGTGGGGACAACTTTGGTGTGGGGTCCATCCTTCAATATAAGGATTCTTTGCAGTCAGGCCCCATCCCAGGGCCAGGGGCCCCTGTGCACATCCTTTATCCATTTTCCCTGGGAAAGAAAACTCAGCAGTCCAGGTTCCTGATGTCAGTTTGTAGGGCTCCCTTGGATGTATCAGGGCAGCACAAGTTTGAGGTGGGGACAACTTCGGTGTGGGGTCCATCCTTTGATATAAGGATTTCTTGTAGTGAGGTCCCGTTCCAGCGCCAGGGGACCCTGTGCTCACCCTTTATCCATTTTCCCTGGGAAAGAAAACTCAGCAGTCCAGGTTCCTGATGTCAGTTTGTAGGGCTCCCTTGGGTCTATCAGGGCAGCACAAGTTTGAGGTGGGGACAACTTCGGTGTGGGGTCCATCCTTCGATATAAGGATTTTTTGCAGTCAGGGCCAGGGGCCCCTGGGCACATCCTTTTTCCATTTTCCCTGGGAAAGAAAACTCAGCAGTCCAGGTTCCTGATGTCAGTTTGTAGGGCTCCCTTGGGTCTATCAGGGCAGCACAAGTTTGAGGTTTCAACAACTGCGGTGTGGGGTCCGTCCTTCGATATAAGGATTTCTTGTAGTGAGGTTTTTGCAGTCAGGGCCAGGGGCCCCTGGGCACATCCTTTTTCCATTTTCCCTGGGAAAGAAAACTCAGCAGTCCAGGTTCCTGATGTCAGTTTGTAGGGCTCCCTTGGGTCTATCAGGGCAGCACAAGTTTGAGGTGGGGACAACTTCGGTCTGGGGTCCATCCTTCGATATAAGGATTTTTTGCAGTCAGGGCCGGGGGCCCCTGTGCACATCCTTTTTCCATTTTCCCTGGGAAAGAAAACTCAGCAGTCCAGGTTCCTGATGTCAGTTTGTAGGGCTCCCTTGGGTCTATCAGGGCAGCACAAGTTTGAGGTGGGGACAACTTCGGTGTGGGGTCCATCCTTTGATATAAGGATTTCTTGTAGTGAGGTCCCGGTCCAGGGCCAGGGGCCCCTGGGCACATCCTTTTTCCATTTTCCCTGGGAAAGAAAACTGAGCAGTCCAGGTTCCTGATGTCAGTTTGTAGGGCTCCCTTGGGTGTATCAGGGCAGCACAAGTTTGAGGTGGGGACAACTTCGGTGTGGGGTCCATCCTTCGATATAAGGATTTTTTGCAGTCAGGGCCAGGGGCCCCTGGGCACATCCTTTTTCCATTTTCCCTGGGAAAGAAAACTCAGCAGTCCAGGTTCCTGATGTCAGTTTGTAGGGCTCCCTTGGGTCTATCAGGGTAGCACAAGTTTGAGGTGGGGACAACTTCGGTGTGGGGTCCATCCTTCGATATAAGGATTTTTTGTAGTGAGGCCCCTGTCCAGGGCCAGGGGCCCCTGTGCACATCCTTTTTCCATTTTCCCTGGGAAAGAAAACTCAGCAGTCCAGGTTCCTGATGTCAGTTTGTAGGGCTCCCTTGGGTCTATCAGGGCAGCACAAGTTTGAGGTGGGGAGAACTTCGGTGTGGGGCCCATCCTTCGATATAAGGATTTTTTGCAGTCAGGGCCAGGGGCCCCTGGGCACATCCTTTTTCCATTTTCCCTGGGAAAGAAAACTCAGCAGTCCCGGTTCCTGATGTCAGTTTGTAGAGCTCCCTTGGATGTATCAGGGCAGCACAAGTTTGAGGTGGGGACAACTTCGGTGTGGGGTCCATCCTTCGATATAAGGATTCTTTGCAGTCAGGACCCAGCCCAGGGCCAGGGGCCCCTGTGCACATCCTTTTTCCATTTTCCCTGGGAAAGAAAACTCAGCAGTCCAGGTTCCTGATGTCAGTTTGTAGGGCTCCCTTGGGTTTATCAGGGCAGCACAAGTTTGAGGTTGGGACAACTTCGTTGTGGGGTCCGCCCTTCGATATAAGGATTCTTTGCAGTCAGGGCCAGGGGCCCCCGGGCACATCCTTTGGACATTTTCCCTGGGAAAGAAAACTCAGCAGTCCAGGTTCCTGATGTCAGTTTGTAGGGCTCCCTTGGGTCTATCAGGGCAGCACAAGTTTGAGGTGGGGACAACTTCGGTGTGGGGTCCATCCTTCGATATAAGGATTTTTTGCAGTGAGGTCCCTGTCCAGGGCCAGGGGCCCCTGGGCACATCCTTTTTCCATTTTCCCTGGGAAAGAAAACTCAGCAGTCCAGGTTCCTGATGTCAGTTTGTAGGGCTCCCTTGGGTGTATCAGGGCAGCACAAGTTTGAGGTGGGGACAATTTCGGTGTGGGGTCCATCCTTCGATATAAGGATTCTTTGCAGTCAGGGCCAGGGGCCCCTGGGCACATCCTTTTTCCATTTTCCCTGGGAAAGAAAACTCAGCAGTCCAGGTTCCTGATGTCAGTTTGTAGAGCTCCCTTGGGTCTCTCAGGGCAGCACAAGTTTGAGGTGGGGACAACTTCGTTGTGGGGTCCGTCCTTCGATATATGGATTTTTTGTAGTGAGGTCCCTGTCCAGGTTCAGGGGCCCCTGTGCACATCCTTTTTCCATTTTCCCTGGGAAAGAAAACTCAGCAGTCCAGGTTCCTGATGTCAGTTTGTAGGGCTCCCTTGGGTCTATCAGGGCAGCACAAGTTTGAGGTGGGGACAACTTCGGTGTGGGGTCCATCCTTCGATATAAAGATTTTTTGCAGTCAGGGCCAGGGGCCCCTGGGCACATCCTTTTTCCATTTTCCCTGGGAAAGAAAACTCAGCATTCCCGGTTCCTGATGTCAGTTTGTAGGGCTCCTTTGGGTCTATCAGGGCAGCACAAGTTTGAGGTGGGGACAACTTCGGTGTGGGGTCCATCCTTCGATATAAGGATTCTTTGCAGTCAGGCCCCAGCCCAGGACCAGGGGCCCCTGTGCACATCCCTTTTCCATTTTCCCTGGGAAAGAAAACTCAGCAGTCCAGGTTCCTGATGTCAGTTTGTAGGGCTCCCTTGGGTCTATCAGGGCAGCACAAGTTTGAGGTGGGGACAACTTCGTTGTGGGGTCCGTCCTTCGATATAAGGATTCTTTGCAGTCAGGGCCAGGGGCCCCCGGGCACATCCTTTGGCCATTTTCCCTGGGAAAGAAAACTCAGCAGTCCAGGTTCCTGATGTCAGTTTGTAGGGCTCCCTTGGGTCTATCAGGGCAGCACAAGTTTGAGATGGGGACAACTTCGGTGTGGGGTCCATCCTTCGATATAATGATTTTTTGCAGTGAGGCCCCTGTCCAGGGCCAGGGGCCCCTGAGCACACCCTTTTTCCATTTTCCCTGGGAAAGAAAACTCAGCAGTCCCGGTTCCTGATGTCAGTTTGTAGGGCTCCCTTGGGAGTATCAGGGCAGCACAAGTTTGAGGTGGGGAGAACTTCGGTGTGGGGTCCATCCTTCGATATAAGGATTTTTTGCAGTCAGAGCCAGGGGCCCCTGGGCATATCCTTTTTCCATTTTCCCTGAGAAAGAAAACTCAGCAGTCCAGGTTCCTGATGTCAGTTTTTAGGGCTCCCTTGGGTCTGTCAGGGTGGCACAAGTTTGACGTTTCAACAACTTCGGTGTGGGGTCCATCGTTCGATATAAGGATTTTTTGTAGTGAGGCCCCTGTCCAGGGCCAGGGGCCCCTGGGCACATCCTTTTTCCATTTTCCCTGGGAAAGAAAACTCAGCAGTCCAGGTTCCTGATGTCAGTTTGTAGGGCTCCCTTGGGTCTATCAGGGCAGCACAAGTTTGAGGTGGGGAGAACTTCGGTGTGGGGTCCATCCTTGGATATAAGGATTTTTTGCAGTCAGGGCCAGGGGCCCCTGGGCACATCCTTTTTCCATTTTCCCTGGGAAAGAAAACTCAGCAGTCCAGGTTCCTGATGTCAGTTTGTAGGGCTCCCTTGGGTCTATCAGGGCAGCACAAGTTTGAGGTTTCAACAACTTCGGTGTGGGGTCCATCCTTCGATATAAGGATTTCTTGTAGTGAGGTTTTTGCAGTCAGGGCCAGGGGCCCCTGTGCACATCCTTTTTCCATTTTCCCTGGGAAAGAAAACTCAGCAGTCCAGGTTCCTGATGTCAGTTTGTAGGGCTCCCTTGGGTCTATCAGGGCAGCACAAGTTTGAGGTGGGGACAACTTCGGTGTGGGGTCCATCCTTCGATATAAGGATTTTTTGCAGTCAGGGCCAGGGGCCCCTGTGCACATCCTTTTTCCATTTTCCCTGGGAAAGAAAACTCAGCAGTCCAGGTTCCTGATGTCAGTTTGTAGGGCTCCCTTGGGTCTATCAGGGCAGCACAAGTTTGAGGTGGGGACAACTTCGGTGTGGGGTCCATCCTTTGATATAAGGATTTCTTGTAGTGAGGTCCCGGTCCAGGGCCAGGGGCCCCTGAGCACATCCTTTTTCCATTTTCCCTGGGAAAGAAAACTGAGCAGTCCAGGTTCCTGATGTCAGTTTGTAGGGCTCCCTTGGGTCTATCAGGGCAGCACAAGTTTGAGGTGGGGACAACTTCGGTGTGGGGTCCATCCTTCGATATAAGGATTTTTTGCAGTCAGGGCCAGGGGCCCCTGGGCACATCCTTTTTCCATTTTCCCTGGGAAAGAAAACTCAGCAGTCCAGGTTCCTGATGTCAGTTTGTAGGGCTCCCTTGGGTCTATCAGGGCAGCACAAGTTTGAGGTGGGGACAACTTCGGTGTGGGGTCCATCCTTCGATATAAGGATTTTTTGCAGTCAGGGCCAGGGGCCCCTGGGCACATCCTTTTTCCATTTTCCCTGGGAAAGAAAACTCAGCAGTCCAGGTTCCTGATGTCAGTTTGTAGGGCTCCCTTGGGTGTATCAGGGCAGCACAAGTTTGAGGTGGGGACAACTTCGGTGTGGGGTCCATCCTTTGATATAAGGATTTTTTGCAGTCAGGGCCAGGGGCCCCTGTGCACATCCTTTATCCATTTTCCCTGGGAAAGAAAACTCAGCAGTCCAGGTTCCTGATGTCAGTTTGTAGGGCTCCCTTGGGTCTATCAGGGCAGCACAAGTTTGAGGTTGCAACAACTTCTGTGTGGGGTCCATCCTTCGGTATAAGGATTTCTTGTAGTGAGGTCCCTGTCCAGGTCCAGGGGCCCCTGGGCGCATCCTTTTTCCATTTTCCCTGGGAAAGAAAACTCAGCAGTCCAGGTTCCTGATGTCAGTTTGTAGGGCTCCCTTGGGTCTATCAGGGCAGCACAAGTTTGAAGTGGGGACAGCTTCGGTGTGGGGTCCATCCTTCGATATAAGGATTTCTTGTAGTGAGGTTCCTGCTCAGGGCCACGGGCCCCTGGGCACATCCTTTTTCCATTTTCCCTGGGAAAGAAAACTCAGCAGTCCAGGTTCCTGATGTCAGTTTGTAGGGCTCCCTTGGGTCTATCAGGGCAGCACAAGTTTGAGGTGCGGACAACTTCGGTGTGGGGTGTATCCTTCGATATAAGGATTTTTTGCAGTCAGGGCCAGGGGCCTCTGGGCACATCCTTTTTCCATTTTCCCTGGGAAAGAAAACTCAGCAGTCCAGGTTCCTGATGTCAGTTTGTAGGGCTACCTTGGGTCTATCAGGGCAGCACAAGTTCGAGGTGGGGACAACTTTGGTGTGGGGTCCATCCTTCAATATAAGGATTCTTTGCAGTCAGACCCCATCCCAGGGCCAGGGGCCCCTGTGCACATCCTTTATCCATTTTCCCTGGGAAAGAAAACTCAGCAGTCCAGGTTCCTGATGTCAGTTTGTAGGGCTCCCTTGGATGTATCAGGGCAGCACAAGTTTGAGGTGGGGACAACTTCGGTGTGGGGTCCATCCTTTGATATAAGGATTTCTTGTAGTGAGGTCCCGTTCCAGCGCCAGGGGACCCTGTGCACACCCTTTATCCATTTTCCCTGGGAAAGAAAACTCAGCAGTCCAGGTTCCTGATGTCAGTTTGTAGGGCTCCCTTGGGTCTATCAGGGCAGCACAAGTTTGAGGTGGGGACAACTTCGGTGTGGGGTGCATCCTTCGCTATAAAGATTTTTTGCAGTCAGGGCCAGGGGCCCCTGGGCACATCCTTTTTCCATTTTCCCTGGGAAAGAAAACTCAGCAGTCCAGGTTCCTGATGTCAGTTTGTAGGGCTCCCTTGGGTCTATCAGGGCAGCACAAGTTTGAGGTGGGGACAACTTCGGTGTGGGGTCCATCCTTCGATATAAGGATTTTTTGCAGTCAGGGCCAGGGGCCCCTGGGCACATCCTTTTTCCATTTTCCCTGGGAAAGAAAACTCAGCAGTCCAGGTTCCTGATGTCAGTTTGTAGGGCTCCCTTGGGTCTATCAGGGCAGCACAAGTTCGAGGTTTCAACAACTGCGGTGTGGGGTCCGTCCTTCGATATAAGGATTTCTTGTAGTGAGGTTTTTGCAGTCAGGGCCAGGGGCCCCTGGGCACATCCTTTTTCCATTTTCCCTGGGAAAGAAAACTCAGCAGTCCAGGTTCCTGATGTCAGTTTGTAGGGCTCCCTTGGGTCTATCAGGGCAGCACAAGTTTGAGGTGGGGACAACTTCGGTCTGGGGTCCATCCTTCGATATAAGGATTTTTTGCAGTCAGGGCCGGGGGCCCCTGTGCACATCCTTTTTCCATTTTCCCTGGGAAAGAAAACTCAGCAGTCCAGGTTCCTGATGTCAGTTTGTAGGGCTCCCTTGGGTCTATCAGGGCAGCACAAGTTTGAGGTGGGGACAACTTCGGTGTGGGGTCCATCCTTTGATATAAGGATTTCTTGTAGTGAGGTCCCGGTCCAGGGCCAGGGGCCCCTGGGCACATCCTTTTTCCATTTTCCCTGGGAAAGAAAACTGAGCAGTCCAGGTTCCTGATGTCAGTTTGTAGGGCTCCCTTGGGTGTATCAGGGCAGCACAAGTTTGAGGTGGGGACAACTTCGGTGTGGGGTCCATCCTTCGATATAAGGATTTTTTGCAGTCAGGGCCAGGGGCCCCTGGGCACATCCTTTTTCCATTTTCCCTGGGAAAGAAAACTCAGCAGTCCAGGTTCCTGATGTCAGTTTGTAGGGCTCCCTTGGGTCTATCAGGGCAGCACAAGTTTGAGGTGGGGACAACTTCGGTGTGGGGTCCATCCTTCGATATAAGGATTTTTTGTAGTGAGGCCCCTGTCCATCGCCAGGGGCCCCTGTGCACATCCTTTTTCCATTTTCCCTGGGAAAGAAAACTCAGCAGTCCAGGTTCCTGATGTCAGTTTGTAGGGCTCCCTTGGGTGTATCAGGGCAGCACAAGTTTGAGGTGGGGACAATTTCGGTGTGGGGTCCATCCTTCGATATAAGGATTCTTTGCAGTCAGGGCCAGGGGCCCCTGGGCACATCCTTTTTCCATTTTCCCTGGGAAAGAAAACTCAGCAGTCCAGGTTCCTGATGTCACTTTGTAGAGCTCCCTTGGGTCTCTCAGGGCAGCACAAGTTTGAGGTGGGGACAACTTCGTTGTGGGGTCCGTCCTTCGATATATGGATTTTTTGTAGTGAGGTCCCTGTCCAGGTTCAGGGGCCCCTGTGCACATCCTTTTTCCATTTTCCCTGGGAAAGAAAACTCAGCAGTCCAGGTTCCTGATGTCAGTTTGTAGGGCTCCCTTGGGTCTATCAGGGCAGCACAAGTTTGAGGTGGGGACAACTTCGGTGTGGGGTCCATCCTTCGATATAAGGATTTTTTGCAGTCAGGGCCAGGGGCCCCTGGGCACATCCTTTTTCCATTTTCCCTGGGAAAGAAAACTCAGCATTCCCGGTTCCTGATGTCAGTTTGTAGGGCTCCCTTGGGTCTATCAGGGCAGCACAAGTTTGAGGTGGGGAGAACTTCGGTGTGGGGCCCATCCTTCGATATAAGGATTTTTTGCAGTCAGGGCCAGGGGCCCCTGGGCACATCCTTTTTCCATTTTCCCTGGGAAAGAAAACTCAGCAGTCCCGGTTCCTGATGTCAGTTTGTAGAGCTCCCTTGGGTCTATCAGGGCAGCACAAGTTTGAGGTGGGGACAACTTCGGTGTGGGGTCCATCCTTCGATATAAGGATTCTTTGCAGTCAGGACCCAGCCCAGGGCCAGGGGCCCCTGTGCACATCCTTTTTCCATTTTCCCTGGGAAAGAAAACTCAGCAGTCCAGGTTCCTGATGTCAGTTTGTAGGGCTCCCTTGGGTGTATCAGGGCAGCACAAGTTTGAGGTTGGGACAACTTCGTTGTGGGGTCCGTCCTTCGATATAAGGATTTTTTGCAGTCAGGGCCAGGGGCCCCTGTGCACATCCTTTTTCCATTTTCCCTGGGAAAGAAAACTCAGCAGTCCAGGTTCCTGATGTCAGTTTGTAGGGCTCCCTTGGGTCTATCAGGGCAGCACAAGTTTGAGGTGGGGACAACTTCGGTGTGGGGTCCATCCTTCGATATAAGGATTTTTTGCAGTGAGGTCCCTGTCCAGGGCCAGGGGCCCCTGGGCACATCCTTTTTCCATTTTCCCTGGGAAAGAAAACTCAGCAGTCCAGGTTCCTGATGTCAGTTTTTAGGGCTCCCTTGGGTGTATCAGGGCAGCACAAGTTTGAGGTGGGGACAATTTCGGTGTGGGGTCCATCCTTCGATATAAGGATTCTTTGCAGTCAGGGCCAGGGGCCCCTGGGCACATCCTTTTTCCATTTTCCCTGGGAAAGAAAACTCAGCAGTCCAGGTTCCTGATGTCAGTTTGTAGAGCTCCCTTGGGTCTCTCAGGGCAGCACAAGTTTGAGGTGGGGACAACTTCGTTGTGGGGTCCGTCCTTCGATATATGGATTTTTTGTAGTGAGGTCCCTGTCCAGGTTCAGGGGCCCCTGTGCACATCCTTTTTCCATTTTCCCTGGGAAAGAAAACTCAGCAGTCCAGGTTCCTGATGTCAGTTTGTAGGGCTCCCTTGGGTCTATCAGGGCAGCACAAGTTTGAGGTGGGGAGAACTTCGGTGTGGGGTCCATCCTTCGATATAAAGATTTTTTGCAGTCAGGGCCAGGGGCCCCTGGGCACATCCTTTTTCCATTTTCCCTGGGAAAGAAAACTCAGCAGTCCAGGTTCCTGATGTCAGTTTGTAGGGCTCCCTTGGGTCTATCAGGGCAGCACAAGTTTGAGGTGGGGACAACTTCGGTGTGGGGTCCATCCTTCGATATAAGGATTCTTTGCAGTCAGGCCCCAGCCCAGGACCAGGGGCCCCTGTGCACATCCCTTTTCCATTTTCCCTGGGAAAGAAAACTCAGCAGTCCAGGTTCCTGATGTCAGTTTGTAGGGCTCCCTTGGGTCTATCAGGGCAGCACAAGTTTGAGGTGGGGACAACTTCGTTGTGGGGTCCGTCCTTCGATATAAGGATTCTTTGCAGTCAGGGCCAGGGGCCCCAGGGCACATCCTTTGGCCATTTTCCCTGGGAAAGAAAACTCAGCAGTCCAGGTTCCTGATGTCAGTTTGTAGGGCTCCCTTGGGTCTATCAGGGCAGCACAAGTTTGAGATGGGGACAACTTCGGTGTGGGGTCCATCCTTCGATATAATGATTTTTTTCAGTGAGGCCCCTGTCCAGGGCCAGGGGCCCCTGAGCACATCCTTTTTCCATTTTCCCTGGGAAAGAAAACTCAGCAGTCCAGGTTCCTGATGTCAGTTTGTAGGGCTCCCTTGGGTCTGTCAGGGTAGCACAAGTTTGACGTTTCAACAACTTCGGTGTGGGGTCCATCGTTCGATATAAGGATTTTTTGTAGTGAGGTCCCTGTCCAGGGCCAGGGGCCCCTGGGCACATCCTTTTTCCATTTTCCCTGGGAAAGAAAACTCAGCAGTCCAGGTTCCTGATGTCAGTTTGTAGGGCTCCCTTGGGTGTATCAGGGAACAAGTTTGAGGTGGGGAGAACTTCGGTGTGGGGTCCATCCTTCGATATAAGGATTTTTTGCAGTCAGGGCCAGGGGCCCCTGGGCACATCCTTTTTCCATTTTCCCTGGGAAAGAAAACTCAGCAGTCCAGGTTCCTGATGTCAGTTTGTAGGGCTCCCTTGGGTCTATCAGGGCAGCACAAGTTTGAGGTTTCAACAACTTCGGTGTGGGGTCCATCCTTCGATATAAGGATTTCTTGTAGTGAGGTTTTTGCAGTCAGGGCCAGGGGCCCCTGGGCACATCCTTTTTCCATTTTCCCTGGGAAAGAAAACTCAGCAGTCCAGGTTCCTGATGTCAGTTTGTAGGGCTCCCTTGGGTCTATCAGGGCAGCACAAGTTTGAGGTGGGGACAACTTCGGTCTGGGGTCCATCCTTCGATATAAGGATTTTTTGCAGTCAGGGCCAGGGGCCCCTGTGCACATCCTTTTTCCATTTTCCCTGGGAAAGAAAACTCAGCAGTCCAGGTTCCTGATGTCAGTTTGTAGGGCTCCCTTGGGTCTATCAGGGCAGCACAAGTTTGAGGTGGGGACAACTTCGGTGTGGGGTCCATCCTTTGATATAAGGATTTCTTGTAGTGAGGTCCCGGTCCAGGGCCAGGGGCCCCTGAGCACATCCTTTTTCCATTTTCCCTGGGAAAGAAAACTGAGCAGTCCAGGTTCCTGATGTCAGTTTGTAGGGCTCCCTTGGGTGTATCAGGGCAGCACAAGTTTGAGGTGGGGACAACTTCGGTGTGGGGTCCATCCTTCGATATAAGGATTTTTTGCAGTCAGGGCCAGGGCCCCCTGGGCACATCCTTTTTCCATTTTCCCTGGGAAAGAAAACTCAGCAGTCCAGGTTCCTGATGTCAGTTTTTAGGGCTCCCTTGGGTCTATCAGGGCAGCACAAGTTTGAGGTGGGGACAACTTCGGTGTGGGGTCCATCCTTCGATATAAGGATTTTTTGTAGTGAGGCCCCTGTCCATGGCCAGGGGCCCCTGTGCACATCCTTTTTCCATTTTCCCTGGGAAAGAAAACTCAGCAGTCCAGGTTCCTGATGTCAGTTTGTAGGGCGCCCTTGGGTCTATCAGGGCAGCACAAGTTTGAGGTGGGGAGAACTTCGGTGTGGGGCCCATCCTTCGATATAAGGATTCTTTGCAGTCAGGACCCAGCCCAGGGCCAGGGGCCCCTGTGCACATCCTTTTTCCATTTTCCCTGGGAAAGAAAACTCAGCAGTCCAGGTTCCTGATGTCAGTTTGTAGGGCTCCCTTGGGTGTATCAGGGCAGCACAAGTTTGAGGTTGGGACAACTTCGTTGTGGGGTCCGTCCTTCGATATAAGGATTCTTTGCAGTCAGGGCCAGGGGCCCCCGGGCACATCCTTTGGCCATTTTCCCTGGGAAAGAAAACTCAGCAGTCCAGGTTCCTGATGTCAGTTTGTAGGGCTCCCTTGGGTCTATCAGGGCAGCACAAGTTTGAGGTGGGGATAACTTCGGTCTGGGGTCCATCCTTCGATATAAGGATTTTTTGCAGTCAGGGCCAGGGGCCCCTGTGCACATCCTTTTTCCATTTTCCCTGGGAAAGAAAACTCAGCAGTCCAGGTTCCTGATGTCAGTTTGTAGGGCTCCCTTGGGTGTATCAGGGCAGCACAAGTTTGAGGTGGGGACAACTTCGGTGTGGGGTCCATCCTTTGATATAAGGGTTTCTTGTAGTGAGGTCCCGGTCCAGCGCCAGGGGCCCCTGTGCACATCCTTTTTCCATTTTCCCTGGGAAAGAAAACTCAGCAGTCCAGGTTCCTGATGTCAGTTTGTAGGGCTCCCTTGGGTCTATCAGGGCAGCACAAGTTTGAGGTGGGGACAACTTCGGTGTGGGGTCCATCCTTCGATATAAGGATTTTTTGCAGTGAGGTCCCTGTCCAGGGCCAGGGGCCCCTGGGCACATCCTTTTTCCATTTTCCCTGGGAAAGAAAACTCAGCAGTCCAGGTTCCTGATGTCAGTTTTTAGGGCTCCCTTGGGTGTATCAGGGCAGCACAAGTTTGAGGTGGGGACAATTTCGGTGTGGGGTCCATCCTTCGATATAAGGATTCTTTGCAGTCAGGGCCAGGGGCCCCTGGGCACATCCTTTTTCCATTTTCCCTGGGAAAGAAAACTCAGCAGTCCAGGTTCCTGATGTCAGTTTGTAGAGCTCCCTTGGGTCTCTCAGGGCAGCACAAGTTTGAGGTGGGGACAACTTCGTTGTGGGGTCCGTCCTTCGATATATGGATTTTTTGTAGTGAGGTCCCTGTCCAGGTTCAGGGGCCCCTGTGCACATCCTTTTTCCATTTTCCCTGGGAAAGAAAACTCAGCAGTCCAGGTTCCTGATGTCAGTTTGTAGGGCTCCCTTGGGTCTATCAGGGCAGCACAAGTTTGAGGTGGGGAGAACTTCGGTGTGGGGTCCATCCTTCGATATAAAGATTTTTTGCAGTCAGGGCCAGGGGCCCCTGGGCACATCCTTTTTCCATTTTCCCTGGGAAAGAAAACTCAGCAGTCCAGGTTCCTGATGTCAGTTTGTAGGGCTCCCTTGGGTCTATCAGGGCAGCACAAGTTTGAGGTGGGGACAACTTCGGTGTGGGGTCCATCCTTCGATATAAGGATTCTTTGCAGTCAGGCCCCAGCCCAGGACCAGGGGCCCCTGTGCACATCCCTTTTCCATTTTCCCTGGGAAAGAAAACTCAGCAGTCCAGGTTCCTGATGTCAGTTTGTAGGGCTCCCTTGGGTCTATCAGGGCAGCACAAGTTTGAGGTGGGGACAACTTCGTTGTGGGGTCCGTCCTTCGATATAAGGATTCTTTGCAGTCAGGGCCAGGGGCCCCAGGGCACATCCTTTGGCCATTTTCCCTGGGAAAGAAAACTCAGCAGTCCAGGTTCCTGATGTCAGTTTGTAGGGCTCCCTTGGGTCTATCAGGGCAGCACAAGTTTGAGATGGGGACAACTTCGGTGTGGGGTCCATCCTTCGATATAATGATTTTTTTCAGTGAGGCCCCTGTCCAGGGCCAGGGGCCCCTGAGCACATCCTTTTTCCATTTTCCCTGGGAAAGAAAACTCAGCAGTCCAGGTTCCTGATGTCAGTTTGTAGGGCTCCCTTGGGTCTGTCAGGGTAGCACAAGTTTGACGTTTCAACAACTTCGGTGTGGGGTCCATCGTTCGATATAAGGATTTTTTGTAGTGAGGTCCCTGTCCAGGGCCAGGGGCCCCTGGGCACATCCTTTTTCCATTTTCCCTGGGAAAGAAAACTCAGCAGTCCAGGTTCCTGATGTCAGTTTGTAGGGCTCCCTTGGGTGTATCAGGGAACAAGTTTGAGGTGGGGAGAACTTCGGTGTGGGGTCCATCCTTCGATATAAGGATTTTTTGCAGTCAGGGCCAGGGGCCCCTGGGCACATCCTTTTTCCATTTTCCCTGGGAAAGAAAACTCAGCAGTCCAGGTTCCTGATGTCAGTTTGTAGGGCTCCCTTGGGTCTATCAGGGCAGCACAAGTTTGAGGTTTCAACAACTTCGGTGTGGGGTCCATCCTTCGATATAAGGATTTCTTGTAGTGAGGTTTTTGCAGTCAGGGCCAGGGGCCCCTGGGCACATCCTTTTTCCATTTTCCCTGGGAAAGAAAACTCAGCAGTCCAGGTTCCTGATGTCAGTTTGTAGGGCTCCCTTGGGTCTATCAGGGCAGCACAAGTTTGAGGTGGGGACAACTTCGGTCTGGGGTCCATCCTTCGATATAAGGATTTTTTGCAGTCAGGGCCAGGGGCCCCTGTGCACATCCTTTTTCCATTTTCCCTGGGAAAGAAAACTCAGCAGTCCAGGTTCCTGATGTCAGTTTGTAGGGCTCCCTTGGGTCTATCAGGGCAGCACAAGTTTGAGGTGGGGACAACTTCGGTGTGGGGTCCATCCTTTGATATAAGGATTTCTTGTAGTGAGGTCCCGGTCCAGGGCCAGGGGCCCCTGAGCACATCCTTTTTCCATTTTCCCTGGGAAAGAAAACTGAGCAGTCCAGGTTCCTGATGTCAGTTTGTAGGGCTCCCTTGGGTGTATCAGGGCAGCACAAGTTTGAGGTGGGGACAACTTCGGTGTGGGGTCCATCCTTCGATATAAGGATTTTTTGCAGTCAGGGCCAGGGCCCCCTGGGCACATCCTTTTTCCATTTTCCCTGGGAAAGAAAACTCAGCAGTCCAGGTTCCTGATGTCAGTTTGTAGGGCTCCCTTGGGTCTATCAGGGCAGCACAAGTTTGAGGTGGGGACAACTTCGGTGTGGGGTCCATCCTTCGATATAAGGATTTTTTGTAGTGAGGCCCCTGTCCATGGCCAGGGGCCCCTGTGCACATCCTTTTTCCATTTTCCCTGGGAAAGAAAACTCAGCAGTCCAGGTTCCTGATGTCAGTTTGTAGGGCGCCCTTGGGTCTATCAGGGCAGCACAAGTTTGAGGTGGGGAGAACTTCGGTGTGGGGCCCATCCTTCGATATAAGGATTCTTTGCAGTCAGGACCCAGCCCATGGCCAGGGGCCCCTGTGCACATCCTTTTTCCATTTTCCCTGGGAAAGAAAACTCAGCAGTCCAGGTTCCTGATGTCAGTTTGTAGGGCTCCCTTGGGTGTATCAGGGCAGCACAAGTTTGAGGTTGGGACAACTTCGTTGTGGGGTCCGTCCTTCGATATAAGGATTCTTTGCAGTCAGGGCCAGGGGCCCCCGGGCACATCCTTTGGCCATTTTCCCTGGGAAAGAAAACTCAGCAGTCCAGGTTCCTGATGTCAGTTTGTAGGGCTCCCTTGGGTCTATCAGGGCAGCACAAGTTTGAGGTGGGGATAACTTCGGTCTGGGGTCCATCCTTCGATATAAGGATTTTTTGCAGTCAGGGCCAGGGGCCCCTGTGCACATCCTTTTTCCATTTTCCCTGGGAAAGAAAACTCAGCAGTCCAGGTTCCTGATGTCAGTTTGTAGGGCTCCCTTGGGTGTATCAGGGCAGCACAAGTTTGAGGTGGGGACAACTTCGGTGTGGGGTCCATCCTTTGATATAAGGGTTTCTTGTAGTGAGGTCCCGGTCCAGCGCCAGGGGCCCCTGTGCACATCCTTTATCCATTTTCCCTGGGAAAGAAAACTCAGCAGTCCAGGTTCCTGATGTCAGTTTGTAGGGCTCCCTTGGGTCTATCAGGGCAGCACAAGTTTGAGGTGGGGACAACTTCGGTGTGGGGTCCATCCTTCGATATAAGGATTTTTTGCAGTGAGGTCCCTGTCCAGGGCCAGGGGCCCCTGGGCACATCCTTTTTCCATTTTCCCTGGGAAAGAAAACTCAGCAGTCCAGGTTCCTGATGTCAGTTTTTAGGGCTCCCTTGGGTGTATCAGGGCAGCACAAGTTTGAGGTGGGGACAATTTCGGTGTGGGGTCCATCCTTCGATATAAGGATTCTTTGCAGTCAGGGCCAGGGGCCCCTGGGCACATCCTTTTTCCATTTTCCCTGGGAAAGAAAACTCAGCAGTCCAGGTTCCTGATGTCAGTTTGTAGAGCTCCCTTGGGTCTCTCAGGGCAGCACAAGTTTGAGGTGGGGACAACTTCGTTGTGGGGTCCGTCCTTCGATATATGGATTTTTTGTAGTGAGGTCCCTGTCCAGGTTCAGGGGCCCCTGTGCACATCCTTTTTCCATTTTCCCTGGGAAAGAAAACTCAGCAGTCCAGGTTCCTGATGTCAGTTTGTAGGGCTCCCTTGGGTCTATCAGGGCAGCACAAGTTTGAGGTGGGGACAACTTCGGTGTGGGGTCCATCCTTCGATATAAAGATTTTTTGCAGTCAGGGCCAGGGGCCCCTGGACACATCCTTTATCCATTTTCCCTGGGAAAGAAAACTCAGCAGTCCCGGTTCCTGATGTCAGTTTGTAGGGCTCCCTTGGGTCTATCAGGGCAGCACAAGTTTGAGGTGGGGACAACTTCGTTGTGGGGTCCGTCCTTCGATATAAGGATTCTTTGCAGTCAGGGCCAGGGGCCCCCGGGCACATCCTTTGGCCATTTTCCCTGGGAAAGAAAACTCAGCAGTCCAGGTTCCTGATGTCAGTTTGTAGGGCTCCCTTGGGTCTGTCAGGGTAGCACAAGTTTGACGTTTCAACAACTTCGGTGTGGGGTCCATCGTTCGATATAAGGATTTTTTGTAGTGAGGCCCCTGTCCAGGGCCAGGGGCCCCTGGGCACATCCTTTTTCCATTTTCCCTGGGAAAGAAAACTCAGCAGTCCAGGTTCCTGATGTCAGTTTGTAGGGCTCCCTTGGGTCTATCAGGGCAGCACAAGTTTGAGGTGGGGAGAACTTCGGTGTGGGGTCCATCCTTCGATATAAGGATTTTTTGCAGTCAGGGCCAGGGGCCCCTGGGCACATCCTTTTTCCATTTTCCCTGGGAAAGAAAACTCAGCAGTCCAGGTTCCTGATGTCAGTTTGTAGGGCTCCCTTGGGTCTATCAGGGCAGCACAAGTTTGAGGTTTCAACAACTTCGGTGTGGGGTCCATCCTTCGATATAAGGATTTCTTGTAGTGAGGTTTTTGCAGTCAGGGCCAGGGGCCCCTGGGCACATCCTTTTTCCATTTTCCCTGGGAAAGAAAACTCAGCAGTCCAGGTTCCTGATGTCAGTTTGTAGGGCTCCCTTGGGTCTATCAGGGCAGCACAAGTTTGAGGTGGGGACAACTTCGGTCTGGGGTCCATCCTTCGATATAAGGATTTTTTGCAGTCAGGGCCAGAGGCCCCTGTGCACATCCTTTTTCCATTTTCCCTGGGAAAGAAAACTCAGCAGTCCAGGTTCCTGATGTCAGTTTGTAGGGCTCCCTTGGGTCTATCAGGGCAGCTCAAGTTTGAGGTGGGGACAACTTCGGTGTGGGGTCCATCCTTTGATATAAGGATTTCTTGTAGTGAGGTCCCGGTCCAGGGCCAGGGGCCCCTGAGCACATCCTTTTTCCATTTTCCCTGGGAAAGAAAACTGAGCAGTCCAGGTTCCTGATGTCAGTTTGTAGGGCTCCCTTGGGTGTATCAGGGCAGCACAAGTTTGAGGTGGGGACAACTTCGGTGTGGGGTCCATCCTTCGATATAAGGATTTTTTGCAGTCAGGGCCAGGGGCCCCTGGGCACATCCTTTTTCCATTTTCCCTGGGAAAGAAAACTCAGCAGTCCCGGTTCCTGATGTCAGTTTTTAGGGCTCCCTTGGGTCTATCAGGGCAGCACAAGTTTGAGGTGGGGACAACTTCGGTGTGGGGTCCATCCTTCGATATAAGGATTTTTTGTAGTGAGGCCCCTGTCCAGGGCCAGGGGCCCCTGTGCACATCCTTTTTCCATTTTCCCTGGGAAAGAAAACTCAGCAGTCCAGGTTCCTGATATCAGTTTGTAGGGCTCCCTTGGGTCTATCAGGGCAGCACAAGTTTGAGGTGGGGAGAACTTCGGTGTGGGGCCCATCCTTCGATATAAGGATTTTTTGCAGTCAGGGCCAGGGGCCCCTGGGCACATCCTTTTTCCATTTTCCCTGGGAAAGAAAACTCAGCAGTCCCGGTTCCTGATGTCAGTTTGTAGAGCTCCCTTGGATGTATCAGGGCAGCACAAGTTCGAGGTGGGGACAACTTCGGTGTGGGGTCCATCCTTCGATATAAGGATTCTTTGCAGTCAGGACCCAGCCCAGGGCCAGGGGCCCCTGTGCACATCCTTTTTCCATTTTCCCTGGGAAAGAAAACTCAGCAGTCCAGGTTCCTGATGTCAGTTTGTAGGGCTCCCTTGGGTGTATCAGGGCAGCACAAGTTTGAGGTGGGGACAACTTCGGTGTGGGGTCCATCCTTCGATATAAGGATTCTTTGCAGCCAGGGCCAGGGGCCCCTGGGCACATCCTTTATCCATTTTCCCTGGGAAAGAAAACTCAGCAGTCCAGGTTCCTGATGTCAGTTTGTAGAGCTCCCTTGGGTCTATCAGGGCAGCACAAGTTTGAGGTGGGGACAACTTCGGTGTGGGGTCCATCCTTCGATATAAAGATTTTTTGCAGTCAGGGCCAGGGGCCCCTGGGCACATCCTTTTTCCATTTTCCCTGGGAAAGAAAACTCAGCAGTCCAGGTTCCTGATGTCAGTTTGTAGGGCTCCCTTGGGTCTATCAGGGCAGCACAAGTTTGAGGTTTCAACAACTTCGGTGTGGGGTCCATCCTTCGATATAAGGATTTTTTGCAGTGAGGCCCCAGCCCAGGACCAGGGGCCCCTGTGCACATCCTTTTTCCATTTTCCCTGGGAAAGAAAACTCAGCAGTCCAGGTTCCTGATGTCAGTTTGTAGGGCTCCCTTGGGTGTATCAGGGCAGCACAAGTTTGAGGTGGGGACAACTTCGGTGTGGGGTCCGTCCTTCGATATAAGGATTCTTTGCAGTCAGGGCCAGGGGCCCCCGGGCACATCCTTTGGCCATTTTCCCTGGGAAAGGAAACTCAGCAGTCCAGGTTCCTGATGTCAGTTTGTAGGGCTCCCTTGGGTCTATCAGGGCAGCACAAGCTTGAGATGGGGACAACTTCGGTGTGGGGTCCATCCTTCGATATAAGGATTTTTTGCAGTCAGGGCCACGGGCCCCTGGGCACATCCTTTTTCCATTTTCCCTGGGAAAGAAAACTCAGCAGTCCAGGTTCCTGATGTCAGTTTGTAGGGCTCCCTTGGGTGTATCAGGGCAGCACAAGTTTGAGGTGGGGACAACTTCGGTGTGGGGTCCATCCTTCGATATAAGGATTCTTTGCAGTCAGGGCCAGGGGCCCCTGGGCACATCCTTTATCCATTTTCCCTGGGAAAGAAAACTCAGCAGTCCAGGTTCCTGATGTCAGTTTGTAGAGCTCCCTTGGGTCTATCAGGGCAGCACAAGTTTGAGGTGGGGACAACTTCGGTGTGGGGTCCATCCTTCGATATAAAGATTTTTTGCAGTCAGGGCCAGGGGCCCCTGGGCACATCCTTTTTCCATTTTCCCTGGGAAAGAAAACTCAGCAGTCCCGGTTCCTGATGTCAGTTTGTAGGGCTCCCTTGGGTCTATCAGGGCAGCACAAGTTTGAGGTGGGGACAACTTCGGTGTGGGGTCCATCCTTCGATATAAGGATTTTTTGCAGTGAGGCCCCAGCCCAGGACCAGGGGCCCCTGTGCACATCCTTTTTCCATTTTCCCTGGGAAAGAAAACTCAGCAGTCCAGGTTCCTGATGTCAGTTTGTAGGGCTCCCTTGGGTGTATCAGGGCAGCACAAGTTTGAGGTGGGGACAACTTCGGTGTGGGGTCCGTCCTTCGATATAAGGATTCTTTGCAGTCAGGGCCAGGGGCCCCCGGGCACATCCTTTGGCCATTTTCCCTGGGAAAGGAAACTCAGCAGTCCAGGTTCCTGATGTCAGTTTGTAGGGCTCCCTTGGGTCTATCAGGGCAGCACAAGCTTGAGATGGGGACAACTTCGGTGTGGGGTCCATCCTTCGATATAAGGATTTTTTGCAGTCAGGGCCAGGGGCCCTTGGGCACATCCTTTTTCCATTTTCCCTGGGAAAGAAAACTCAGCAGTCCAGGTTCCTGATGTCAGTTTGTAGAGCTCCCTTGGGTCTATCAGGGCAGCACAAGTTTGAGGTGGGGACAACTTCGGTGTGGGGTCCATCCTTCGATATAAGGATTTTTTGCAGTGAGGTCTCTGTCCAGGGCCAGGGGCCCCTGGGCACATCCTTTTTCCATTTTCCCTGGGAAAGAAAACTCAGCAGTCCAGGTTCCTGATGTCAGTTTGTAGGGCTCCCTTGGGTGTATCATGGCAGCACAAGTTTGAGGTGGGGAAAACTTCGGTGTGGGGTCCATCCTTCGATATAAGGATTCTTTGCAGTCAGGGCCAGGGGCCCCTGGGCACATCCTTTATCCATTTTCCCTGGGAAAGAAAACTCAGCAGTCCAGGTTCCTGATGTCAGTTTGTAGAGCTCCCTTGGGTCTATCAGGGCAGCACAAGTTTGAGGTGGGGACAACTTCGGTGTCGGGTCCATCCTTCAATATATGGATTTTTTGTAGTGAGGTCCCTGTCCAGGTCCAGGGGCCCCTGTGCACATCCTTTTTCCATTTTCCCTGGGAAAGAAAACTCAGCAGTCCAGGTTCCTGATGTCAGTTTGTAGGGCTCCCTTGGGTCTATCAGGGCAGCACAAGTTTGAGGTGGGGACAACTTCGGTGTGGGGTCCATCCTTCGATATAAAGATTTTTTGCAGTCAGGGCCAGGGGCCCCTGGGCACATCCTTTTTCCATTTTCCCTGGGAAAGAAAACTCAGCAGTCCCGGTTCCTGATGTCAGTTTGTAGGGCTCCCTTGGGTCTATCAGGGCAGCACAAGTTTGAGGTGGGGACAACTTCGGTGTGGGGTCCATCCTTCGATATAAGGATTTTTTGCAGTGAGGCCCCAGCCCAGGACCAGGGGCCCCTGTGCACATCCTTTTTCCATTTTCTCTGGGAAAGAAAACTCAGCAGTCCAGGTTCCTGATGTCAGTTTGTAGGGCTCCCTTGGGTGTATCAGGGCAGCACAAGTTTGAGGTGGGGACAACTTCGTTGTGGGGTCCGTCCTTCGATATAAGGATTCTTTGCAGTCAGGGCCAGGGGCCCCCGGGCACATCCTTTGGCCATTTTCCCTGGGAAAGAAAACTCAGCAGTCCAGGTTCCTGATGTCAGTTTGTAGGGCTCCCTTGGGTCTATCAGGGCAGCACAAGCTTGAGATGGGGACAACTTCGGTGTGGGGTCCATCCTTCGATATAAGGATTCTTTGCAGTCAGGGCCAGGGGCCCCTGGGCACATCCTTTTTCCATTTTCCCTGGGAAAGAAAACTCAGCAGTCCAGGTTCCTGATGTCAGTTTGTAGAGCTCCCTTGGGTCGATCAGGGCAGCACAAGTTTGAGGTGGGGACAACTTAGGTGTGGGGTCCATCCTTCGATATAAGGATTTTTTGTAGTGAGGCCCCTGTCCAGGGCCAGGGGCCCCTGGGCACATCCTTTTTCCATTTTCCCTGGGAAAGAAAACTCAGCAGTCCAGGTTCCTGATGTCAGTTTGTAGGGCTCCCTTGGGTCTATCAGGGCAGCACAAGCTTGAGATGGCGACAACTTCGGTGTGGGGTCCATCCTTCGATATAAGGATTCTTTGCAGTCAGGGCCAGGGGCCCCTGGGCACATCCTTTTTCCATTTTCCCTGGGAAAGAAAACTCAGCAGTCCAGGTTCCTGATGTCAGTTTGTAGAGCTCCCTTGGGTCGATCAGGGCAGCACAAGTTTGAGGTGGGGACAACTTCGGTGTGGGGTCCATCCTTCGATATAAGTATTTCTTGTAGTGAGGCCCCTGTCCAGGGCCAGGGGCCCCTGGGCACATCCTTTTTCCATTTTCCCTGGGAAAGAAAACTCAGCAGTCCAGGTTTCTGATGTCAGTTTGTAGGGCTCCCTTGGGTCTATCAGGGCAGCACAAGTTTGAGGTGGGGACAACTTCGGTGTGGGGTCCATCCTTCGATATAATGATTTTTTGCAGTCAAGGCCAGGGGCCCCTGGGCACACCCTTTTTCCATTTTCCCTGGGAAAGAAAATTCAGCAGTCCAGGTTCCTGATGTCAGTTTGTAGGGCTCCCTTGGGTGTATCAGGGCAGCACAAGTTTGAGGTTGCAACAACTTTTGTGTGGGGTCCATCCTTCGGTATAAGGATTTCTTGTAGTGAGGTCCCTGTCCAGGGCCAGTGGCCCCTGGGCACATCGTTTTTCCATTTTCCCTGGGAAAGAAAACTCAGCAGTCCCGGTTCCTGATGTCAGTTTGTAGGGCTCCCTTGGGTCTATCAGGGCAGCACAAGTTTGAGGTGGGGACAACTTCGTTGTGGGGTCCATCCTTCGATATAAGGATTCTTTGCAGTCAGGCCCCAGCCCAGGACCAGGGGCCCCTTTGCACATCCTTTTTCCATTTTCCCTGGGAAAGAAAACTCAGCAGTCCAGGTTCCTGATGTCAGTTTGTAGGGCTCCCTTGGGTGTATCAGGGCAGCACAAGTTTGAGGTGGGGACAACTTCGTTGTGGGGTCCGTCCTTCGATATAAGGATTCTTTGCAGTCAGGGCCAGGGGCCCCCGGCCACGTCCTTTGGCCATTTTCCCTGGGAAAGAAAACTCAGCAGTCCAGGTTCCTGATGTCAGTTTGTAGGGCTCCCTTGGGTCTATCAGGGCAGCACAAGTTTGAGATGGGGACAACTTTGGTGTGGGGTCCATCCTTTGATATAAGGATTTTTTGCAGTCAGGGCCCAGCCAAGTCCAGGGGCCCTTGGGCACATCCTTTTTCCATTTTCCCTGGGAAAGAAAACTCAGCAGTCCAGGTTCCTGATGTCAGTTTGTAGGGCTCCCTTGGGTCTATCAGGGCAGCACAAGTTTGAGGTGGGGACAACTTCGGTGTGGGGTCCATCCTTCGATATAAGGATTCTTTGCAGTCAGGGCCAGGGGCCCCTGGGCACATCCTTTTTCCATTTTCCCTGGGAAAGAAAACTCAGCAGTACAGGTTCCTGATGTCAGTTTGTAGAGCTCCCTTGGGTCTATCAGGGCAGCACAAGTTTGAGGTGGGGACAATTTCAGTGTGGGGTCCATCCTTTGATATAAGGATTCTTTGCAGTCAGGCCGCAGCCCAGGGCCAGGGGCCCCTGTGCACATCCTTTTTCCATTTTCCCTGGGAAAGAAAACTCAGCAGTCCAGGTTCCTGATGTCAGTTTGTAGGGCTCCCTTGGGTGTATCAGGGCAGCACAAGTTTGAGGTGGGGACAACTTCGGTGTGGGGTCCATCCTTGGATATAAGGATTTTTTGCAGTCAGGGCCAGGGGCCCATGGACACATCCTTTTTCCATTTTCCCTGGGAAAGAAAACTCAGCAGTCCAGGTTCCTGATGTCAGTTTGTAGGGCTCCCTTGGGTCTATCAGGGCAGCACAAGTTTGAGGTGGGGACAACTTCGGTGTGGGGTCCATCCTTCGATATAAGGATTTCTTGTAGTGAGGCCCCTGCCCAGGGCCACGGGCCCCTGGGCACATTCTTTTTCCATTTTCCCTGGGAAAGAAAACTCAGCAGTCCAGGTTCCTGATGTCAGTTTGTAGGGCTCCCTTGGGTCTATCAGGGCAGCACAAGTTTGAGGTTTCAACAACTTCGGTGTGGGGTCCATCCTTCGATATAAGGATTTCTTGTAGTGAGGTTCCGGCCCAGGGCCACGGGCCCCTGGGCACATCCTTTTTCCATTTTCCCTGGGAAAGAAAACTCAGCAGTCCAGGTTCCTGATGTCAGTTTGTAGGGCTCCCTTGGGTGTATCAGGGCAGCACAAGTTTGAGGTGGGGACAACTTTGGTGTGGGGTCCATCCTTCGATATAAGGATTCTTTGCAGTCAGGGGCAGGGGGCCCTGGGCACATCCTTTATCCATTTTCCCTGGGAAAGAAAACTCAGCAGTCCAGGTTCCTGATGTCAGTTTGTAGAGCTCCCTTGGGTCTATCAGGGCAGCACAAGATTGAGGTGGGGACAACTTCGGTGTGGGGTCCATCCTTCAATATATGGATTTTTTGTAGTGAGGTCCCTGTCCAGGTCCAGGGGCCCCTGTGCACATCCTTTTTCCATTTTCCCTGGGAAAGAAAACTCAGCAGTCCAGGTTCCTGATGTCAGTTTGTAGGGCTCCCTTGGGTGTATCAGGGCAGCACAAGTTTGAGGTGGGGACAAGTTCGGTGTGGGGTCCATCCTTCGATATAAAGATTTTTTGGAGTCAGGGCCAGGGGCCCCTGGGCACATCCTTTTTCCATTTTCCCTGGGAAAGAAAACTCAGCAGTCCCGGTTCCTGATGTCAGTTTGTAGGGCTCCCTTGGGTCTATCACGGCAGCACAAGTTTGAGGTGGGGACAACTTCGGTGTGGGGTCCATCCTTCGATATAAGGATTTTTTGCAGTGAGGCCCCAGCCCAGGACCAGGGGCCCCTGTGCACATCCTTTTTCCATTTTCCCTGGGAAAGAAAACTCAGCAGTCCAGGTTCCTGATGTCAGTTTGTAGGGCTCCCTTGGGTGTATCAGGGCAGCACAAGTTTGAGGTGGGGACAACTTTGTTGTGGGGTCCGTCCTTCGATATAAGGATTCTTTGCAGTCAGGGCCAGGGGCCCCCGGCCACATCCTTTGGCCATTTTCCCTGGGAAAGAAAACTCAGCAGTCCAGGTTCCTGATGTCAGTTTGTAGGGCTCCCTTGGGTCTATCAGGGCAGCACAAGCTTGAGATGGGGACAACTTCGGTGTGGGGTCCATCCTTCGATATAAGGATTCTTTGCAGTCAGGGCCAGGGGCCCCTGGGCATATCCTTTTTCCATTTTCCCTGGGAAAGAAAACTCAGCAGTCCAGGTTCCTGATGTCAGTTTGTAGAGCTCCCTTGGGTCGATCAGGGCAGCACAAGTTTGACGTGGCAACAACTTTTGTTTGGGGTCCATCCTTCGGTATAAGGATTTCTTGTAGTGAGGTCCCTGTCCAGGGCCAGTGGCCCCTGGGCACATCCTTTTTCCATTTTCCCTGGGAAAGAAAACTCAGCAGTCCAGGTTCCTGATGTCAGTTTGTAGGGCTCCCTTGGGTCGATCAGGGCAGCACAAGTTTGACGTGGCAACAACTTTTGTTTGGGGTCCATCCTTCGGTATAAGGATTTCTTGTAGTGAGGTCCCTGTCCAGGGCCAGTGGCCCCTGGGCACATCCTTTTTCCATTTTCCCTGGGAAAGAAAACTCAGCAGTCCAGGTTCCTGATGTCAGTTTGTAGGGCTCCCTTGGGTGTATCAGGGCAGCACAAGTTTGAGGTGGGGACAACTTCGGTGTGGGGTCCATCCTTCGATATAAGGATTTTTTGCAGTGAGGTCACTGTCCAGGGCCAGGGGCCCCTGGGCACATCCTTTGGCCATTTTCCCTGGGAAAGAAAACTCAGCAGTCCAGGTTCCTGATGTCAGTTTGTAGGGCTCCCTTGGGTCTATCAGGGCAGCACAAGTTTGAGGTGGGGACAACTTCGGTGTGGGGTCCATCCATCGATATAAGGATTCTTTGCAGTCAGGGCCAGGGGCCCCTGGGCACATCCTTTTTCCATTTTCCCTGGGAAAGAAAACTCAGCAGTCCAGGTTCCTGATGTCAGTTTGTAGAGCTCCCTTGGGTCTATCAGGGCAGCACAAGTTTGAGGTGGGGACAACTTCGGTGTGGGGTCCATCCTTCATTATATGGATTTTTTGTAGTGAGGTCCCTGTCCAGGTCCAGGGGCCCCTGTGCACATCCTTTTTCCATTTTCCCTGGGAAAGAAAACTCAGCAGTCCAGGTTCCTGATGTCAGTTTGTAGGGCTCCCTTGGGTCTATCAGGGCAGCACAAGTTTGAGGTGGGGAGAACTTCGGTGTGGGGTCCATCCTTCGATATAAGGATTTTTTGCAGTCAGGGCCAGGGGCCCCTGGGCACATCCTTTTTCCATTTTCCCTGGGAAAGAAAACTCAGCAGTCCAGGTTCCTGATGTCAGTTTGTAGGGCTCCCTTGTGTGTATCAGGGCAGCACAAGTTTGAGGTCGGGACAACTTCGGTGTGGGGTCCATCCTTCGATATAAGGATTCTTTGCAGTCAGGGCCAGGGGCCCCCGGGCACATCCTTTGGCCATTTTCCCTGGGAAAGAAAACTCAGCAGTCCAGGTTCCTGATGTCAGTTTGTAGGGCTCCCTTGGGTCTATCAGGGCAGCACAAGCTTGAGATGGGGACAACTTCGGTGTGGGGTCCATCCTTCGATATAAGGATTCTTTGCAGTCAGGGCCAGGGGCCCCTGGGCACATCCTTTGGCCATTTTCCCTGGTAAAGAAAACTCAGCAGTCCAGGTTCCTGATGTCAGTTTGTAGGGCTCCCTTGGGTCTATCAGGGCAGCACAAGTTTGAGGTGGAGAGAACTTCGATGTGGGGTCCATCCTTCGATATAAAGATTTTTTGCAGTCAGGGCCAGGGGCCCCTGGGCACATCCTTTTTCCATTTTCCCTGGGAAAGAAAACTCAGCAGTCCAGGTTCCTGATGTCAGTTTGTAGGGCTCCCTTGGGTCTATCAGGGCAGCACAAGTTTGAGGTGGGGACAACTTCGGTGTGGGGTCCATCCTTCGATATAAGGATTCTTTGCAGTCAGGCCCCAGCCCAGGACCACGGGCCCCTGAGCGCATCCTTTTTCCATTTTCCCTGGGAAAGAAAACTCAGCAGTCCAGGTTCCTGATGTCAGTTGGTAGGGCTCCCTTGGGTGTATCAGGGCAGCACAAGTTTGAGGTGGGGACAACTTCGTTGTGGGGTCCGTCCTTCGATATAAGGATTCTTTGCAGTCAGGGCCAGGGGCCCCCGGGCACATCCTTTGGCCATTTTCCCTGGGAAAGAAAACTCAGCAGTCCAGGTTCCTGATCTCAGTTTGTAGGGCTCCCTTGGGTCTATCAGGGCAGCACAAGTTTGAGGTGGGGACAACTTCGGTGTGGGGTCCATCCTTCGATATAAGGATTTTTTGCAGTCAGGGCCCAGCCCAGGACCAGGGGCCCCTGGGCACATCCTTTTTCCATTTTCCCTGGGAAAGAAAACTCAGCAGTCCAGGTTCCTGATGTCAGTTTGTAGGGCTCCCTTGGGTCTATCAGGGCAGCACAAGTTTGAGGTGGGGACAACTTCATTGTGGGGTCCGTCCTTCGATATAAGGATTCTTTGCAGTCAGGGCCAGGGGCCCCCGGGCACATCCTTTGGCCATTTTCCCTGGGAAAGAAAACTCAGCAGTCCAGGTTCCTGATGTCAGTTTGTAGGGCTCCCTTGGGTCTATCAGGGCAGCACAAGCTTGAGATGGGGACAACTTCGGTGTGGGGTCCATCCTTCGATATAAGGATTCTTTGCAGTCAGGGCCAGGGGCCCCTGGGCACATCCTTTTTCCATTTTCCCTGGGAAAGAAAACTCAGCAGTCCAGGTTCCTGATGTCAGTTTGTAGAGCTCCCTTGGGTCGATCAGGGCAGCACAAGTTTGAGGTGGGGACAACTTCGGTGTGGGGTCCATCCTTCGATATAAGGATTTTTTGCAGTGAGGTCCCTGTCCAGGGCCAGGGGCCCCTGGGCACATCCTTTTTCCATTTTCCCTGGGAAAGAAAACTCAGCAGTCCAGGTTCCTGATGTCAGTTTGTAGGGCTCCCTTGGGTCTATCAGGGCAGCACAAGTTTGAGGTGGGGACAACTTCGGTGTGGGGTCCATCCTTCGATATAATGATTTTTTGCAGTCAAGGCCAGGGGCCCCTGGGCACATCCTTTTTCCATTTTCCCTGGGAAAGAAAATTCAGCAGTCCAGGTTCCTGATGTCAGTTTGTAGGGCTCCCTTGGGTCTATCAGGGCAGCACAAGTTTGAGGTGGGGACAACTTCGGTGTGGGGTCCATCCTTCGATATAAGGATTCTTTGCAGTCAGGGCCAGGGGCCCCTGGGCACATCCTTTTTCCATTTTCCCTGGGAAAGAAAACTCAGCAGTCCAGGTTCCTGATGTCAGTTTGTAGAGCTCCCTTGGGTCTATCAGGGCAGCACAAGTTTGAGGTGGGGACAACTTCGGTGTGGGGTCCATCCTTCAATATATGGATTTTTTGTAGTGAGGTCCCTGTCCAGGTCCAGGGGCCCCTGTGCACATCCTTTTTCCATTTTCCCTGGGAAAGAAAACTCAGCAGTCCAGGTTCCTGATGTCAGTTTGTAGGGTTCCCTTGGGTCTATCAGGGCAGCACAAGTTTGAGGTGGGGAGAACTTCGGTGTGGGGTCCATCCTTCGATATAAGGATTTTTTGCAGTCAGGGCCAGGGGCCCCTGGGCACATCCTTTTTCCATTTTCCCTGGGAAAGAAAACTCAGCAGTCCCGGTTCCTGATGTCGGTTTGTAGGGCTCCCTTGGGTCTATCAGGGCAGCACAAGTTTGAGGTGGGGACAACTTCGGTGTGGGGTCCATCCTTCGATATAAGGATTCTTTGCAGTCAGGCCCCAGCCCAGGACCAGGGGCCCCTGTGCACATCCTTTTTCCATTTTCCCTAGGAAAGAAAACTCAGCAGTCCAGGTTCCTGATGTCAGTTTGTAGGGCTCCCTTGGGTGTATCAGGGCAGCACAAGTTTGAGGTCGGGACAACTTCGTTGTGGGGTCCGTCCTTCGATATAAGGATTCTTTGCAGTCAGGGCCAGGGGCCCCCGGGCACATCCTTTGGCCATTTTCCGTGGGAAAGAAAACTCAGCCGTCCAGGTTCCTGATGTCAGTTTGTAGGGCTCCCTTGGGTCTATCAGGGCAGCACAAGCTTGAGATGGGGACAACTTCGGTGTGGGGTCCATCCTTCGATATAAGGATTCTTTGCAGTCAGGGCCAGGGGCCCCTGGGCACATCCTTTTTCCATTTTCCCTGGGAAAGAAAACTCAGCAGTCCAGGTTCCTCATGTCAGTTTGTAGGGCTCCCTTGGGTCTATCAGGGCAGCACAAGTTTGAGGTGGAGAGAACTTCGGTGTGGGGTCCATCCTTCGATATAAAGATTTTTTGCAGTCAGGGCCAGGGGCCCCTGGGCACATCCTTTTTCCATTTTCCCTGGGAAAGAAAACTCAGCAGTCCCGGTTCCTGATGTCAGTTTGTAAGGCTCCCTTGGGTCTATCAGGGCAGCACAAGTTTGAGGTGGGGACAACTTCGGTGTGGGGTGCATCCTTCGATATAAGGATTCTTTGCAGTCAGGCCCCAGCCCAGGACCACGGGCCCCTGTGCACATCCTTTTTCCATTTTCCCTGGGAAAGAAAACTCAGCAGTCCAGGTTCCTGATGTCAGTTTGTAGGGCTCCCTTGGGTGTATCAGGGCAGCACAAGTTTGAGGTGGGGACAACTTCGTTGTGGGGTCCGTCCTTCGATATAAGGATTCTTTGCAGTCAGGGCCAGGGGCCCCCGGGCACATCCTTTGGCCATTTTCCCTGGGAAAGAAAACTCAGCAGTCCAGGTTCCTGATGTCAGTTTGTAGAGCTCCCTTGGGTCTATCAGGGCAGCACAAGTTTGAGGTGGGGACAACTTCGGTGTGGGGTCCATCCTTCGATATAAGGATTTTTTGTAGTGATGTACCTGTCCAGGGCCAGGGGCCCCTGTGCACATCCTTTTTCCATTTTCCCTGGGAAAGAAAACTCAGCAGTCCAGGTTCCTGATGTCAGTTTGTAGGGCTCCCTTGGGTCTATCAGGGCAGCACAAGTTTGAGGTTGCAACAACTTTTGTGTGGGGTCCACCCTTCGGTATGAGGATTTCTTGTAGTGAGGTCCCTATCCAGGGCCAGGGGCCCCTGGGCACATCCTTTTTCCATTTTCCCTGGGAAAGTAAACTCAGCAGTCCAGGTTCCTGATGTCAGTTTGTAGGGCTCCCTTGGGTCTATCAGGGCAGCACAAGTTTGAGGTGGGGACAACTTCGGTGTGGGGTCCATCCTTCGATATAAGGATTTCTTGTAGTGAGGTTCCTGCCAGGGCCACGGGCCCCTGGGCACAACCTTTTTCCATTTTCCCTGGGAAAGAAAACTCAGCAGTCCAGGTTCCTGATGTCAGTTTGTAGAGCTCCCTTGGGTCTATCAGGGCAGCACAAGTTTGAGGTGGGGACAACTTCGGTGTGGGGTCCATCCTTCGATATAAGGATTTTTTGCAGTCAGGGCCAGGGGCCCCTGTGCACATCCTTTATCCATTTTCCCTGGGAAAGAAAACTCAGCAGTCCAGGTTCCTGATGTCAGTTTGTAGGGCTCCCTTGGGTCTATCAGGGCAGCACAAGTTTGAGGTGGGGACAACTTCGGTGTGGGGTGTATCCTTCGATATAAGGATTTTTTGCAGTCAGGGCCAGGGGCCCCTGGGCACATCCTTTTTCCATTTTCCCTGGGAAAGAAAACTCAGCAATCCAGGTTCCTGATGTCAGTTTGTAGAGCTCCCTTGGGTCGATCAGGGCAGCACAAGTTTGAGGTGGGGACAACTTAGGTGTGGGGTCCATCCTCCGATATAAGGATTTTTTGTAGTGAGGCCCCTGTCCAGGGCCAGGGGCTTCTGGGCACATCCTTTTTCCATTTTCCCTGGGAAAGTAAACTCAGCAGTCCAGGTTCCTGATGTCAGTTTGTAGGGCTCCCTTGGGTCTATCAGGGCAGCACAAGTTTGAGGTGGGGACAACTTCGGTGTGGGGTCCATCCTTCGATATAATGATTTTTTGCAGTCAGGGCCAGGGGCCCCTGGGCACATCCTTTTTCCATTTTCCGTGGGAAAGAAAACTCAGCCGTCCAGGTTCCTGATGTCAGTTTGTAGGGCTCCCTTGGGTCTATCAGGGCAGCACAAGCTTGAGATGGGGACAACTTCGGTGTGGGGTCCATCCTTCGATATAAGGATTCTTTGCAGTCAGGGCCAGGGGCCCCTGGGCACATCCTTTTTCCATTTTCCCTGGGAAAGAAAACTCAGCAGTCCAGGTTCCTCATGTCAGTTTGTAGGGCTCCCTTGGGTCTATCAGGGCAGCACAAGTTTGAGGTGGAGAGAACTTCGGTGTGGGGTCCATCCTTCGATATAAAGATTTTTTGCAGTCAGGGCCAGGGGCCCCTGGGCACATCCTTTTTCCATTTTCCCTGGGAAAGAAAACTCAGCAGTCCCGGTTCCTGATGTCAGTTTGTAAGGCTCCCTTGGGTCTATCAGGGCAGCACAAGTTTGAGGTGGGGACAACTTCGGTGTGGGGTGCATCCTTCGATATAAGGATTCTTTGCAGTCAGGCCCCAGCCCAGGACCACGGGCCCCTGTGCACATCCTTTTTCCATTTTCCCTGGGAAAGAAAACTCAGCAGTCCAGGTTCCTGATGTCAGTTTGTAGGGCTCCCTTGGGTGTATCAGGGCAGCACAAGTTTGAGGTGGGGACAACTTCGTTGTGGGGTCCGTCCTTCGATATAAGGATTCTTTGCAGTCAGGGCCAGGGGCCCCCGGGCACATCCTTTGGCCATTTTCCCTGGGAAAGAAAACTCAGCAGTCCAGGTTCCTGATGTCAGTTTGTAGAGCTCCCTTGGGTCTATCAGGGCAGCACAAGTTTGAGGTGGGGACAACTTCGGTGTGGGGTCCATCCTTCGATATAAGGATTTTTTGTAGTGATGTACCTGTCCAGGGCCAGGGGCCCCTGTGCACATCCTTTTTCCATTTTCCCTGGGAAAGAAAACTCAGCAGTCCAGGTTCCTGATGTCAGTTTGTAGGGCTCCCTTGGGTCTATCAGGGCAGCACAAGTTTGAGGTTGCAACAACTTTTGTGTGGGGTCCACCCTTCGGTATGAGGATTTCTTGTAGTGAGGTCCCTATCCAGGGCCAGGGGCCCCTGGGCACATCCTTTTTCCATTTTCCCTGGGAAAGTAAACTCAGCAGTCCAGGTTCCTGATGTCAGTTTGTAGGGCTCCCTTGGGTCTATCAGGGCAGCACAAGTTTGAGGTGGGGACAACTTCGGTGTGGGGTCCATCCTTCGATATAAGGATTTCTTGTAGTGAGGTTCCTGCCAGGGCCACGGGCCCCTGGGCACAACCTTTTTCCATTTTCCCTGGGAAAGAAAACTCAGCAGTCCAGGTTCCTGATGTCAGTTTGTAGAGCTCCCTTGGGTCTATCAGGGCAGCACAAGTTTGAGGTGGGGACAACTTCGGTGTGGGGTCCATCCTTCGATATAAGGATTTTTTGCAGTCAGGGCCAGGGGCCCCTGTGCACATCCTTTATCCATTTTCCCTGGGAAAGAAAACTCAGCAGTCCAGGTTCCTGATGTCAGTTTGTAGGGCTCCCTTGGGTCTATCAGGGCAGCACAAGTTTGAGGTGGGGACAACTTCGGTGTGGGGTGTATCCTTCGATATAAGGATTTTTTGCAGTCAGGGCCAGGGGCCCCTGGGCACATCCTTTTTCCATTTTCCCTGGGAAAGAAAACTCAGCAATCCAGGTTCCTGATGTCAGTTTGTAGAGCTCCCTTGGGTCGATCAGGGCAGCACAAGTTTGAGGTGGGGACAACTTAGGTGTGGGGTCCATCCTCCGATATAAGGATTTTTTGTAGTGAGGCCCCTGTCCAGGGCCAGGGGCTTCTGGGCACATCCTTTTTCCATTTTCCCTGGGAAAGTAAACTCAGCAGTCCAGGTTCCTGATGTCAGTTTGTAGGGCTCCCTTGGGTCTATCAGGGCAGCACAAGTTTGAGGTGGGGACAACTTCGGTGTGGGGTCCATCCTTCGATATAATGATTTTTTGCAGTCAGGGCCAGGGGCCCCTGGGCACATCCTTTTTCCATTTTCCCTGGGAAAGAAAATTCAGCAGTCCAGGTTCCTGATGTCAGTTTGTAGGGCTCCCTTGGGTCTATCAGGGCAGCACAAGTTTGAGGTTGCAACAACTTTTGTGTGGGGTCCATCCTTCGGTATAAGGATTTCTTGTAGTGAGGTCCCTGTCCAGGGCCAGTGGCCCCTGGGCACATCCTTTTTCCATTTTCCCTGGGAAAGAAAACTCAGCAGTCCAGGTTCCTGATGTCAGTTTGTAGGGCTCCCTTGGGTCTATCAGGGCAGCACAAGTTTGAGGTGGGGACAACTTCGGTGTGGGGTCCATCCTTCGATATAAGGATTTTTTGCAGTGGGGTCCCTGTCCAGGGCCAGGGGCCCCTGGGCACATCCTTTGGCCATTTTCCCTGGGAAAGAAAACTCAGCAGTCCAGGTTCCTGATGTCAGTTTTTAGGGCTCCCTTGGGTCTATCAGGGCAGCACAAGTTTGAGGTGGGGACAACTTCGGTGTGGGGTCCATCCTTCGATATAAGGATTCTTTGCAGTCAGGGCCAGGGGCCCCTGGGCACATCCTTTTTCCATTTTCCCTGGGAAAGAAAACTCAGCAGTCCAGGTTCCTGATGTCAGTTTGTAGAGCTCCCTTGGGTCTATCAGGGCAGCACAAGTTTGAGGTGGGGAGAACTTCGGTGTGGGGTCCATCCTTCAATATATGGATTTTTTGTAGTGAGGTCCCTGTCCAGGTCCAGGGGCCCCTGTGCACATCCTTTTTCAATTTTCCCTGGGAAAGAAAACTCAGCAGTCCAGGTTCCTGATGTCAGTTTGTAGGGCTCCCTTGGGTCTATCAGGGCAGCACAAGTTTGAGGTGGGGAGAACTTCGGTGTGGGGTCCATCCTTCGATTTAAGGATTTTTTGCAGTCAGGGCCAGGGGCCCCTGGGCACATCCTTTGGCCATTTTCCCTGGGAAAGAAAACTCAGCAGTCCCGGTTCCTGATGTCAGTTTGTAGGGCTCCCTTGGGTCTATCAGGGCAGCACAAGTTTGAGGTGGGGACAACTTCGGTGTGGGGTCCATCCTTCGATATAAGGATTCTTTGCAGTCAGGTCCCAACCCAGGACCAGGGGCCCCTGTGCCCATCCTTTTTCCATTTTCCCTGGGAAAGAAAACTCAGCAGTCCAGGTTCCTGATGTCAGTTTGTAGGGCTCCCTTGTGTGTATCAGGGCAGCACAAGTTTGAGGTGGGGACAACTTCGTTGTGGGGTCCGTCCTTCGATATAAGGAGTTTTTGCAGTCAGGGCCAGGGGCCCCCGGGCACATCCTTTGGCCATTTTCCCTGGGAAAGAAAACTCAGCAGTCCAGGTTCCTGATGTCAGTTTGTAGGGCTCCCTTGGGTCTATCAGGGCAGCACAAGTTTGAGGTGGGGACAACTTCGGTGTGGGGTCCATCCTTCGATATAATGATTTTTTGCAGTCAAGGCCAGGGGCCCCTGGGCACATCCTTTTTCCATTTTCCCTGGGAAAGAAAATTCAGCAGTCCAGGTTCCTGATGTCAGTTTGTAGGGCTCCCTTGGGTCTATCAGGGCAGCACAAGTTTGAGGTGGGGACAACTTCGGTGTGGGGTCCATCCTTCGATATAAGGATTCTTTGCAGTCAGGGCCAGGGGCCCCTGGGCACATCCTTTTTCCATTTTCCCTGGGAAAGAAAACTCAGCAGTCCAGGTTCCTGATGTCAGTTTGTAGAGCTCCCTTGGGTCTATCAGGGCAGCACAAGTTTGAGGTGGGGACAACTTCGGTGTGGGGTCCATCCTTCAATATATGGATTTTTTGTAGTGAGGTCCCTGTCCAGGTCCAGGGGCCCCTGTGCACATCCTTTTTCCATTTTCCCTGGGAAAGAAAACTCAGCAGTCCAGGTTCCTGATGTCAGTTTGTAGGGCTCCCTTGGGTCTATCAGGGCAGCACAAGTTTGAGGTGGGGAGAACTTCGGTGTGGGGTCCATCCTTCGATATAAGGATTTTTTGCAGTCAGGGCCAGGGGCCCCTGGGCACATCCTTTTTCCATTTTCCCTGGGAAAGAAAACTCAGCAGTCCCGGTTCCTGATGTCGGTTTGTAGGGCTCCCTTGGGTCTATCAGGGCAGCACAAGTTTGAGGTGGGGACAACTTCGGTGTGGGGTCCATCCTTCGATATAAGGATTCTTTGCAGTCAGGCCCCAGCCCAGGACCAGGGGCCCCTGTGCACATCCTTTTTCCATTTTCCCTGGGAAAGAAAACTCAGCAGTCCAGGTTCCTGATGTCAGTTTGTAGGGCTCCCTTGGGTGTATCAGGGCAGCACAAGTTTGAGGTCGGGACAACTTCGTTGTGGGGTCCGTCCTTCGATATAAGGATTCTTTGCAGTCAGGGCCAGGGGCCCCCGGGCACATCCTTTGGCCATTTTCCCTGGGAAAGAAAACTCAGCCATCCAGGTTCCTGATGTCAGTTTGTAGGGCTCCCTTGGGTCTATCAGGGCAGCACAAGCTTGAGATGGGGACAACTTCGGTGTGGGGTCCATCCTTCGATATAAGGATTCTTTGCAGTCAGGGCCAGGGGCCCCTGGGCACATCCTTTTTCCATTTTCCCTGGGAAAGAAAACTCAGCAGTCCAGGTTCCTCATGTCAGTTTGTAGGGCTCCCTTGGGTCTATCAGGGCAGCACAAGTTTGAGGTGGAGAGAACTTCGGTGTGGGGTCCATCCTTCGATATAAAGATTTTTTGCAGTCAGGGCCAGGGGCCCCTGGGCACATCCTTTTTCCATTTTCCCTGGGAAAGAAAACTCAGCAGTCCCGGTTCCTGATGTCAGTTTGTAAGGCTCCCTTGGGTCTATCAGGGCAGCACAAGTTTGAGGTGGGGACAACTTCGGTGTGGGGTGCATCCTTCGATATAAGGATTCTTTGCAGTCAGGCCCCAGCCCAGGACCACGGGCCCCTGTGCACATCCTTTTTCCATTTTCCCTGGGAAAGAAAACTCAGCAGTCCAGGTTCCTGATGTCAGTTTGTAGGGCTCCCTTGGGTGTATCAGGGCAGCACAAGTTTGAGGTGGGGACAACTTCGTTGTGGGGTCCGTCCTTCGATATAAGGATTCTTTGCAGTCAGGGCCAGGGGCCCCCGGGCACATCCTTTGGCCATTTTCCCTGGGAAAGAAAACTCAGCAGTCCAGGTTCCTGATGTCAGTTTGTAGAGCTCCCTTGGGTCTATCAGGGCAGCACAAGTTTGAGGTGTGGAGAACTTCGGTGTGGGGTCCATCCTTCGATATAAGGATTTTTTGTAGTGATGTACCTGTCCAGGGCCAGGGGCCCCTGGGCACATCCTTTTTCCATTTTCCCTGGGAAAGAAAACTCAGCAGTCCAGGTTCCTGATGTCAGTTTGTAGGGCTCCCTTGGGTCTATCAGGGCAGCACAAGTTTGAGGTTGCAACAACTTTTGTGTGGGGTCCACCCTTCGGTATGAGGATTTCTTGTAGTGAGGTCCCTATCCAGGGCCAGGGGCCCCTGGGCACATCCTTTTTCCATTTTCCCTGGGAAAGTAAACTCAGCAGTCCAGGTTCCTGATGTCAGTTTGTAGGGCTCCCTTGGGTCTATCAGGGCAGCACAAGTTTGAGGTGGGGACAACTTCGGTGTGGGGTGTATCCTTCGATATAAGGATTTTTTGCAGTCAGGGCCAGGGGCCCCTGGGCACATCCTTTTTCCATTTTCCCTGGGAAAGAAAACTCAGCAATCCAGGTTCCTGATGTCAGTTTGTAGAGCTCCCTTGGGTCGATCAGGGCAGCACAAGTTTGAGGTGGGGACAACTTAGGTGTGGGGTCCATCCTCCGATATAAGGATTTTTTGTAGTGAGGCCCCTGTCCAGGGCCAGGGGCTTCTGGGCACATCCTTTTTCCATTTTCCCTGGGAAAGTAAACTCAGCAGTCCAGGTTCCTGATGTCAGTTTGTAGGGCTCCCTTGGGTCTATCAGGGCAGCACAAGTTTGAGGTGGGGACAACTTCGGTGTGGGGTCCATCCTTCGATATAATGATTTTTTGCAGTCAGGGCCAGGGGCCCCTGGGCACATCCTTTTTCCATTTTCCCTGGGAAAGAAAATTCAGCAGTCCAGGTTCCTGATGTCAGTTTGTAGGGCTCCCTTGGGTCTATCAGGGCAGCACAAGTTTGAGGTTGCAACAACTTTTGTGTGGGGTCCATCCTTCGGTATAAGGATTTCTTGTAGTGAGGTCCCTGTCCAGGGCCAGTGGCCCCTGGGCACATCCTTTTTCCATTTTCCCTGGGAAAGAAAACTCAGCAGTCCAGGTTCCTGATGTCAGTTTGTAGGGCTCCCTTGGGTCTATCAGGGCAGCACAAGTTTGAGGTGGGGACAACTTCGGTGTGGGGTCCATCCTTCGATATAAGGATTTTTTGCAGTGGGGTCCCTGTCCAGGGCCAGGGGCCCCTGGGCACATCCTTTGGCCATTTTCCCTGGGAAAGAAAACTCAGCAGTCCAGGTTCCTGATGTCAGTTTTTAGGGCTCCCTTGGGTCTATCAGGGCAGCACAAGTTTGAGGTGGGGACAACTTCGGTGTGGGGTCCATCCTTCGATATAAGGATTCTTTGCAGTCAGGGCCAGGGGCCCCTGGGCACATCCTTTTTCCATTTTCCCTGGGAAAGAAAACTCAGCAGTCCAGGTTCCTGATGTCAGTTTGTAGAGCTCCCTTGGGTCTATCAGGGCAGCACAAGTTTGAGGTGGGGAGAACTTCGGTGTGGGGTCCATCCTTCAATATATGGATTTTTTGTAGTGAGGTCCCTGTCCAGGTCCAGGGGCCCCTGTGCACATCCTTTTTCAATTTTCCCTGGGAAAGAAAACTCAGCAGTCCAGGTTCCTGATGTCAGTTTGTAGGGCTCCCTTGGGTCTATCAGGGCAGCACAAGTTTGAGGTGGGGAGAACTTCGGTGTGGGGTCCATCCTTCGATTTAAGGATTTTTTGCAGTCAGGGCCAGGGGCCCCTGGGCACATCCTTTGGCCATTTTCCCTGGGAAAGAAAACTCAGCAGTCCCGGTTCCTGATGTCAGTTTGTAGGGCTCCCTTGGGTCTATCAGGGCAGCACAAGTTTGAGGTGGGGACAACTTCGGTGTGGGGTCCATCCTTCGATATAAGGATTCTTTGCAGTCAGGTCCCAACCCAGGACCAGGGGCCCCTGTGCCCATCCTTTTTCCATTTTCCCTGGGAAAGAAAACTCAGCAGTCCAGGTTCCTGATGTCAGTTTGTAGGGCTCCCTTGTGTGTATCAGGGCAGCACAAGTTTGAGGTGGGGACAACTTCATTGTGGGGTCCGTCCTTCGATATAAGGAGTTTTTGCAGTCAGGGCCAGGGGCCCCCGGGCACATCCTTTGGCCATTTTCCCTGGGAAAGAAAACTCAGCAGTCCAGGTTCCTGATGTCAGTTTGTAGGGCTCCCTTGGGTCTATCAGGGCAGCACAAGTTTGAGGTGGGGACAACTTCGGTGTGGGGTCCATCCTTCGATATAATGATTTTTTGCAGTCAAGGCCAGGGGCCCCTGGGCACATCCTTTTTCCATTTTCCCTGGGAAAGAAAATTCAGCAGTCCAGGTTCCTGATGTCAGTTTGTAGGGCTCCCTTGGGTCTATCAGGGCAGCACAAGTTTGAGGTGGGGACAACTTCGGTGTGGGGTCCATCCTTCGATATAAGGATTCTTTGCAGTCAGGGCCAGGGGCCCCTGGGCACATCCTTTTTCCATTTTCCCTGGGAAAGAAAACTCAGCAGTCCAGGTTCCTGATGTCAGTTTGTAGAGCTCCCTTGGGTCTATCAGGGCAGCACAAGTTTGAGGTGGGGACAACTTCGGTGTGGGGTCCATCCTTCAATATATGGATTTTTTGTAGTGAGGTCCCTGTCCAGGTCCAGGGGCCCCTGTGCACATCCTTTTTCCATTTTCCCTGGGAAAGAAAACTCAGCAGTCCAGGTTCCTGATGTCAGTTTGTAGGGCTCCCTTGGGTCTATCAGGGCAGCACAAGTTTGAGGTGGGGAGAACTTCGGTGTGGGGTCCATCCTTCGATATAAGGATTTTTTGCAGTCAGGGCCAGGGGCCCCTGGGCACATCCTTTTTCCATTTTCCCTGGGAAAGAAAACTCAGCAGTCCCGGTTCCTGATGTCGGTTTGTAGGGCTCCCTTGGGTCTATCAGGGCAGCACAAGTTTGAGGTGGGGACAACTTCGGTGTGGGGTCCATCCTTCGATATAAGGATTCTTTGCAGTCAGGCCCCAGCCCAGGACCAGGGGCCCCTGTGCACATCCTTTTTCCATTTTCCCTGGGAAAGAAAACTCAGCAGTCCAGGTTCCTGATGTCAGTTTGTAGGGCTCCCTTGGGTGTATCAGGGCAGCACAAGTTTGAGGTCGGGACAACTTCGTTGTGGGGTCCGTCCTTCGATATAAGGATTCTTTGCAGTCAGGGCCAGGGGCCCCCGGGCACATCCTTTGGCCATTTTCCCTGGGAAAGAAAACTCAGCCATCCAGGTTCCTGATGTCAGTTTGTAGGGCTCCCTTGGGTCTATCAGGGCAGCACAAGCTTGAGATGGGGACAACTTCGGTGTGGGGTCCATCCTTCGATATAAGGATTCTTTGCAGTCAGGGCCAGGGGCCCCTGGGCACATCCTTTTTCCATTTTCCCTGGGAAAGAAAACTCAGCAGTCCAGGTTCCTCATGTCAGTTTGTAGGGCTCCCTTGGGTCTATCAGGGCAGCACAAGTTTGAGGTGGAGAGAACTTCGGTGTGGGGTCCATCCTTCGATATAAAGATTTTTTGCAGTCAGGGCCAGGGGCCCCTGGGCACATCCTTTTTCCATTTTCCCTGGGAAAGAAAACTCAGCAGTCCCGGTTCCTGATGTCAGTTTGTAAGGCTCCCTTGGGTCTATCAGGGCAGCACAAGTTTGAGGTGGGGACAACTTCGGTGTGGGGTGCATCCTTCGATATAAGGATTCTTTGCAGTCAGGCCCCAGCCCAGGACCACGGGCCCCTGTGCACATCCTTTTTCCATTTTCCCTGGGAAAGAAAACTCAGCAGTCCAGGTTCCTGATGTCAGTTTGTAGGGCTCCCTTGGGTGTATCAGGGCAGCACAAGTTTGAGGTGGGGACAACTTCGTTGTGGGGTCCGTCCTTCGATATAAGGATTCTTTGCAGTCAGGGCCAGGGGCCCCCGGGCACATCCTTTGGCCATTTTCCCTGGGAAAGAAAACTCAGCAGTCCAGGTTCCTGATGTCAGTTTGTAGAGCTCCCTTGGGTCTATCAGGGCAGCACAAGTTTGAGGTGGGGACAACTTCGGTGTGGGGTCCATCCTTCGATATAAGGATTTTTTGTAGTGATGTACCTGTCCAGGGCCAGGGGCCCCTGGGCACATCCTTTTTCCATTTTCCCTGGGAAAGAAAACTCAGCAGTCCAGGTTCCTGATGTCAGTTTGTAGGGCTCCCTTGGGTCTATCAGGGCAGCACAAGTTTGAGGTTGCAACAACTTTTGTGTGGGGTCCACCCTTCGGTATGAGGATTTCTTGTAGTGAGGTCCCTATCCAGGGCCAGGGGCCCCTGGGCACATCCTTTTTCCATTTTCCCTGGGAAAGTAAACTCAGCAGTCCAGGTTCCTGATGTCAGTTTGTAGGGCTCCCTTGGGTCTATCAGGGCAGCACAAGTTTGAGGTGGGGACAACTTCGGTGTGGGGTCCATCCTTCGATATAAGGATTTCTTGTAGTGAGGTTCCTGCCAGGGCCACGGGCCCCTGGGCACAACCTTTTTCCATTTTCCCTGGGAAAGAAAACTCAGCAGTCCAGGTTCCTGATGTCAGTTTGTAGAGCTCCCTTGGGTCTATCAGGGCAGCACAAGTTTGAGGTGGGGACAACTTCGGTGTGGGGTCCATCCTTCGATATAAGGATTTTTTGCAGTCAGGGCCAGGGGCCCCTGTGCACATCCTTTATCCATTTTCCCTGGGAAAGAAAACTCAGCAGTCCAGGTTCCTGATGTCAGTTTGTAGGGCTCCCTTGGGTCTATCAGGGCAGCACAAGTTTGAGGTGGGGACAACTTCGGTGTGGGGTGTATCCTTCGATATAAGGATTTTTTGCAGTCAGGGCCAGGGGCCCCTGGGCACATCCTTTTTCCATTTTCCCTGGGAAAGAAAACTCAGCAGTCCAGGTTCCTGATGTCAGTTTGTAGAGCTCCCTTGGGTCGATCAGGGCAGCACAAGTTTGAGGTGGGGACAACTTAGGTGTGGGGTCCATCCTCCGATATAAGGATTTTTTGTAGTGAGGCCCCTGTCCAGGGCCAGGGGCCCCTGGGCACATCCTTTTTCCATTTTCCCTGGGAAAGAAAACTCAGCAGTCCAGGTTCCTGATGTCAGTTTGTAGGGCTCCCTTGGGTCTATCAGGGCAGCACAAGTTTGAGGTGGGGACAACTTCGGTGTGGGGTCCATCCTTCGATATAATGATTTTTTGCAGTCAGGGCCAGGGGCCCCTGGGCACATCCTTTTTCCATTTTCCCTGGGAAAGAAAATTCAGCAGTCCAGGTTCCTGATGTCAGTTTGTAGGGCTCCCTTGGGTCTATCAGGGCAGCACAAGTTTGAGGTTGCAACAACTTTTGTGTGGGGTCCATCCTTCGGTATAAGGATTTCTTGTAGTGAGGTCCCTGTCCAGGGCCAGTGGCCCCTGGGCACATCCTTTTTCCATTTTCCCTGGGAAAGAAAACTCAGCAGTCCAGGTTCCTGATGTCAGTTTGTAGGGCTCCCTTGGGTCTATCAGGGCAGCACAAGTTTGAGGTGGGGACAACTTCGGTGTGGGGTCCATCCTTCGATATAAGGATTTTTTGCAGTGGGGTCCCTGTCCCGGGCCAGGGGCCCCTGGGCACATCCTTTGGCCATTTTCCCTGGGAAAGAAAACTCAGCAGTCCAGGTTCCTGATGTCAGTTTGTAGGGCTCCCTTGGGTCTATCAGGGCAGCACAAGTTTGAGGTGGGGACAACTTCGGTGTGGGGTCCATCCTTCGATATAAGGATTCTTTGCAGTCAGGGCCAGGGGCCCCTGGGCACATCCTTTTTCCATTTTCCCTGGGAAAGAAAACTCAGCAGTCCAGGTTCCTGATGTCAGTTTGTAGAGCTCCCTTGGGTCTATCAGGGCAGCACAAGTTTGAGGTGGGGAGAACTTCGGTGTGGGGTCCATCCTTCAATATATGGATTTTTTGTAGTGAGGTCCCTGTCCAGGTCCAGGGGCCCCTGTGCACATCCTTTTTCCATTTTCCCTGGGAAAGAAAACTCAGCAGTCCAGGTTCCTGATGTCAGTTTGTAGGGCTCCCTTGGGTCTATCAGGGCAGCACAAGTTTGAGGTGGGGAGAACTTCGGTGTGGGGTCCATCCTTCGATTTAAGGATTTTTTGCAGTCAGGGCCAGGGGCCCCTGGGCACATCCTTTGGCCATTTTCCCTGGGAAAGAAAACTCAGCAGTCCCGGTTCCTGATGTCAGTTTGTAGGGCTCCCTTGGGTCTATCAGGGCAGCACAAGTTTGAGGTGGGGACAACTTCGGTGTGGGGTCCATCCTTCGATATAAGGATTCTTTGCAGTCAGGTCCCAGCCCAGGACCAGGGGCCCCTGTGCCCATCCTTTTTCCATTTTCCCTGGGAAAGAAAACTCAGCAGTCCAGGTTCCTGATGTCAGTTTGTAGGGCTCCCTTGTGTGTATCAGGGCAGCACAAGTTTGAGGTGGGGACAACTTCGTTGTGGGGTCCGTCCTTCGATATAAGGAGTTTTTGCAGTCAGGGCCAGGGGCCCCCGGGCACAACCTTTTTCCATTTTCCCTGGGAAAGAAAACTCAGCAGTCCAGGTTCCTGATGTCAGTTTGTAGAGCTCCCTTGGGTCTATCAGGGCAGCACAAGTTTGAGGTGGGGACAACTTCGGTGCGGGGTCCATCCTTCGATATAAGGATTCTTTGCAGTCAGGGCCAGGGGCCCCTGGGCACATCCTTTTTCCATTTTCCCTGGGAAAGAAAACTCAGCAGTCCAGGTTCCTGATGTCAGTTTGTAGGGCTCCCTTGGGTCTATCAGGGCAGCACAAGTTTGAGGTGGAGAGAACTTCGGTGTGGGGTCCATCCTTCGATATAAAGATTTTTTGCAGTCAGGGCCAGGGGCCCCTGGGCACATCCTTTTTCCATTTTCCCTGGGAAAGAAAACTCAGCAGTCCCGGTTCCTGATGTCAGTTTGTAAGGCTCCCTTGGGTCTATCAGGGCAGCACAAGTTTGAGGTGGGGACAATTTCGGTGTGGGGTGCATCCTTCGATATAAGGATTCTTTGCAGTCAGGCCCCAGCCCAGGACCACGGGCCCCTGTGCACATCCTTTTTCCATTTTCCCTGGGAAAGAAAACTCAGCAGTCCAGGTTCCTGATGTCAGTTTGTAGGGCTCCCTTGGGTGTATCAGGGCAGCACAAGTTTGAGGTGGGGACAACTTCGTTGTGGGGTCCGTCCTTCGATATAAGGATTCTTTGCAGTCAGGGCCAGGGGCCCCCGGGCACATCCTTTGGCCATTTTCCCTGGGAAAGAAAACTCAGCAGTCCAGGTTCCTGATGTCAGTTTGTAGAGCTCCCTTGGGTCTATCAGGGCAGCACAAGTTTGAGGTGGGGACAACTTCGGTGTGGGGTCCATCCTTCGATATAAGGATTTTTTGTAGTGATGTACCTGTCCAGGGCCAGGGGCCCCTGGGCACATCCTTTTTCCATTTTCCCTGGGAAAGAAAACTCAGCAGTCCAGGTTCCTGATGTCAGTTTGTAGGGCTCCCTTGGGTCTATCAGGGCAGCACAAGTTTGAGGTTGCAACAACTTTTGTGTGGGGTCCACCCTTCGGTATGAGGATTTCTTGTAGTGAGGTCCCTATCCAGGGCCAGGGGCCCCTGGGCACATCCTTTTTCCATTTTCCCTGGGAAAGTAAACTCAGCAGTCCAGGTTCCTGATGTCAGTTTGTAGGGCTCCCTTGGGTCTATCAGGGCAGCACAAGTTTGAGGTGGGGACAACTTCGGTGTGGGGTCCATCCTTCGATATAAGGATTTCTTGTAGTGAGGTTCCTGCCAGGGCCACGGGCCCCTGGGCACAACCTTTTTCCATTTTCCCTGGGAAAGAAAACTCAGCAGTCCAGGTTCCTGATGTCAGTTTGTAGAGCTCCCTTGGGTCTATCAGGGCAGCACAAGTTTGAGGTGGGGACAACTTCGGTGTGGGGTCCATCCTTCGATATAAGGATTTTTTGCAGTCAGGGCCAGGGGCCCCTGTGCACATCCTTTATCCATTTTCCCTGGGAAAGAAAACTCAGCAGTCCAGGTTCCTGATGTCAGTTTGTAGGGCTCCCTTGGGTCTATCAGGGCAGCACAAGTTTGAGGTGGGGACAACTTCGGTGTGGGGTGTATCCTTCGATATAAGGATTTTTTGCAGTCAGGGCCAGGGGCCCCTGGGCACATCCTTTTTCCATTTTCCCTGGGAAAGAAAACTCAGCAGTCCAGGTTCCTGATGTCAGTTTGTAGAGCTCCCTTGGGTCGATCAGGGCAGCACAAGTTTGAGGTGGGGACAACTTAGGTGTGGGGTCCATCCTCCGATATAAGGATTTTTTGTAGTGAGGCCCCTGTCCAGGGCCAGGGGCCCCTGGGCACATCCTTTTTCCATTTTCCCTGGGAAAGTAAACTCAGCAGTCCAGGTTCCTCATGTCAGTTTGTAGGGCTCCCTTGGGTCTATCAGGGCAGCACAAGTTTGAGGTGGGGACAACTTCGGTGTGGGGTCCATCCTTCGATATAATGATTTTTTGCAGTCAGGGCCAGGGGCCCCTGGGCACATCCTTTTTCCATTTTCCCTGGGAAAGAAAATTCAGCAGTCCAGGTTCCTGATGTCAGTTTGTAGGGCTCCCTTGGGTCTATCAGGGCAGCACAAGTTTGAGGTTGCAACAACTTTTGTGTGGGGTCCATCCTTCGGTATAAGGATTTCTTGTAGTGAGGTCCCTGTCCAGGGCCAGTGGCCCCTGGGCACAACCTTTGGCCATTTTCCCTGGGAAAGAAAACTCAGCAGTCCAGGTTCCTGATGTCAGTTTGTAGGGCTCCCTTGGGTCTATCAGGGCAGCACAAGTTTGAGGTGGGGACAACTTCGGTGTGGGGTCCATCCTTCGATATAAGGATTTTTTGCAGTGGGGTCCCTGTCCAGGGCCAGGGGCCCCTGGGCACATCCTTTGGCCATTTTCCCTGGGAAAGAAAACTCAGCAGTCCAGGTTCCTGATGTCAGTTTGTAGGGCTCCCTTGGGTCTATCAGGGCAGCACAAGTTTGAGGTGGGGACAACTTCGGTGTGGGGTCCATCCTTCGATATAAGGATTCTTTGCAGTCAGGGCCAGGGGCCCCTGGGCACATCCTTTTTCCATTTTCCCTGGGAAAGAAAACTCAGCAGTCCAGGTTCCTGATGTCAGTTTGTAGAGCTCCCTTGGGTCTATCAGGGCAGCACAAGTTTGAGGTGGGGAGAACTTCGGTGTGGGGTCCATCCTTCAATATATGGATTTTTTGTAGTGAGGTCCCTGTCCAGGTCCAGGGGCCCCTGTGCACATCCTTTTTCAATTTTCCCTGGGAAAGAAAACTCAGCAGTCCAGGTTCCTGATGTCAGTTTGTAGGGCTCCCTTGGGTCTATCAGGGCAGCACAAGTTTGAGGTGGGGAGAACTTCGGTGTGGGGTCCATCCTTCGATTTAAGGATTTTTTGCAGTCAGGGCCAGGGGCCCCTGGGCACATCCTTTGGCCATTTTCCCTGGGAAAGAAAACTCAGCAGTCCCGGTTCCTGATGTCAGTTTGTAGGGCTCCCTTGGGTCTATCAGGGCAGCACAAGTTTGAGGTGGGGACAACTTCGGTGTGGGGTCCATCCTTCGATATAAGGATTCTTTGCAGTCAGGTCCCAACCCAGGACCAGGGGCCCCTGTGCCCATTCTTTTTCCATTTTCCCTGGGAAAGAAAACTCAGCAGTCCAGGTTCCTGATGTCAGTTTGTAGGGCTCCCTTGTGTGTATCAGGGCAGCACAAGTTTGAGGTGGGGACAACTTCGTTGTGGGGTCCGTCCTTCGATATAAGGAGTTTTTGCAGTCAGGGCCAGGGGCCCCCGGGCACATCCTTTATCCATTTTCCCTGGGAAAGAAAACTCAGCAGTCCAGGTTCCTGATGTCAGTTTGTAGGGCTCCCTTGGGTCTATCAGGGCAGCACAAGTTTGAGGTGGGGACAACTTCGGTGTGGGGTCCATCCTTCGATATAATGATTTTTTGCAGTCAAGGCCAGGGGCCCCTGGGCACATCCTTTTTCCATTTTCCCTGGGAAAGAAAACTCAGCAGTCCAGGTTCCTGATGTCAGTTTGTAGGGCTCCCTTGGGTCTATCAGGGCAGCACAAGTTTGAGGTGGGGACAACTTCGGTGTGGGGTCCATCCTTCGATATAAGGATTCTTTGCAGTCAGGGCCAGGGGCCCCTGGGCACATCCTTTTTCCATTTTCCCTGGGAAAGAAAACTCAGCAGTCCAGGTTCCTGATGTCAGTTTGTAGAGCTCCCTTGGGTCTATCAGGGCAGCACAAGTTTGAGGTGGGGACAACTTCGGTGTGGGGTCCATCCTTCAATATATGGATTTTTTGTAGTGAGGTCCCTGTCCAGGTCCAGGGGCCCCTGTGCACATCCTTTTTCCATTTTCCCTGGGAAAGAAAACTCAGCAGTCCAGGTTCCTGATGTCAGTTTGTAGGGCTCCCTTGGGTCTATCAGGGCAGCACAAGTTTGAGGTGGGGAGAACTTCGGTGTGGGGTCCATCCTTCGATATAAGGATTTTTTGCAGTCAGGGCCAGGGGCCCCTGGGCACATCCTTTTTCCATTTTCCCTGGGAAAGAAAACTCAGCAGTCCAGGTTCCTGATGTCAGTTTGTAGGGCTCCCTTGGGTGTATCAGGGCCGCACAAGTTTGAGGTCGGGACAACTTCGTTGTGGGGTCCGTCCTTCGATATAAGGATTCTTTGCAGTCAGGGCCAGGGGCCCCCGGGCACATCCTTTGGCCATTTTCCCTGGGAAAGAAAACTCAGCCGTCCAGGTTCCTGATGTCAGTTTGTAGGGCTCCCTTGGGTCTATCAGGGCAGCACAAGCTTGAGATGGGGACAACTTCGGTGTGGGGTCCATCCTTCGATATAAGGATTCTTTGCAGTCAGGGCCAGGGGCCCCTGGGCACATCCTTTTTCCATTTTCCCTGGGAAAGAAAACTCAGCAGTCCAGGTTCCTCATGTCAGTTTGTAGGGCTCCCTTGGGTCTATCAGGGCAGCACAAGTTTGAGGTGGAGAGAACTTCGGTGTGGGGTCCATCCTTCGATATAAAGATTTTTTGCAGTCAGGGCCAGGGGCCCCTGGGCACATCCTTTTTCCATTTTCCCTGGGAAAGAAAACTCAGCAGTCCCGGTTCCTGATGTCAGTTTGTAAGGCTCCCTTGGGTCTATCAGGGCAGCACAAGTTTGAGGTGGGGACAACTTCGTTGTGGGGTCCGTCCTTCGATATAAGGATTCTTTGCAGTCAGGGCCAGGGGCCCCCGGGCACATCCTTTGGCCATTTTCCCTGGGAAAGAAAACTCAGCAGTCCAGGTTCCTGATGTCAGTTTGTAGAGCTCCCTTGGGTCTATCAGGGCAGCACAAGTTTGAGGTGGGGACAACTTCGGTGTGGGGTCCATCCTTCGATATAAGGATTTTTTGTAGTGATGTACCTGTCCAGGGCCAGGGGCCCCTGGGCACATCCTTTTTCCATTTTCCCTGGGAAAGAAAACTCAGCAGTCCAGGTTCCTGATGTCAGTTTGTAGGGCTCCCTTGGGTCTATCAGGGCAGCACAAGTTTGAGGTTGCAACAACTTTTGTGTGGGGTCCACCCTTCGGTATGAGGATTTCTTGTAGTGAGGTCCCTATCCAGGGCCAGGGGCCCCTGGGCACATCCTTTTTCCATTTTCCCTGGGAAAGTAAACTCAGCAGTCCAGGTTCCTGATGTCAGTTTGTAGGGCTCCCTTGGGTCTATCAGGGCAGCACAAGTTTGAGGTGGGGACAACTTCGGTGTGGGGTCCATCCTTCGATATAAGGATTACTTGTAGTGAGGTTCCTGCCAGGGCCACGGGCCCCTGGGCACAACCTTTTTCCATTTTCCCTGGGAAAGAAAACTCAGCAGTCCAGGTTCCTGATGTCAGTTTGTAGAGCTCCCTTGGGTCTATCAGGGCAGCACAAGTTTGAGGTGGGGACAACTTCGGTGTGGGGTCCATCCTTCGATATAAGGATTTTTTGCAGTCAGGGCCAGGGGCCCCTGTGCACATCCTTTATCCATTTTCCCTGGGAAAGAAAACTCAGCAGTCCAGGTTCCTGATGTCAGTTTGTAGGGCTCCCTTGGGTCTATCAGGGCAGCACAAGTTTGAGGTGGGGACAACTTCGGTGTGGGGTGTATCCTTCGATATAAGGATTTTTTGCAGTCAGGGCCAGGGGCCCCTGGGCACATCCTTTTTCCATTTTCCCTGGGAAAGAAAACTCAGCAGTCCAGGTTCCTGATGTCAGTTTGTAGAGCTCCCTTGGGTCGATCAGGGCAGCACAAGTTTGAGGTGGGGACAACTTAGGTGTGGGGTCCATCCTCCGATATAAGGATTTTTTGTAGTGAGGCCCCTGTCCAGGGCCAGGGGCCCCTGGGCACATCCTTTTTCCATTTTCCCTGGGAAAGAAAACTCAGCAGTCCAGGTTCCTGATGTCAGTTTGTAGGGCTCCCTTGGGTCTATCAGGGCAGCACAAGTTTGAGGTGGGGACAACTTCGGTGTGGGGTCCATCCTTCGATATAATGATTTTTTGCAGTCAGGGCCAGGGGCCCCTGGGCACATCCTTTTTCCATTTTCCCTGGGAAAGAAAATTCAGCAGTCCAGGTTCCTGATGTCAGTTTGTAGGGCTCCCTTGGGTCTATCAGGGCAGCACAAGTTTGAGGTTGCAACAACTTTTGTGTGGGGTCCATCCTTCGGTATAAGGATTTCTTGTAGTGAGGTCCCTGTCCAGGGCCAGTGGCCCCTGGGCACATCCTTTTTCCATTTTCCCTGGGAAAGAAAACTCAGCAGTCCAGGTTCCTGATGTCAGTTTGTAGGGCTCCCTTGGGTCTATCAGGGCAGCACAAGTTTGAGGTGGGGACAACTTCGGTGTGGGGTCCATCCTTCGATATAAGGATTTTTTGCAGTGGGGTCCCTGTCCCGGGCCAGGGGCCCCTGGGCACATCCTTTGGCCATTTTCCCTGGGAAAGAAAACTCAGCAGTCCAGGTTCCTGATGTCAGTTTGTAGGGCTCCCTTGGGTCTATCAGGGCAGCACAAGTTTGAGGTGGGGACAACTTCGGTGTGGGGTCCATCCTTCGATATAAGGATTCTTTGCAGTCAGGGCCAGGGGCCCCTGGGCACATCCTTTTTCCATTTTCCCTGGGAAAGAAAACTCAGCAGTCCAGGTTCCTGATGTCAGTTTGTAGAGCTCCCTTGGGTCTATCAGGGCAGCACAAGTTTGAGGTGGGGAGAACTTCGGTGTGGGGTCCATCCTTCAATATATGGATTTTTTGTAGTGAGGTCCCTGTCTAGGTCCAGGGGCCCCTGTGCACATCCTTTTTCCATTTTCCCTGGGAAAGAAAACTCAGCAGTCCAGGTTCCTGATGTCAGTTTGTAGGGCTCCCTTGGGTCTATCAGGGCAGCACAAGTTTGAGGTGGGGAGAACTTCGGTGTGGGGTCCATCCTTCGATTTAAGGATTTTTTGCAGTCAGGGCCAGGGGCCCCTGGGCACATCCTTTGGCCATTTTCCCTGGGAAAGAAAACTCAGCAGTCCCGGTTCCTGATGTCAGTTTGTAGGGCTCCCTTGGGTCTATCAGGGCAGCACAAGTTTGAGGTGGGGACAACTTCGGTGTGGGGTCCATCCTTCGATATAAGGATTCTTTGCAGTCAGGTCCCAGCCCAGGACCAGGGGCCCCTGTGCCCATCCTTTTTCCATTTTCCCTGGGAAAGAAAACTCAGCAGTCCAGGTTCCTGATGTCAGTTTGTAGGGCTCCCTTGTGTGTATCAGGGCAGCACAAGTTTGAGGTGGGGACAACTTCGTTGTGGGGTCCGTCCTTCGATATAAGGAGTTTTTGCAGTCAGGGCCAGGGGCCCCCGGGCACATCCTTTGGCCATTTTCCCTGGGAAAGAAAACTCAGCAGTCCAGGTTCCTGATGTCAGTTTGTAGGGCTCCCTTGGGTCTATCAGGGCAGCACAAGCTTGAGATGGGGACAACTTCGGTGTGGGGTCCATCTTTCGATATAAGGATTCTTTGCAGTCAGGGCCAGGGGCCCCCAGGCACATCCTTTTTCCATTTTCCCTGGGAAAGAAAACTCAGCAGTCCAGGTTCCTGATGTCAGTTTGTAGGGCTCCCTTGGGTGTATCAGGGCAGCACAAGCTTGAGATGGGGACAACTTCGGTGTGGGGTCCATCCTTCGATATAAGGATTCTTTGCAGTCAGGGCCAGGGGCCCCTGGGCACATCCTTTGGCCATTTTCCCTGGGAAAGAAAACTCAGCAGTCCAGGTTCCTCATGTCAGTTTGTAGGGCTCCCTTGGGTCTATCAGGGCAGCACAAGTTTGAGGTGGGGACAACTTCGGTGTGGGGTGCATCCTTCGATATAAGGATTCTTTGCAGTCAGGCCCCAGCCCAGGACCACGGGCCCCTGTGCACATCCTTTTTCCATTTTCCCTGGGAAAGAAAACTCAGCAGTCCAGGTTCCTGATGTCAGTTTGTAGGGCTCCCTTGGGTCTATCAGGGCAGCACAAGTTTGAGGTGGGGACAACTTCGTTGTGGGGTCCGTCCTTCGATATAAGGATTCTTTGCAGTCAGGGCCCGGGGCCCCCGGGCACATCCTTTGGCCATTTTCCCTGGGAAAGAAAACTCAGCAGTCCAGGTTCCTGATGTCAGTTTGTAGGGCTCCCTTGGGTCTATCAGGGCAGCACAAGTTTGAGGTGGGGACAACTTCGGTGTGGGGTCCATCCTTCGATATAAGGATTCTTTGCAGTCAGGGCCAGGGGCCCCTGGGCACATCCTTTTTCCATTTTCCCTGGGAAAGAAAACTCAGCAGTCCAGGTTCCTGATGTCAGTTTGTAGAGCTCCCCTGGGTCGATCAGGGCAGCACAAGTTTGAGGTGGGAACAACTTAGGTGTGGGGTCCATCCTTCGATATAAGGATTTTTTGTAGTGAGGCCCCTGTCCAGGGCCAGGGGCCCCTGGGCACATCCTTTTTCCATTTTCCCTGGGAAAGAAAACTCAGCAGTCCAGGTTCCTGATGTCAGTTTGTAGGGCTCCCTTGGGTCTATCAGGGTAGCACAAGTTTGAGGTGGGGACAACTTCGGTGTGGGGTCCATCCTTCGATATAATGATTTTTTGCAGTCAAGGCCAGGGGCCCCTGGGCACATCCTTTTTCCATTTTCCCTGGGAAAGAAAATTCAGCAGTCCAGGTTCCTGATGTCAGTTTGTAGGGCTCCCTTGGGTCTATCAGGGCAGCACAAGTTTGAGGTGGGGACAACTTCGGTGTGGGGTGCATCCTTCGATATAAGGATTTTTTGCAGTCAGGTCCCTGTCCAGGGCCAGGGGCCCCTGGGCACATCCTTTGGCCATTTTCCCTGGGAAAGAAAACTCAGCAGTCCAGGTTCCTGATGTCAGTTTGTAGGGCTCCCTTGGGTCTATCAGGGCAGCACAAGTTTGAGGTGGGGACAACTTCGGTGTGGGGTCCATCCTTCGATATAAGGATTCTTTGCAGTCAGGGCCAGGGGCCCCTGGGCACATCCTTTTTCCATTTTCCCTGGGAAAGAAAACTCAGCAGTCCAGGTTCCTGATGTCAGTTTGTAGAGCTCCCTTGGGTCTATCAGGGCAGCACAAGTTTGAGGTGGGGAGAACTTCGGTGTGGGGTCCATCCTTCAATATATGGATTTTTTGTAGTGAGGTCCCTGTCTAGGTCCAGGGGCCCCTGTGCACATCCTTTTTCCATTTTCCCTGGGAAAGAAAACTCAGCAGTCCAGGTTCCTGATGTCAGTTTGTAGGGCTCCCTTGGGTCTATCAGGGCAGCACAAGTTTGAGGTGGGGAGAACTTCGGTGTGGGGTCCATCCTTCGATTTAAGGATTTTTTGCAGTCAGGGCCAGGGGCCCCTGGGCACATCCTTTGGCCATTTTCCCTGGGAAAGAAAACTCAGCAGTCCCGGTTCCTGATGTCAGTTTGTAGGGCTCCCTTGGGTCTATCAGGGCAGCACAAGTTTGAGGTGGGGACAACTTCGGTGTGGGGTCCATCCTTCGATATAAGGATTCTTTGCAGTCAGGTCCCAGCCCAGGACCAGGGGCCCCTGTGCCCATCCTTTTTCCATTTTCCCTGGGAAAGAAAACTCAGCAGTCCAGGTTCCTGATGTCAGTTTGTAGGGCTCCCTTGTGTGTATCAGGGCAGCACAAGTTTGAGGTGGGGACAACTTCGTTGTGGGGTCCGTCCTTCGATATAAGGAGTTTTTGCAGTCAGGGCCAGGGGCCCCCGGGCACATCCTTTGGCCATTTTCCCTGGGAAAGAAAACTCAGCAGTCCAGGTTCCTGATGTCAGTTTGTAGGGCTCCCTTGGGTCTATCAGGGCAGCACAAGCTTGAGATGGGGACAACTTCGGTGTGGGGTCCATCTTTCGATATAAGGATTCTTTGCAGTCAGGGCCAGGGGCCCCCAGGCACATCCTTTTTCCATTTTCCCTGGGAAAGAAAACTCAGCAGTCCAGGTTCCTGATGTCAGTTTGTAGGGCTCCCTTGGGTGTATCAGGGCAGCACAAGCTTGAGATGGGGACAACTTCGGTGTGGGGTCCATCCTTCGATATAAGGATTCTTTGCAGTCAGGGCCAGGGGCCCCTGGGCACATCCTTTGGCCATTTTCCCTGGGAAAGAAAACTCAGCAGTCCAGGTTCCTCATGTCAGTTTGTAGGGCTCCCTTGGGTCTATCAGGGCAGCACAAGTTTGAGGTGGGGACAACTTCGGTGTGGGGTGCATCCTTCGATATAAGGATTCTTTGCAGTCAGGCCCCAGCCCAGGACCACGGGCCCCTGTGCACATCCTTTTTCCATTTTCCCTGGGAAAGAAAACTCAGCAGTCCAGGTTCCTGATGTCAGTTTGTAGGGCTCCCTTGGGTCTATCAGGGCAGCACAAGTTTGAGGTGGGGACAACTTCGTTGTGGGGTCCGTCCTTCGATATAAGGATTCTTTGCAGTCAGGGCCCGGGGCCCCCGGGCACATCCTTTGGCCATTTTCCCTGGGAAAGAAAACTCAGCAGTCCAGGTTCCTGATGTCAGTTTGTAGGGCTCCCTTGGGTCTATCAGGGCAGCACAAGTTTGAGGTGGGGACAACTTCGGTGTGGGGTCCATCCTTCGATATAAGGATTCTTTGCAGTCAGGGCCAGGGGCCCCTGGGCACATCCTTTTTCCATTTTCCCTGGGAAAGAAAACTCAGCAGTCCAGGTTCCTGATGTCAGTTTGTAGAGCTCCCCTGGGTCGATCAGGGCAGCACAAGTTTGAGGTGGGAACAACTTAGGTGTGGGGTCCATCCTTCGATATAAGGATTTTTTGTAGTGAGGCCCCTGTCCAGGGCCAGGGGCCCCTGGGCACATCCTTTTTCCATTTTCCCTGGGAAAGAAAACTCAGCAGTCCAGGTTCCTGATGTCAGTTTGTAGGGCTCCCTTGGGTCTATCAGGGTAGCACAAGTTTGAGGTGGGGACAACTTCGGTGTGGGGTCCATCCTTCGATATAATGATTTTTTGCAGTCAAGGCCAGGGGCCCCTGGGCACATCCTTTTTCCATTTTCCCTGGGAAAGAAAATTCAGCAGTCCAGGTTCCTGATGTCAGTTTGTAGGGCTCCCTTGGGTCTATCAGGGCAGCACAAGTTTGAGGTGGGGACAACTTCGGTGTGGGGTGCATCCTTCGATATAAGGATTTTTTGCAGTCAGGTCCCTGTCCAGGGCCAGGGGCCCCTGGGCACATCCTTTGGCCATTTTCCCTGGGAAAGAAAACTCAGCAGTCCAGGTTCCTGATGTCAGTTTGTAGGGCTCCCTTGGGTCTATCAGGGCAGCACAAGTTTGAGGTGGGGACAACTTCGGTGTGGGGTCCATCCTTCGATATAAGGATTCTTTGCAGTCAGGGCCAGGGGCCCCTGGGCACATCCTTTTTCCATTTTCCCTGGGAAAGAAAACTCAGCAGTCCAGGTTCCTGATGTCAGTTTGTAGAGCTCCCTTGGGTCTATCAGGGCAGCACAAGTTTGAGGTGGGGAGAACTTCGGTGTGGGGTCCATCCTTCAATATATGGATTTTTTGTAGTGAGGTCCCTGTCCAGGTCCAGGGGCCCCTCTGCACATCCTTTTTCCATTTTCCCTGGGAAAGAAAACTCAGCAGTCCAGGTTCCTGATGTCAGTTTGTAGGGCTCCCTTGGGTCTATCAGGGCAGCACAAGTTTGAGGTGGGGAGAACTTCGGTGTGGGGTCCATCCTTCGATATAAGGATTTTTTGCAGTCAGGGCCAGGGGCCCCTGGGCACATCCTTTGGCCATTTTCCCTGGGAAAGAAAACTCAGCAGTCCCGGTTCCTGATGTCAGTTTGTAGGGCTCCCTTGGGTCTATCAGGGCAGCACAAGTTTGAGGTGGGGACAACTTCGGTGTGGGGTCCATCCTTCGATATAAGGATTCTTTGCAGTCAGGTCCCAGCCCAGGACCAGGGGCCCCTGTGCCCATCCTTTTTCCATTTTCCCTGGGAAAGAAAACTCAGCAGTCCAGGTTCCTGATGTCAGTTTGTAGGGCTCCCTTGTGTGTATCAGGGCAGCACAAGTTTGAGGTGGGGACAACTTCGTTGTGGGGTCCGTCCTTCGATATAAGGAGTTTTTGCAGTCAGGGCCAGGGGCCCCCGGGCACATCCTTTGGCCATTTTCCCTGGGAAAGAAAACTCAGCAGTCCAGGTTCCTGATGTCAGTTTGTAGGGCTCCCTTGGGTCTATCAGGGCAGCACAAGCTTGAGATTGGGACAACTTCGGTGTGGGGTCCATCGTTCGATATAAGGATTCTTGGCAGTCAGGGCCAGGGGCCCCCGGGCACATCCTTTGGCCATTTTCCCTGGGAAAGAAAACTCAGCAGTCCAGGTTCCTGATGTCAGTTTGTAGGGCTCCCTTGGGTCTATCAGGGCAGCACAAGCTTGAGATGGGGACAACTTCGGTGTGGGGTCCATCCTTCGATATAAGGATTCTTTGCAGTCAGGGCCAGGGGCCCCTGGGCACATCCTTTTTCCATTTTCCCTGGGAAAGAAAACTCAGCAGTCCAGGTTCCTCATGTCAGTCTGTAGGGCTCCCTTGGGTCTATCAGGGCAGCCCAAGTTTGAGGTGGAGAGAACTTCGGTGTGGGGTCCATCCTTCGATATAAAGATTTTTTGCAGTCAGGGCCAGGGGCCCCTGGGCACATCCTTTTTCCATTTTCCCTGGGAAAGAAAACTCAGCAGTCCCGGTTCCTGATGTCAGTTTGTAGGGCTCCCTTGGGTCTATCAGGGCAGCACAAGTTTGAGGTGGGGACAACTTCGGTGTGGGGTGCATCCTTCCATATAAGGATTCTTTGCAGTCAGGCCCCAGCCCAGGACCACGGGCCCCTGTGCACATCCTTTTTCCATTTTCCCTGGGAAAGAAAACTCAGCAGTCCAGGTTCCTGATGTCAGTTTGTAGGGCTGCCTTGGGTCTATCAGGGCAGCACAAGTTTGAGGTGGGGACAACTTCGTTGTGGGGTCCGTCCTTCGATATAAGGATTCTTTGCAGTCAGGGCCAGGGGCCCCCGGGCACATCCTTTGGCCATTTTCCCTGGGAAAGAAAACTCAGCAGTCCAGGTTCCTGATGTCAGTTTGTAGGGCTCCCTTGGGTCTATCAGGGCAGCACAAGTTTGAGGTGGGGACAACTTCGGTGTGGGGTCCATCCTTCGATATAAGGATTTTTTACAGTGAGGCCCCAGCCCAGGACCAGGGGCCCCTGTGCACATCCTTTTTCCATTTTCCCTGGGAAAGAAAACTCAGCAGTCCAGGTTCCTGATGTCAGTTTGTAGGGCTCCCTTGGGTGTATCAGGACAGCACAAGTTTGAGGTGGGGACAACTTCGTTGTGGGGTCCGTCCTTCGATATAAGGATTCTTTGCAGTCAGGGCCAGGGGCCCCCGGGCACATCCTTTGGCCATTTTCCCTGGGAAAGAAAACTCAGCAGTCCAGGTTCCTGATGTCAGTTTGTAGGGCTCCCTTGGGTCTATCAGGGCAGCACAAGCTTGAGATGGGGACAACTTCGGTGTGGGGTCCATCCTTCGATATAAGGATTCTTTGCAGTCAGGGCCAGGGGCCCCTGGGCACATCCTTTTTCCATTTTCCCTGGGAAAGAAAACTCAGCAGTCCAGGTTCCTGATGTCAGTTTGTAGAGCTCCCCTGGGTCGATCAGGGCAGCACAAGTTTGAGGTGGGAACAACTTAGGTGTGGGGTCCATCCTTCGATATAAGGATTTTTTGTAGTGAGGCCCCTGTCCAGGGCCAGGGGCCCCTGGGCACATCCTTTTTCCATTTTCCCTGGGAAAGAAAACTCAGCAGTCCAGGTTCCTGATGTCAGTTTGTAGGGCTCCCTTGGGTCTATCAGGGCAGCACAAGTTTGAGGTGGGGACAACTTCGGTGTGGGGTCCATCCTTCGATATAAGGATTTTTTGCAGTGGGGTCCCTGTCCCGGGCCAGGGGCCCCTGGGCACATCCTTTGGCCATTTTCCCTGGGAAAGAAAACTCAGCAGTCCAGGTTCCTGATGTCAGTTTGTAGGGCTCCCTTGGGTCTATCAGGGCAGCACAAGTTTGAGGTGGGGACAACTTCGGTGTGGGGTCCATCCTTCGATATAAGGATTCTTTGCAGTCAGGGCCAGGGGCCCCTGGGCACATCCTTTTTCCATTTTCCCTGGGAAAGAAAACTCAGCAGTCCAGGTTCCTGATGTCAGTTTGTAGAGCTCCCTTGGGTCTATCAGGGCAGCACAAGTTTGAGGTGGGGAGAACTTCGGTGTGGGGTCCATCCTTCAATATATGGATTTTTTGTAGTGAGGTCCCTGTCCAGGGCCAGGGGCCCCTGTGCACATCCTTTTTCCATTTTCCCTGGGAAAGAAAACTCAGCAGTCCAGGTTCCTGATGTCAGTTTGTAGGGCTCCCTTGGGTCTATCAGGGCAGCACAAGTTTGAGGTGGGGAGAACTTCGGTGTGGGGTCCATCCTTCGATTTAAGGATTTTTTGCAGTCAGGGCCAGGGGCCCCTGGGCACATCCTTTGGCCATTTTCCCTGGGAAAGAAAACTCAGCAGTCCCGGTTCCTGATGTCAGTTTGTAGGGCTCCCTTGGGTCTATCAGGGCAGCACAAGTTTGAGGTGGGGACAACTTCGGTGTGGGGTCCATCCTTCGATATAAGGATTCTTTGCAGTCAGGTCCCAGCCCAGGACCAGGGGCCCCTGTGCCCAACCTTTTTCCATTTTCCCTGGGAAAGAAAACTCAGCAGTCCAGGTTCCTGATGTCAGTTTGTAGGGCTCCCTTGTGTGTATCAGGGCAGCACAAGTTTGAGGTGGGGACAACTTCGTTGTGGGGTCCGTCCTTCGATATAAGGAGTTTTTGCAGTCAGGGCCAGGGGCCCCCGGGCACATCCTTTGGCCATTTTCCCTGGGAAAGAAAACTCAGCAGTCCAGGTTCCTGATGTCAGTTTGTAGGGCTCCCTTGGGTCTATCAGGGCAGCACAAGCTTGAGATGGGGACAACTTCGGTGTGGGGTCCATCTTTCGATATAAGGATTCTTGGCAGTCAGGGCCAGGGGCCCCCAGGCACATCCTTTTTCCATTTTCCCTGGGAAAGAAAACTGAGCAGTCCAGGTTCCTGATGTCAGTTTGTAGGGCTCCCTTGGGTGTATCAGGGCAGCACAAGCTTGAGATGGGGACAACTTCGGTGTGGGGTCCATCCTTCGATATAAGGATTCTTTGCAGTCAGGGCCAGGGGCCCCTGGGCACATCCTTTGGCCATTTTCCCTGGGAAAGAAAACTCAGCAGTCCAGGTTCCTCATGTCAGTTTGTAGGGCTCCCTTGGGTCTATCAGGGCAGCACAAGTTTGAGGTGGAGAGAACTTCGGTGTGGGGTCCATCCTTCGATATAAAGATTTTTTGCAGTCAGGGCCAGGGGCCCCTGGGCACATCCTTTTTCCATTTTCCCTGGGAAAGAAAACTCAGCAGTCCAGGTTCCTGATGTCAGTTTGTAGGGCTCCCTTGGGTCTATCAGGGCAGCACAAGTTTGAGGTGGGGACAACTTCGGTGTGGGGTGCATCCTTCGATATAAGGATTCTTTGCAGTCAGGCCCCAGCCCAGGACCACGGGCCCCTGTGCACATCCTTTTTCCATTTTCCCTGGGAAAGAAAACTCAGCAGTCCAGGTTCCTGATGTCAGTTTGTAGGGCTCCCTTGGGTCTATCAGGGCAGCACAAGTTTGAGGTGGGGACAACTTCGTTGTGGGGTCCGTCCTTCGATATAAGGATTCTTTGCAGTCAGGGCCAGGGGCCCCCGGGCACATCCTTTGGCCATTTTCCCTGGGAAAGAAAACTCAGCAGTCCAGGTTCCTGATGTCAGTTTGTAGGGCTCCCTTGGGTCTATCAGGGCAGCACAAGTTTGAGGTGGGGACAACTTCGGTGTGGGGTCCATCCTTCGATATAAGGATTCTTTGCAGTCAGGGCCAGGGGCCCCTGGGCACATCCTTTTTCCATTTTCCCTGGGAAAGAAAACTCAGCAGTCCAGGTTCCTGATGTCAGTTTGTAGAGCTCCCCTGGGTCGATCAGGGCAGCACAAGTTTGAGGTGGGAACAACTTAGGTGTGGGGTCCATCCTTCGATATAAGGATTTTTTGTAGTGAGGCCCCTGTCCAGGGCCAGGGGCCCCTGGGCACATCCTTTTTCCATTTTCCCTGGGAAAGAAAACTCAGCAGTCCAGGTTCCTGATGTCAGTTTGTAGGGCTCCCTTGGGTCTATCAGGGTAGCACAAGTTTGAGGTGGGGACAACTTCGGTGTGGGGTCCATCCTTCGATATAATGATTTTTTGCAGTCAAGGCCAGGGGCCCCTGGGCACATCCTTTTTCCATTTTCCCTGGGAAAGAAAATTCAGCAGTCCAGGTTCCTGATGTCAGTTTGTAGGGCTCCCTTGGGTCTATCAGGGCAGCACAAGTTTGAGGTGGGGACAACTTCGGTGTGGGGTCCATCCTTCGATATAAGGATTTTTTGCAGTAGGGTCCCTGTCCAGGGCCAGGGGCCCCTGGGCACATCCTTTGGCCATTTTCCCTGGGAAAGAAAACTCAGCAGTCCAGGTTCCTGATGTCAGTTTGTAGGGCTCCCTTGGGTCTATCAGGGCAGCACAAGTTTGAGGTGGGGACAACTTCGGTGTGGGGTCCATCCTTCGATATAAGGATTCTTTGCAGTCAGGGCCAGGGGCCCCTGGGCACATCCTTTTTCCATTTTCCCTGGGAAAGAAAACTCAGCAGTCCAGGTTCCTGATGTCAGTTTGTAGAGCTCCCTTGGGTCTATCAGGGCAGCACAAGTTTGAGGTGGGGAGAACTTCGGTGTGGGGTCCATCCTTCAATATATGGATTTTTTGTAGTGAGGTCCCTGTCCAGGTCCAGGGGCCCCTGTGCACATCCTTTTTCCATTTTCCCTGGGAAAGAAAACTCAGCAGTCCAGGTTCCTGATGTCAGTTTGTAGGGCTCCCTTGTGTGTATCAGGGCAGCACAAGTTTGAGGTGGGGACAACTTCGTTGTGGGGTCCGTCCTTCGATATAAGGAGTTTTTGCAGTCAGGGCCAGGGGCCCCCGGGCACATCCTTTGGCCATTTTCCCTGGGAAAGAAAACTCAGCAGTCCAGGTTCCTGATGTCAGTTTGTAGGGCTCCCTTGGGTCTATCAGGGCAGCACAAGTTTGAGGTGGGGACAACTTCGGTGTGGGGTCCATCCTTCGATATAAGGATTTTTTGCAGTGAGGCCCCAGCCCAGGACCAGGGGCCCCTGTGCACATCCTTTTTCCATTTTCCCTGGGAAAGAAAACTCAGCAGTCCAGGTTCCTGATGTCAGTTTGTAGGGCTCCCTTGGGTGTATCAGGACAGCACAAGTTTGAGGTGGGGACAACTTCGTTGTGGGGTCCGTCCTTCGATATAAGGATTCTTTGCAGTCAGGGCCAGGGGCCCCCGGGCACATCCTTTGGCCATTTTCCCTGGGAAAGAAAACTCAGCAGTCCAGGTTCCTGATGTCAGTTTGTAGGGCTCCCTTGGGTCTATCAGGGCAGCACAAGCTTGAGATGGGGACAACTTCGGTGTGGGGTCCATCCTTCGATATAAGGATTCTTTGCAGTCAGGGCCAGGGGCCCCTGGGCACATCCTTTTTCCATTTTCCCTGGGAAAGAAAACTCAGCAGTCCAGGTTCCTGATGTCAGTTTGTAGGGCTCCCTTGGGTCTATCAGGGTAGCACAAGTTTGAGGTGGGGACAACTTCGGTGTGGGGTCCATCCTTCGATATAATGATTTTTTGCAGTCAAGGCCAGGGGCCCCTGGGCACATCCTTTTTCCATTTTCCCTGGGAAAGAAAATTCAGCAGTCCAGGTTCCTGATGTCAGTTTGTAGGGCTCCCTTGGGTCTATCAGGGCAGCACAAGTTTGAGGTTGCAACAACTTTTGTGTGGGGTCCATCCTTCGGTATAAGGATTTCTTGTAGTGAGGTCCCTGTCCAGGGCCAGTGGCCCCTGGGCACATCCTTTTTCCATTTTCCCTGGGAAAGAAAACTCAGCAGTCCAGGTTCCTGATGTCAGTTTGTAGGGCTCCCTTGGGTCTATCAGGGCAGCACAAGTTTGAGGTGGGGAGAACTTCGGTGTGGGGTCCATCCTTCGATATAAGGATTTTTTGCAGTGAGGTCCCTGTCCAGGGCCAGGGGCACCTGGGCACATCCTTTGGCCATTTTCCCTGGGAAAGAAAACTCAGCAGTCCAGGTTCCTGATGTCAGTTTGTAGGGCTCCCTTGGGTCTATCAGGGCAGCACAAGTTTGAGGTGGGGACAACTTCGGTGTGGGGTCCATCCTTCGATATAAGGATTCTTTGCAGTCAGGGCCAGGGGCCCCTGGGCACATCCTTTTTCCATTTTCCCTGGGAAAGAAAACTCAGGAGTCCAGGTTCCTGATGTCAGTTTGTAGGGCTCCCTTGGGTCTATCAGGGCAGCACAAGTTTGAGGTGGGGACAACTTCGGTGTGGGGTCCATCCTTCAATATATGGATTTTTTGTAGTGAGGTCCCTGTCCAGGTCCAGGGGCCCCTGTGCACATCCTTTTTCCATTTTCCCTGGGAAAGAAAACTCAGCAGTCCAGGTTCCTGATGTCAGTTTGTAGGGCTCCCTTGGGTCTATCAGGGCAGCACAAGTTTGAGGTGGGGAGAACTTCGGTGTGGGGTCCATCCTTCGATATAAGGATTTTTTGCAGTCAGGGCCAGGGGCCCCTGGGCACATCCTTTTTCCATTTTCCCTGGGAAAGAAAACTCAGCAGTCCCGGTTCCTGATGTCAGTTTGTAGGGCTCCCTTGGGTCTATCAGGGCAGCACAAGTTTGAGGTGGGGACAACTTCGGTGTGGGGTCCATCCTTCGATATAAGGATTCTTTGCAGTCAGGCCCCAGCCCAGGACCAGGGGCCCCTGTGCACATCCTTTTTCCATTTTCCCTGGGAAAGAAAACTCAGCAGTCCAGGTTCCTGATGTCAGTTTGTAGGGCTCCCTTGGGTGTATCAGGGCAGCACAAGTTTGAGGTCGGGACAACTTCGTTGTGGGGTCCGTCCTTCGATATAAGGATTCTTTGCAGTCAGGGCCAGGGGCCCCCGGGCACATCCTTTGGCCATTTTCCCTGGGAAAGAAAACTCAGCAGTCCAGGTTCCTGATGTCAGTTTGTAGGGCTCCCTTGGGTCTATCAGGGCAGCACAAGCTTGAGATGGGGACAACTTCGGTGTGGGGTCCATCCTTCGATATAAGGATTCTTTGCAGTCAGGGCCAGGGGCCCCTGGGCACATCCTTTTTCCATTTTCCCTGGGAAAGAAAACTCAGCAGTCCAGGTTCCTGATGTCAGTTTGTAGGGCTCCCTTGGGTCTATCAGGGCAGCACAAGTTTGAGGTGGAGAGAACTTCGGTGTGGGGTCCATCCTTCGATATAAAGATTTTTTGCAGTCAGGGCCAGGGGCCCCTGGGCACATCCTTTTTCCATTTTCCCTGGGAAAGAAAACTCAGCAGTCCCGGTTCCTGATGTCAGTTTGTAGGGCTCCATTGGGTCTATCAGGGCAGCACAAGTTTGAGGTGGGGACAACTTCGGTGTGGGGTGCATCCTTCGATATAAGGATTCTTTGCAGTCAGGTCCCAGCCCAGGACCACGGGCCCCTGTGCACATCCTTTTTCCATTTTCCCTGGGAAAGAAAACTCAGCAGTCCAGGTTCCTGATGTCAGTTTGTAGGGCTCCCTTGGGTGTATCAGGGCAGCACAAGTTTGAGGTGGGGACAACTTCGTTGTGGGGTCCGTCCTTCGATATAAGGATTCTTTGCAGTCAGGGCCAGGGGCCCCCGGGCACATCCTTTGGCCATTTTCCCTGGGAAAGAAAACTCAGCAGTCCAGGTTCCTGATGTCAGTTTGTAGGGCTCCCTTGGGTCTATCAGGGCAGCACAAGTTTGAGATGGGGACAACTTCGGTGTGGGGTCCATCCTTCGATATAAGGATTTTTTGCAGTCAGGGCCCAGGCAAGTCCAGGGGCCCCTGGGCACATCCTTTTTCCATTTTCCCTGGGAAAGAAAACTCAGCAGTCCAGGTTCCTGATGTCAGTTTGTAGGGCTCCCTTGGGTCTATCAGGGCAGCACAAGTTTGAGGTGGGGACAACTTCGGTGTGGGGTCCATCCTTCGATATAAGGATTCTTTGCAGTCAGGGCCAGGGGCCCCTGGGCACATCCTTTTTCCATTTTCCCTGGGAAAGAAAACTCAGCAGTCCAGGTTCCTGATGTCAGTTTGTAGGGCTCCCTTGGGTCTATCAGGGCAGCACAAGTTTGAGGTGGGGACAACTTCGGTGTGGGGTCCATACTTCGATATAAGGATTTCTTGTAATGAGGTTCCTGCCAGGGCCACGGGCCCCTGGGCACATCCTTTTTCCATTTTCCCTGGGAAAGAAAACTCAGCAGTCCAGGTTCCTGATGTCAGTTTGTAGAGCTCCCTTGGGTCTATCAGGGCAGCACAAGTTTGAGGTGGGGACAACTTCGGTGTGGGGTCCATCCTTCGATATAAGGATTTTTTGCAGTGAGGTCCCAGTCCAGGGCCAGGGGCCCCTGGGCACATCCTTTTTCCATTTTCCCTGGGAAAGAAAACTCAGCAGTCCAGGTTCCTGATGTCAGTTTGTAGGGCTCCCTTGGGTCTATCAGGGCAGCACAAATTTGAGGTGGGGACAACTTCGGTGTGGGGTCCATCCTTTGATATAAGGATTTTTTGCAGTCAGGGCCAGGGGCCCCTGTGCACATCCTTTATCCATTTTCCCTGGGAAAGAAAACTCAGCAGTCCAGGTTCCTGATGTCAGTTTGTAGGGCTCCCTTGGGTCTATCAGGGCAGCACAAGTTTGAGGTGGGGACAACTTCGGTGTGGGGTCCATCCTTCGATATAAGGATTTTTTGTAGTCAGGGCCAGGGGCCCAGGGACAGGGACCCCTGTGCACATCCTTTTTCCATTTTCCCTGGGAAAGAAAACTCAGAAGTCCAGGTTCCTGATGTCAGTTTGTAGGGCTCCCTTGGGTCTATCAGGGCAGCAGAAGTTTGAGATGGGGACAAATTCGGTGTGGGGTCCATCCTTCGATATAAGGAATTTTTGCAGTGAGACCCAGCACAGGGCCAGGGGCCCCTGAGCACATCCTTTTTCCATTTTCCCTGGGAAAGAAAACTCAGCAGTCCAGGTTCCTGATGTCAGTTTGTAGGGCTCCCTTGGGTCTATCAGGGCAGCACAAGTTTGAGGTGGGGACAACTTTGGTGTGGGGTCCATCCTTCGATATAAGGAGTTTTTGCAGTCAGGGCCAGGGGCCCCTGGGCACATCCTTTTTCCATTTTCCCTGGGAAAGAAAACTCAGCAGTCCAGGTTCCTGATGTCAGTTTGTAGGGCTCCCTTGGGTGTATCAGGATAGCAGAAGTATGAGGTGGGGACAACTTCGCTGTGGGGTCCATCCTTTGATATAAGGATTTCTTGTAGTGAGGGCCCGGTCCAGCGCCAGGGGCCCCTGGGCACATCCTTTTTCCATTTTCCCTGGGAAAGAAAACTCAGCAGTCCAGGTTCCTGATGTCAGTTTGTAGGGCTCCCTTGGGTCTATCAGGGCAGCAAAAGATTGAGGTGGGGACAATTTCGGTGTGGGGTGCATCCTTCGATATAAAGATTTTTTGCAGTCAGGGCCAGGGGCCCCTGGGCACATCCTTTTTCCATTTTCCCTGGGAAAGAAAACTCAGCAGTCCAGGTTCCTGATGTCAGTTTGTAGGGCTCCCTTGGGTCTATCAGGGCAGCACAAGTTTGAGGTGGGGACAACTTCGGTGTGGGGTCCATCCTTCGATATAAGGATTTTTTGCAGTCAGGGCCAGAGGCCCCTGGGCACATCCTTTTTCCATTTTCCCTGGGAAAGAAAACTCAGCAGTCCAGGTTCCTGATGTCAGTTTGTAGGGCTCCCTTGGGTCTATCAGGGCAGCACAAGTTTGAGGTGGGGACAACTTCGGTGTGGGGTCCATCCTTCGATATAAGGATTTTTTGTAGTCAGGGCCAGGGGCCCAGGGCCAGGGACCCCTGTGCACATCCTTTTTCCATTTTCCCTGGGAAAGAAAACTCAGAAGTCCAGGTTCCTGATGTCAGTTTGTAGGGCTCCCTTGGGTCTATCAGGGCAGCAGAAGTTTGAGATGGGGACAAATTCGGTGTGGGGTCCATCCTTCGATATAAGGATTTTTTGCAGTGAGACCCAGCACAGGGCCAGGGGCCCCTGAGCACATCCTTTTTCCATTTTCCCTGGGAAAGAAAACTCAGCAGTCCAGGTTCCTGATGTCAGTTTGTAGGGCTCCCTTGGGTCTATCAGGGCAGCACAAGTTTGAGGTGGGGACAACTTTGGTGTGGGGTCCATCCTTCGATATAAGGAGTTTTTGCAGTCAGGGCCAGGGGCCCCTCGGCACATCCTTTTTCCATTTTCCCTGGGAAAGAAAACTCAGCAGTCCAGGTTCCTGATGTCAGTTTGTAGGGCTCCCTTGGGTCTATCAGGATAGCCGAAGTATGAGGTGGGGACAACTTCGGTGTGGGGTTCATCCTTTGATATAAGGATTTCTTGTAGTGAGGGCCCGGTCCAGCGCCAGGGGCCCCTGGGCACATCCTTTTTCCATTTTCCCTGGGAAAGAAAACTCAGCAGTCCAGGTTCCTGATGTCAGTTTGTAGGGCTCCCTTGGGTCTATCAGGGCAGCAAAAGATTGAGGTGGGGACAATTTCGGTGTGGGGTCCATCCTTCGATATAAGGATTTTTTGCAGTCAGGGCCAGGGGCCCCTGGGCACATCCTTTTTCCATTTTCCCTGGGAAAGAAAACTCAGCAGTCCAGGTTCCTGATGTCAGTTTGTACGGCTCCCTTGGGTCTATCAGGGCAGCACAAGTTTGAGGTGGGGACAACTTCGGTGTGGGGTCCATCCTTCGATATAAGGATTTCTTGTAGTGAGGTTTTGCCCAGGGCCACGGGCCCCTGGGCACATCCTTTTTCCATTTTCCCTGGGAAAGAAAACTCAGCAGTCCCGGTTCCTGATGTCAGTTTGTAGGGCTCCCTTGGGTCTATCAGGGCAGCACAAGTTTGAGGTGGGGACAACTTCGGTGTGGGGTCCATCCTTCGATATAAGGATTCTTTGCAGTCAGGCCCCAGCCCAGGGCCTGGGGTCCCTGTGCACATCCTTTTTCCATTTTCCCTGGGAAAGAAAACTCAGCAGTCCAGGTTTCTGATGTCAGTTTGTAGGGCTCCCTTGGGTCTATCAGGGCAGCACAAGTTTGAGGTGGGGACAACTTCGGTGTGGGGTGCATCCTTCGCTATAAAGATTTTTTGCAGTCAGGGCCAGGGGCCCCTGGGCACATCCTTTTTCCATTTTCCCTGGGAAAGAAAACTCAGCAGTCCAGGTTCCTGATGTCAGTTTGTAGGGCTCCCTTGGGTCTATCAGGGCAGCACAAGTTTGAGGTGGGGACAACTTCGGTGTGGGGTCCATCCTTCGATATAAGGATTTTTTGCAGTCAGGGCCAGGGGCCCCTGGGCACATCCTTTTTCCATTTTCCCTGGGAAAGAAAACTCAGCAGTCCAGGTTCCTGATGTCAGTTTGTAGGGCTCCCTTGGGTCTATCAGGGTAGCACAAGTTTGAGGTTGCAACAGCTTTGGTGTGGGGTCCATCCTTCGATATATGGATTTTTTCTAGTGAGGTCCCTGTCCAAGTCCAGGGGCCCCTGTGCACATCCTTTTTCCATTTTCCCTGGGAAAGAAAACTCAGCAGTCCAGGTTCCTGATGTCAGTTTGTAGGGCTCCCTTGGGTGTATCAGGGCAGCTCAAGTTTGAGGTGGGGACAACTTCGGTGTGGGGTCCATCCTTCGATATAAGGATTTTTTGCAGTCAGGGCCAGGGGCCCCTGGGCACATCCTTTTTCCATTTTCCCTGGGAAAGAAAACTCAGCAGTCCCGCTTCCTGATGTCAGTTTGTAGGGCTCCCTTGGGTCTATCAGGGCAGCACAAGTTTGAGGTGGGGACAACTTCGGTGTGGGGTCCATCCTTCGATATAAGGATTCTTTGCGTTCAGGCCCTAGCCCAGGACCAGGGGCCCCTGTGCACATCCTTTTTCCATTTTCCCTGGGAAAGAAAACTCAGCAGTCCAGGTTCCTGATGTCAGTTTGTAGGGCTCCCTTGGGTGTGTCAGGGCAGCACAAGTTTGAGGTGGGGACAACTTCGTTGTGGGGTCCGTCCTTCGATATAAGGATTCTTTGCAGTCAGAGCCAGGGGCCTCCGGGCACATCCTTTGGCCATTTTCCCTGGGAAGGAAAACTCAGCAGTCCAGGTTCCTGATGTCAGTTTGTAGGGCTCCCTTGGGTCTATCAGGGCAGCACAAGTTTGAGATGGGGACAACTTCGGTGTGGGGTCCATCCTTCGATATAAGGATTTTTTGCAGTCAGGGCCCAGCCAAGTCCAGGGGCCCCTGGGCACATCCTTTTTCCATTTTCCCTGGGAAAGAAAACTCAGCAGTCCAGGTTCCTGATGTCAGTTTGTAGGGCTCCCTTGGGTCTATCAGGGCAGCACAAGTTTGAGGTGGGGACAACTTCGGTGTGGGGTCCATCCTTCGATATAAGGATTTTTTGCAGTCAGGGCCAGGGGCCCCTGGGCACATCCTTTTTCCATTTTCCCTGGGAAAGAAAACTCAGCAGTCCCGGTTCCTCATGTCAGTTTGTAGAGCTCCCTTGGGTCTATCAGGGCAGCACAAGTTTGAGGTGGGGACAACTTCGGTGTGGGGTCCATCCTTCGATATAAGGATTTTTTGTAGTGAGGCCCCTGTCCAGGGCCAGGGGCCCCTGGCACATCCTTTTTCCATTTTCCCTGGGAAAGAAAACTCAGCAGTCCAGGTTCCTGATGTCAGTTTGTAGGGCTCCCTTGGGTCTATCAGGGCAGCACAAGTTTGAGGTGGGGACAACTTCGGTGTGGGGTCCATCCTTCGATATAAGGATTTTTTGCAGTCAGGCCCAGGGGCCCCTGGGCACATCCTTTTTCCATTTTCCCTGGGAAAGAAAACTCAGCAGTCCAGGTTCCTGATGTCAGTTTGTAGGGCTCCCTTGGGTCTATCAGGGCAGCACAAGTTTGAGGTTGCAACAACTTTTGTGTGGGGTCCATCCTTCGGTATAAGGATTTCTTGTAGTGAGGTACGGGTCCAGGGCCAGGGGCCCCTGGGCACATCCTTTTTCCATTTTCCCTGGGAAAGAAAACTCAGCAGTCCAGGTTCCTGATGTCAGTTTGTAGGGCTCCCTTGGGTCTATCAGGGCAGCACAAGTTTGAGGTGGGGACAACTTTGGTGTGGGGTCCATCCTTCGATATAAGGATTTCTTGTAGTGAGGTTCCTGCCCAGGGCCACGGGCCCCTGGGCACATCCTTTTTCCATTTTCCCTGGGAAAGAAAACTCAGCAGTCCAGGTTCCTGATGTCAGTTTGTAGGGCTCCCTTGGGTCTATCAGGGCAGCACAAGTTTGAGGTGGGGACAACTTCGGTGTGGGGTCCATCCTTCGATATAAGGAATCTTTGCAGTCAGGGCCAGGGGCCCCTGGGCGCATCCTTTTTCCATTTTCCCTGGGAAAGAAAACTCAGCAGTCCAGGTTCCTGATGTCAGTTTGTAGAGCTCCCTTGGGTCTATCAGGGCAGCACAAGTTTGAGGTGGGGACAATTTCGCTGTGGGGTCCATCCTTCGATATATGGATTTTTTGTAGTGAGTTCCCTGTCCAGGTCCACGGGCCCCTGGGCACATCCTTTTTCCATTTTCCCTGGGAAAGAAAACTCAGCAGTCCAGGTTCCTGATGTCAGTTTGTAGGGCTCCCTTGGGTCTATCAGGGCAGCACAAGTTTGAGGTGGGGAGAACTTCGGTGTGGGGTCCATCCTTCGATATAAGGATTTCTTGTAGTGAGGTTTCTGCCCAGGGCCACGGGCCCCTGGGCACATCCTTTTTCCATTTTCCCTGGGAAAGAAAACTCAGCAGTCCAGGTTCCTGATGTCAGTTTGTAGGTCTCCCTTGGGTCTATCAGGGCAGCACAAGTTTGAGGTGGGGACAACTTCGGTGTGGGGTCCATCCTTCGATATAAGGATTCTTTGCAGTCAGGGCCAGGGGCCCCTGTGCACATCCTTTTTCCATTTTCCCTGGGAAAGAAAACTCAGCAGTCCAGGTTCCTGATGTCAGTATGTAGGGCTCCCTTGGGTCTATCAGGGCAGCACAAGTTTGAGGTGGGGAAAACTTCGGTGTGGGGTCCATCCTTCGATATAAGGATTTTTTGCAGTCAGGGCCAGGGGCCCCTGGGCACATCCTTTTTCCATTTTCCCTGGGAAAGAAAACTCAGCAGTCCAGGTTCCTGATGTCAGTTTGTAGGGCTCCCTTGGGTCTATCAGGGCAGCACAAGTTTGAGGTTGCAACAACTTTTGTGTGGGGTCCATCCTTCGGTATAAGGATTTCTTGTAGTGAGGTCCCTGTCCAGGGCCAGGGGCCCCTGGGCACATCCTTTTTCCATTTTCCCTGGGAAAGAAAACTCAGCAGTCCAGGTTCCTGATGTAGGTTTGTAGGGCTCCCTTGGGTCTATCAGGGCAGCACAAGTTTGATGTGGGGACAACTTCGGTGTGGGGTCCATCCTTCGATATAAGGATTTCTTGTAGTGAGGTTCCTGCCCAGGGCCACGGGCCCCTGGGCACATCCTTTATCCATTTTCCCTGGGAAAGAAAACTCAGCAGTCCAGGTTCCTCATGTCAGTTTGTAGGGCTCCCTTGGGTCTATCAGGGCAGCACAAGTTCGAGGTGGGGACAACTTCGGTGTGGGGTCCATCCTTCGATATAAGGAGTCTTTGCAGTCAGGGCCAGGGGCCCCTGGGCACATCCTTTTTCCATTTTCCCTGGGAAAGAAAACTCAGCAGTCCAGGTTCCTGATGTCAGTTTGTAGGGCTCCCTTGGGTCTATCAGGGCAGCACAAGTTTGAGGTGGGGACAACTTCGGTGTGGGGTCCATCCTTTGATATAAGGATTTCTTGTAGTGAGGGCCAGGGGCCCCTGGGCACATCCTTTTTCCATTTTCCCTGGGAAAGAAAACTCAGCAGTCCAGGTTCCTGATGTCAGTTTGTAGGGCTCCCTTGGGTCTATCAGGGCAGCACAAGTTTGATGTGGGGACAACTTCGGTGTGGGGTCCATCCTTCGATATAAGGATTTTTTGCAGTCAGGGCCAGGGGCCCCTGGCACATCCTTTTTCCATTTTCCCTGGGAAAGAAAACTCAGCAGTCCAGGTTCCTGATGTCAGTTTGTAGGGCTCCCTTGGGTCTATCAGGGCAGCACAAGTTTGAGGTTGCAACAAGTTTTGTGTGGGGTCCATCCTTCGGTATAAGGATTTCTTGTAGTGAGGTCCCTGTCCAGGGCCAGGGGCCCCTGGGCACATCCTTTTTCCATTTCCCCTGGGAAAGAAAACTCAGCAGTCCAGGTTCCTGATGTCAGTTTGTAGGGCTCCCTTGGGTCTATCAGGGCAGCACAAGCTTGAGGTGGGGAAAACTTCGGTGTGGGGTCCATCCTTCGATATAAGGATTCTTTGCAGTCAGGGCCAGGGGCCCCTGGGCACATCCTTTTTCCATTTTCCCTGGGAAAGAAAACTCAGCAGTCCAGCTTCCTGATGTCAGTTTGTAGAGCTCCCTTGGGTCTATCAGGGCAGCACAAGTTTGAGGTGGGGAGAACTTCGGTGTGGGGTCCATCCTTCAATATATGGATTTTTTGTAGTGAGGTCCCTGTCCAGGTCCAGGGGCCCCTGTGCACATCCTTTTTCCATTTTCCCTGGGAAAGAAAACTCAGCAGTCCAGGTTCCTGATGTCAGTTTGTAGGGCTCCCTTGGGTCTATCAGGGCAGCACAAGTTTGAGGTGGGGACAACTTCGGTGTGGGGTCCATCCTTCGATATAAGGATTTTTTGCAGTCAGGGCCAGGGGCCCCTGGGCACATCCTTTGGCCATTTTCCCTGGGAAAGAAAACTCAGCAGTCCCGGTTCCTGATGTCAGTTTGTAGGGCTCCCTTGGGTCTATCAGGGCAGCACAAGTTTGAGGTGGGGACAACTTCGGTGTGGGGTCCATCCTTCGATATAAGGATTCTTTGCAGTCTGGTCCCAGCCCAGGACCAGGGGCCCCTGTGCCCATCCTTTTTCCATTTTCCCTGGGAAAGAAAACTCAGCAGTCCAGGTTCCTGATGTCAGTTTGTAGGGCTCCCTTGTGTGTATCAGGGCAGCACAAGTTTGAGGTGGGGACAACTTCGTTGTGGGGTCCGTCCTTCGATATAAGGAGTTTTTGCAGTCAGGGCCAGGGGCCCCCGGGCACATCCTTTGGCCATTTTCCCTGGGAAAGAAAACTCAGCAGTCCAGGTTCCTGATGTCAGTTTGTAGGGCTCCCTTGGGTCTATCAGGGCAGCACAAGCTTGAGATGGGGACAACTTCGGTGTGGGGTCCATCGTTCGATATAAGGATTCTTGGCAGTCAGGGCCAGGGGCCCCCGGGCACATCCTTTGGCCATTTTCCCTGGGAAAGAAAACTCAGCAGTCCAGGTTCCTGATGTCAGTTTGTAGGGCTCCCTTGGGTCTATCAGGGCAGCACAAGCTTGAGATGGGGACAACTTCGGTGTGGGGTCCATCCTTCGATATAAGGATTCTTTGCAGTCAGGGCCAGGGGCCCCTGGGCACATCCTTTTTCCATTTTCCCTGGGAAAGAAAACTCAGCAGTCCCGGTTCCTGATGTCAGTTTGTAGGGCTCCCTTGGGTCTATCAGGGCAGCACAAGTTTGAGGTGGGGACAACTTCGGTGTGGGGTGCATCCTTCGATATAAGGATTCTTTGCAGTCAGGGCCCAGCCCAGGACCACGGGCCCCTGTGCACATCCTTTTTCCATTTTCCCTGGGAAAGAAAACTCAGCAGTCCAGGTTCCTGATGTCAGTTTGTAGGGCTCCCTTGGGTCTATCAGGGCAGCACAAGTTTGAGGTGGGGACAACTTCGTTGTGGGGTCCGTCCTTCGATATAAGGATTCTTTGCAGTCAGGGCCAGGGGCCCCCGGGCACATCCTTTGGCCATTTTCCCTGGGAAAGAAAACTCAGCAGTCCAGGTTCCTGATGTCAGTTTGTAGGGCTCCCTTGGGTCTATCAGGGCAGCACAAGTTTGAGGTGGGGACAACTTCGGTGTGGGGTCCATCCTTCGATATAAGGATTTTTTGCAGTGAGGCCCCAGCCCAGGACCAGGGGCCCCTGTGCACATCCTTTTTCCATTTTCCCTGGGAAAGAAAACTCAGCAGTCCAGGTTCCTGATGTCAGTTTGTAGGGCTCCCTTGGGTGTATCAGGACAGCACAAGTTTGAGGTGGGGACAACTTCGTTGTGGGGTCCGTCCTTCGATATAAGGATTCTTTGCAGTCAGGGCCAGGGGCCCCCGGGCACATCCTTTGGCCATTTTCCCTGGGAAAGAAAACTCAGCAGTCCAGGTTCCTGATGTCAGTTTGTAGGGCTCCCTTGGGTCTATCAGGGCAGCACAAGCTTGAGATGGGGACAACTTCGGTGTGGGGTCCATCCTTCGATATAAGGATTCTTTGCAGTCAGGGCCAGGGGCCCCTGGGCACATCCTTTTTCCATTTTCCCTGGGAAAGAAAACTCAGCAGTCCAGGTTCCTGATGTCAGTTTGTAGAGCTCCCCTGGGTCGATCAGGGCAGCACAAGTTTGAGGTGGGAACAACTTAGGTGTGGGGTCCATCCTTCGATATAAGGATTTTTTGTAGTGAGGCCCCTGTCCAGGGCCAGGGGCCCCTGGGCACATCCTTTTTCCATTTTCCCTGGGAAAGAAAACTCAGCAGTCCAGGTTCCTGATGTCAGTTTGTAGGGCTCCCTTGGGTCTATCAGGGTAGCACAAGTTTGAGGTGGGGACAACTTCGGTGTGGGGTCCATCCTTCGATATAATGATTTTTTGCAGTCAAGGCCAGGGGCCCCTGGGCACATCCTTTTTCCATTTTCCCTGGGAAAGAAAATTCAGCAGTCCAGGTTCCTGATGTCAGTTTGTAGGGCTCCCTTGGGTCTATCAGGGCAGCACAAGTTTGAGGTTGCAACAACTTTTGTGTGGGGTCCATCCTTCGGTATAAGGATTTCTTGTAGTGAGGTCCCTGTCCAGGGCCAGTGGCCCCTGGGCACATCCTTTTTCCATTTTCCCTGGGAAAGAAAACTCAGCAGTCCAGGTTCCTGATGTCAGTTTGTAGGGCTCCCTTGGGTCTATCAGGGCAGCACAAGTTTGAGGTGGGGACAACTTCGGTGTGGGGTCCATCCTTCGATATAAGGATTTTTTGCAGTGAGGTCCCTGTCCAGGGCCAGGGGCACCTGGGCACATCCTTTGGCCATTTTCCCTGGGAAAGAAAACTCAGCAGTCCAGGTTCCTGATGTCAGTTTGTAGGGCTCCCTTGGGTCTATCAGGGCAGCACAAGTTTGAGGTGGGGACAACTTCGGTGTGGGGTCCATCCTTCGATATAAGGATTCTTTGCAGTCAGGGCCAGGGGCCCCTGGGCACATCCTTTTTCCATTTTCCCTGGGAAAGAAAACTCAGGAGTCCAGGTTCCTGATGTCAGTTTGTAGGGCTCCCTTGGGTCTATCAGGGCAGCACAAGTTTGAGGTGGGGACAACTTCGATGTGGGGTCCATCCTTCAATATATGGATTTTTTGTAGTGAGGTCCCTGTCCAGGTCCAGGGGCCCCTGTGCACATCCTTTTTCCATTTTCCCTGGGAAAGAAAACTCAGCAGTCCAGGTTCCTGATGTCAGTTTGTAGGGCTCCCTTGGGTCTATCAGGGCAGCACAAGTTTGAGGTGGGGAGAACTTCGGTGTGGGGTCCATCCTTCGATATAAGGATTTTTTGCAGTCAGGGCCAGGGGCCCCTGGGCACATCCTTTTTCCATTTTCCCTGGGAAAGAAAACTCAGCAGTCCCGGTTCCTGATGTCAGTTTGTAGGGCTCCCTTGGGTCTATCAGGGCAGCACAAGTTTGAGGTGGGGACAACTTCGGTGTGGGGTCCATCCTTCGATATAAGGATTCTTTGCAGTCAGGCCCCAGCCCAGGACCAGGGGCCCCTGTGCACATCCTTTTTCCATTTTCCCTGGGAAAGAAAACTCAGCAGTCCAGGTTCCTGATGTCAGTTTGTAGGGCTCCCTTGGGTGTATCAGGGCAGCACAAGTTTGAGGTCGGGACAACTTCGTTGTGGGGTCCGTCCTTCGATATAAGGATTCTTTGCAGTCAGGGCCAGGGGCCCCCGGGCACATCCTTTGGCCATTTTCCCTGGGAAAGAAAACTCAGCAGTCCAGGTTCCTGATGTCAGTTTGTAGGGCTCCCTTGGGTCTATCAGGGCAGCACAAGCTTGAGATGGGGACAACTTCGGTGTGGGGTCCATCCTTCGATATAAGGATTCTTTGCAGTCAGGGCCAGGGGCCCCTGGGCACATCCTTTTTCCATTTTCCCTGGGAAAGAAAACTCAGCAGTCCAGGTTCCTCATGTCAGTTTGTAGGGCTCCCTTGGGTCTATGAGGGCAGCACAAGTTTGAGGTGGAGAGAACTTCGGTGTGGGGTCCATCCTTCGATATAAAGATTTTTTGCAGTCAGGGCCAGGGGCCCCTGGGCACATCCTTTTTCCATTTTCCCTGGGAAAGAAAACTCAGCAGTCCCGGTTCCTGATGTCAGTTTGTAGGGCTCCATTGGGTCTATCAGGGCAGCACAAGTTTGAGGTGGGGACAACTTCGGTGTGGGGTGCATCCTTCGATATAAGGATTCTTTGCAGTCAGGTCCCAGCCCAGGACCACGGGCCCCTGTGCACATCCTTTTTCCATTTTCCCTGGGAAAGAAAACTCAGCAGTCCAGGTTCCTGATGTCAGTTTGTAGGGCTCCCTTGGGTGTATCAGGGCAGCACAAGTTTGAGGTGGGGACAACTTCGTTGTGGGGTCCGTCCTTCGATATAAGGATTCTTTGCAGTCAGGGCCAGGGGCCCCCGGGCACATCCTTTGGCCATTTTCCCTGGGAAAGAAAACTCAGCAGTCCAGGTTCCTGATGTCAGTTTGTAGGGCTCCCTTGGGTCTATCAGGGCAGCACAAGTTTGAGATGGGGACAACTTCGGTGTGGGGTCCATCCTTCGATATAAGGATTTTTTGCAGTCAGGGCCCTGTCCAGGGCCAGGGGCCCCTGGGCACATCCTTTTTCCATTTTCCCTGGGAAAGAAAACTCAGCAGTCCAGGTTCCTGATGTCAGTTTGTAGGGCTCCCTTGGGTCTATCAGGGTAGCACAAGTTTGAGGTGGGGACAACTTCGGTGTGGGGTCCATCCTTCGATATAATGATTTTTTGCAGTCAAGGCCAGGGGCCCCTGGGCACATCCTTTTTCCATTTTCCCTGGGAAAGAAAATTCAGCAGTCCAGGTTCCTGATGTCAGTTTGTAGGGCTCCCTTGGGTCTATCAGGGCAGCACAAGTTTGAGGTTGCAACAACTTTTGTGTGGGGTCCATCCTTCGGTATAAGGATTTCTTGTAGTGAGGTCCCTGTCCAGGGCCAGTGGCCCCTGGGCACATCCTTTTTCCATTTTCCCTGGGAAAGAAAACTCAGCAGTCCAGGTTCCTGATGTCAGTTTGTAGGGCTCCCTTGGGTCTATCAGGGCAGCACAAGTTTGAGGTGGGGACAACTTCGGTGTGGGGTCCATCCTTCGATATAAGGATTTTTTGCAGTGAGGTCCCTGTCCAGGGCCAGGGGCACCTGGGCACATCCTTTGGCCATTTTCCCTGGGAAAGAAAACTCAGCAGTCCAGGTTCCTGATGTCAGTTTGTAGGGCTCCCTTGGGTCTATCAGGGCAGCACAAGTTTGAGGTGGGGACAACTTCGGTGTGGGGTCCATCCTTCGATATAAGGATTCTTTGCAGTCAGGGCCAGGGGCCCCTGGGCACATCCTTTTTCCATTTTCCCTGGGAAAGAAAACTCAGGAGTCCAGGTTCCTGATGTCAGTTTGTAGGGCTCCCTTGGGTCTATCAGGGCAGCACAAGTTTGAGGTGGGGACAACTTCGGTGTGGGGTGCATCCTTCGATATAAGGATTCTTTGCAGTCAGGTCCCAGCCCAGGACCACGGGCCCCTGTGCACATCCTTTTTCCATTTTCCCTGGGAA